>NC_039362.1:172245689-172564490 GCF_003573695.1 Papaver somniferum | reverse complement strand
ACAAAATCATCAAATACATTAATGGGTACATGACAGTGAGTAAACGTGGTTATAATGTAATGGAAAATCTTTAATGTAATCCTAGCAATGACAATGCTCTTCAAATTACAACCCAAGTGTCAACCTCGAAGTATGGATCTCAAAATTGACATTGCTCTTACAATGATGTGTTCAACTGCAAAAGCTGGAATTGCTCTAACTTTGTGTGATCATACATGAATCATTAGAGAAGCTAGAGGGATGCATGCAGATTGTGCAACCAGAGAAGATATGGAAAAAGCTGGAGCGGATGCACCTTTCAATTGGGCAACAAAATGGAGTGGTCATATTATAACTTTCAGAAGCGATTCTCAGCCAACCCATTTGCTGATGATAGGAATGTATGCAGAAGCTCGACATCAGAGATACAGAATTAGTGAAGACTTTGGAAACATAACAAGGTTTCATATAAATTTTTTAGTTCAGGATTTTATTCTAGTCATGAATACAAATATCATTTCGGAGTCTCATTTGGCCAAATTCCGTACCAAATATGCAATAGAGCGTGTTTGGAAAGATATAAACATTTGGGTTATCCTAACGTATTTAAACATTCAAAACTGTAATGAAGATCTAATGGAGTACCGGAACTCTCCTTATGGAGGATATAGACTTTTTCTATCAATAACATGAGGATTTCCTCTTTTTCTAACGGGAAAAAAGAAGATAGGGTAAGAAATTAGTCCTAGTTTTTTTAAGGTAAGGAATGAATAAAAGAGTCGATGGACAATGTCTTGTTTACTTTTAAACAAGTGGACATATTCTCATTATGTAAATTTGGCCGCCAGTATGGACTGTTAAATTGGATCTTTTACATTAAATATTGCATTAGGTTTGTAAGCTTCACATGGAGCTTTTTTTTGTTTTGTTTTTTTCTTTGAAGCATTCAATTTATTAAATAAGTTTAGGTTACAATTTTATGTGGGTATATGGTACTCACTGAGTCAAGGAATATAATTTGACCAATAAACTTCGGGATTGCCTGGTCCCAAGTTTTGGTTGAAATATTCATCATTTGACTTCAGGAGCTATTATTTGTCTTTGTCTTTTTTTTTTTCTTTTTTTCGGGAAAAGAGGCTACCCTCGGTAAATATATTGATCCTGCCGATTTGTAGTATCGAAAACCTTACAGAGATTTTTTACGATCTTAATACATTCATACAACGGTCATACAAGTTGTATTATCTCCATCAATTCTTGACTGATAATTCCATCCCTTCAGATCTAAGAACATCTTCAGAGGACCTTCTTCTCTATTGCTAAGGAAAGGACCAACCATCTCGAGCCAAACTGGTTTTGAAAACAAAAACCAATATGTGTAAAGGCACGGGCCATGACTGAATTAGATCCAACCCAGTGCTTCATTGAACATTTAGATAACAAGTCCTGGAGTTTTGAAATTTAAATTGTCTATTGCAATCAGAGTACCAGTGACCCAAATTTACAATAACAATAGCCTAAAAAGTAACCAAAGTAGCAGTGGTAATATGAATATATGATTTCAAAGTACCAACTACAAGTAACGGTGTCTAAAGAAACCACAATCTTCTGAATCGGTCTTAAGTGATCTAAAACGGGACGAATTGGTCCGAATCGGCTTTGGAGTGATATGAGCCATTATTTGTTGAATACTTATAAATTCCGGGTGTGTAATTTTTCTGCACAGCCTACCTTAATCCGCGATAAAGGAATAACATTCATAATGGGCTTGGCATGCCAACTGTAAACCCCAACCATCTCCCTATGAAAATAGGATCGCGATTAGCTAAGCACGCCAGCCATAGACCAATAGAGAGGGAAAGCAGTACCAAGATGGGTGACCACTTGGAAAGTCCTCGTGTAGCTTGGTTTGGTTGAAAACCAGCTATTCTCTTAGGAAATTAAGGACCGGAACAATAACGAAATTGGCCATTGCTTGGAAAGTCTTCCTATTCCCTTTCTAGCCTACCCCAATTTGTTTGGACCAAAGGTTTAGAAGAAGAAGACGTTTCAAATTAGTCTCTCCCGTCTCTCTTTTTTGGGTTAGAAAACGAGCATTGAAAAAGATATGACCAACGATGTGATTTTGTAGTGATGTTCACTGAAATTGCAAATAAAATGAGCCTCCGATTAAAAGCAGGAAAGTTGCATAATAAAAACAGAAAGAGAGTGCGGATAATAACAGATCAAGAAAATATACATACATAAACTATCCAAACTAAATGTTATGTCTAACATTAAGAGCATTTAAACATGAGTAATCCATTTTTAAGCCACACCTCATGACCCTATTTAACTCGAAATTCACAGAAGAAATCTTGTCTCCTTCCAAATACTATACTATACTATACTATTAATCTTAACACGAGAATCAACAGGGAAGCTGCTGGTACCACACATGACACCTACAGTACTGTCAACCTTGGGCATTTCCTTGATAGATATTGTTGGATGATCATGTGAAGAAAGAATATTTCTTGAGGAAACTTTGGTTTCTTAGAACCAGCGGCAGGCTTCATTGATGCTGGAGAAGGACTATTCGATTCTTTTGGTGCATTTGCTGCCAACTCGTTGTTAAATATTGTCAACATTTTTCTTTCTTTCTTCTTCAAAATTTCTTAAACAATAAACCTTCAAACTAACTCAAAGTCAGTGGAAATAAACACTAGAATCTTAGAAATGTGATGAGAAAACATATTATGAAATGGGATGGCAAGGGCAGAAGATTCTGGTATTTATAGATAGAGAATGGTGTTTATGAAGGTGGTGGCAATGTTATCCGGATGGGAGTGGTGGATTAGTTCAATTAGATATTTGAGAGCCGGCGGGGCCATTATTTTTGATAGATTCTGCTGACGATGACTTGAAAAATGAAAAGTTTGCTTTTCAAGCTTATCCATATCCATTTCATTCCACAAGCTGAGTAAGAATTTTGAGAAAAAATCTTGCTCGCCCCAGCGGTATTTTTGCGATCTAGCAACATCACCAGCTATATGAATGGTATCAAAAATGTTCAAGCTTTGCGGGAAATAAAAGTTCCCGAGAATTTTGATGAAGCAAGAAAAGAAAAAGAAAAAAAAAGAAAATCTTGTAACTTTCTACGGAAAAACTTTGGGCCAACATAGACCTCCTAAGCAGTTAGTATATTTGTACACTGAAAATTTGGCTATAGTGAGGCACCTAATTTGTAGAATCTTTTTTACATAATACATTTATGTAGATGGTAAATTTTTTTCAGAAAGCTACTTGTTTAGTTCTAACCTGAATTGAAGAAGATATGAACATAACAATAATTCTGACAATTCTCTAGCGGGTTAGTGTGAAAGAAAAACTAGATGTTTCACTTACTTTTTTCTTTACACCTGAATCCGGTATACCAAGATTTTTCGCCATTCTTGGTTTTAGTTTGTTTCTCATGGAATTTTCAGTCTTCCTTGTATTTTCCCTAATCTGCCAGAGATGCTCCTGCTCCTTCACTATTTCTGGATGATCCTTAATAAATGACATATCTTTAGGAACCTTGAATTTCCAATCCCGACATTTATCTCTATGAACAGCTATTGAAGCCATCGCTGCCTCTGCCACTGCCTTCTTCACCTCTTTACTATGACAGCCCAATTCCTCAAGCATCTTTTCAAGTATCTCGTCACGGATTCTATCCATCTTACTAAATAAACAAAGAATTTTGTCTCTAGCTACCATTTCAGCTCCTTTAAGCGGCAACAAATTGGTCTTGCACACCCACAATCCTTGCACCAAATTAGCATGCTGCTGAATCTCTTGCAGAACAATTTCTTCGGGGTCATCGGGAGCAAGGTACTTGAGTGAAACAAACCGACTCACTTGATCCCCCTGTGAAGAAAGCATTAAACAAGTCATAAATAAAACCAGGATCGGGTTCACAGGTAACTCAAATCACTACGCATGATGCAGATCAAGTGAATACCAACCTCGACGAACCACTTTTTAAATTTTTACTTTAGCGACAGAGAGAGACAGAGCCTGTGAAGGACACACATAACAACTTCAGATTTCCATAACACAGTCTACTCATTATTCATACCAAAAGTTACCAGTAATGCCGGAAAACATAATCAGGTCATTATTCATAGGATTTAGGTATAACTGCAAGACAAAAGTAAAAACCTTTAGGATGCCAGAAGTTCATCTAAAACCGTCAGTACTTAGGCCAAAATATGTTACACCATGACATACTTTATTGACTCAAATCATCTTTCGATTTGTTTATTCCAGAATCAAGCATGCATATAAAAAATTCAACAACAACAGGTATGGATTAACAACACGTTGCGTAGTTAATTATGAACGCAAGAAAATCCAATATGACAGAAACAGATAAGGACATCAAGCAACTTCAAACAAAAAATAAAACTACCAAACGAGTAGCGCACAACAGACATTGCAAGTAAGACTGAGAAAACATTAACATAATGGAAAATTAAACAAACTTCAATAAGTAGGTAAAACTTTCGATTTGACTACAGTACATAGCTAATATAGGGAGTCTACAAAGTTTAGCTATTGTGAACCTTCACTTAAACAGTATGAAATTGATACATTGCTCCTTCTTCATCTCGAAGAACTTGCTCTTGGATATACAATTCATGAATCTTATCGTTTCACTAATTTTTTTCACTTCTTTCCAGGACAAGTTCACAAGAGAAGTCAGGCAAAGCCGTACCAGCCAGTTCCCAAGTTAATTAGGACAACGCCATGAACTACAGCATATTTATAAATCCCAGCAAGAATTGAAAACAGTAAATTACCTGATTTCCGACAAGAACCCCAACAGCACATCCTTTGGTGAGCGGCACCTTCTTCGACACCAATGTCTAAAGAACAGCAACAATGATGAATTACTAAAACCCCAAAAAATGCAACACAAATAAAACAAAAGGGATTCACATGAACAAAAGCAAAAATTAGTAATCCAAACCTGCTTTGTTATCCTCAAATGATCATCAACATTATCGTCGTAATTTTCGTCCAAATCCAGTGATAAGTCAATTTCAACTTTCACCTCTTTAGGTTTAAATCTCACCTAAAAACAAAATCCAATAATCACAGATTATTTCTACAATTCAGAAAGAAAAAAATCATGAAATTGAAGAGAATCTAATCACCTTTTGGCACTTTTGGTCCATTTCGTATGGCCTCCAACTAGGTCTTAATGGATACTGAAGAACATATAACTGCAAAATCATCACAAATTTAAAAAAAAAAAAAAATCAATCAATCAATAACAAATTTGTGTAAGAGAAATTAGGGAAGAAATAAATAACATAAAGATCAAGAAAAGAGAATCAATCTACCTGAGTATCAGCATCTAATGGTGATGGATTAAAGAAAACATCAATTTCTCTGACAACTTCATCTTCTTCATCTTCTTTTGGATTACTGTCTACTTCCATGGGTTGTAATTTCAATTCTTGTTTTGAAATTATTTCAACTTGTTTCAATTGTTCATCCGGATTGAAGTCTTCTACTTCGGATTTAGGTACAATGAGTGGTTCTGATTTTGGGATTTTAGGTTTAAATTTGGATGGTGTTTTAGGTGTAAACGTTGAAGGTCTTGTTGATGATGATTTAGCACTGAGATCTAAATCTATGTCCATGATTGCTGATGATGCACTGTGATTCTCTCTTCTTCTTCCTTGACCAACAGCGATTCTGAATGCCTTAGAAAATTAACAGGCGCGGGAACTAACTCGATTCTTTATAGGAAGGTGCGGCACGGCACGATTGCACGTATGGTTTAGGTCTATATTTGGAAAAGAGAAGCACGCGAGTTGTGTCCGTAAAACAGCTAACTCGAGTCTTTATAGGAGGTGATTCTTACATAGGACCATTCTACACATCAACAGTTTGTCCTGTATGTCACCCTCCTTGTAGAAGATTCATACTGGCGTTCTATTTCATAAGATAGGAAATTGTAGTATTGTGATATCTGAAGGTAGAAGTCGGCCCTACTATTTGTGTCTGCCAGATGGAAATTTTTTTCATTTGGTTAAACCTAAAGTTTCCGTTTTATAAAACACAAAATTGGTTAAAAAGGCCAAAATCAACAATTTCTGGGTGAAATGGACAGTTAAATTTTAATACTATTTAAATGGACAAAAATGTAAAAATAGGCAGGATGTAACCAGTTTCACCGTGCCCATTTTCAAATATTTTTTCTTATTTTTAATTTACACAGGATGTATCCAGTTTCATCCTTGCTATTTTTTAAGTTTAAGCTAGGATGAATCCAGTTTCATCCTTGTTATTTTTTTTTTGACCATTTCACCCAAACTATTTTTTACTCGTCCAGTTGAACCGTGATTTAAAAATATTTGGACAAATGACCCATTTTCCGTTTATAAAATGGGTGATAGAGGCTATTATCCTAATCAGTAATGTTCAAGTGCCTCATGAAAACTGAATCACTATCAAATAATCACTCGAAACTTAAACTTAAGTGAGCAATTTAAAAAGTAAGATATTAAGAATATTATTTTCAGATTATGCAAATTGGTGAAAAGAGAAATTATTAACTAATATTTACAGAAAAATCAAGAATAATTAAGATGCGAAACTTTTTTCATAATTCCCCTAACAGAAATTTCTGACTTAGTCATCGCCAGTAATCAGCGTAGTTTTGTTTTAAATCCCTAAAGTCTAGTGGGATTTGGCAAAGTTGCCTATTTTATGACCCAAGTGGATGGGAAAATCCATTTTTTCACAATGGATTAAGAGTTAATCGGGAGTAATAAACTGATTTTCCAAGATTGTCTAACTTGAGCCAAGCACTCGTTCAAGTTTCAACTTATACGTTTATATCCCAACAGTCACAAACGCTTATATTTTCACATGTGTAAGTTAAACTCACTTTCAAATATCCACCTCATACCAAAATTCACTCTTCTCTCAAACTTCTTCAAACTTTTATTTCTAGTACTCTAAATTTGTCAGTTGAAATGGAAAAAATTGTTGGAAATTTTGGGTTAAACAAAAGGATGAAAACAGAAACAGAAAATAGTGTACCCCTGACTTCAAGGCTCTTTCGATTCTTTTAGACAATAATTCGACCTTTCCAAATAAATTTGGCGAGTACAAACGGTCTCTCGAATTTTGCCTTCAGGATTCAATGAAGTCCTAACACCGTAATCGAATTCAAGGATTGTACTTCCTTGACCCGACCAAGAAACACATTGTATAAGGTTCTGATGATGCTTTTTAGAGAAGAAGAAAACAGATTGTTTTTGATGTGTTGGAATGGGAGAACATCTTCGCTACTTATAGTGATATTCATGCCTGTTGGTAGTGTCGTTTCATCACCAACAGACGCTTCCAAAAGCCATTAATGGTGGCTTATGGGAAGAGACGCGTATGTTCAACTTCGAATAGAAACTTCTAGGTTTTACAAAGTAGTAATGGTGGCGTATGGGAAGAGACGCGTCTGTTGGTAGTAATGATCAGGTCGATCACCGTATAACTCTGCGTAGCGGCAAACCTTGAAAATATCCAACATTCTCCCCCTATTTTCAAAAAATGAGAAAAACACAAAAACACAAAGTAAAAAAAAAAAAAAAATTAAATCAGAGTGGATGCATCACTAAAGTGACTGCCTACGTACCCGAGTGGGATCAAGCCAACGTAGTTCACGCTTAGTTTGGGAAATAAGCATCATCGTTGAAACCAATACATAAATGATAGGTATCTTTTGGATTTGAACCTTCACTTAGTGTAAGAAATTCAAACCCTTATCGAGGTTCAGTGGTGAGAGTCTTGAACCAAGTACCCCTACTGACAAAACCAGAATTTCAACACATATTGATTTCTGAGAATAGTGTGTTCTGTAGCTCGCACATTAATGGCCATGTGCTAAAATCCTGGATTCATGAGTCTTCTTTAGAGAACGGTCTTCTTCTCTTAGGAAACGGCCTGATTTCCATACTCATATAGGTAAGTCTCGAAGGTATTTCTGCGAGACACCTTGTGAGAAAAGTTAGACTTATTAAGGATTTTCATCCATCCTGTTTTCTTGCAGAAAAACAGCACTAATTAGAAATGGGAAGTTTTGTATTAGTGCTCCATAATCACCTCCATAACTTGTTGGTACCACATTGAACCTTTTTTATCCTTTCCAAAACATAGGTTGGGTTTCTGCTATGGGCGATCAAACTTCATTCACAGACCTTAGTCCCATTTCATTACACTTTATTGAAACCACTGCCTTTGGTAGACTTTTTGTAAATGGGTCTGCCAAGTTCTTACTTGTTTCAATATAGTTTACTGCAACTACTCCTCTTTTGAGTATTTGTCTTACCATTTGATGTCTAAGACTTGCATGTCTTTACTTTCCATTATAAGTCTTGTTAGAGACATTATAAATAGTTGCTTGATTATCACAATTAATCAAGACCGCTGGACATGGCTTCTTCCAAAATGGGATTTCAACGAGTAAGTTTCTAAGACATTCCGCCTCCTTACATGCATCGGTTAACGCTATCACTTCTGACAACATTGTTGAGTAAAAAATACAGGTTTGCTTCTTGGAACTCCAAGACACAGCAGCACCTCCTAATGTAAATATTCATCCACCAGTCGACTTGGATTTGGATTCTACATTGTTCCAGGTAGCAGCACTGTATCCTTCTAATACAGCGGGATAGCCGTTATAATGCAAACCATAGTCAATGGTTCCTTTCAAGTAAGCCAAAACTCTTGAAACTGCTTTCCAGTGTTCAACTCCTGGGTTACTTGAGAAACGACATAGCAATCCCACGGCATGAGCGTATAACTCTGCGTAGCGGTAAACCTTGAAAATATCCAACAAAAACGGGGGTACAACAACCATATCCAATAATTCGTTCGGCAATATGTATGGACTAACTCTAATATTATTCCGAGAGCACCAGCTCATAAAGCGAGATCAACTACGAAAGATATCAAAGATTTGTATCTATTTTTTTTAAAATCAATCAGCAAATCAAACATATAGAAATCTATGAGCCTGATTGATATGAGAAATATTTGGACGGTACCAAAGACCAACGCCCAAGTGTGAATCAATTTGTATCCTTCAACAAACAAAGGTCGAATTTACCAATTTATTGAACTACGCATAACCTGTGATATTTCATTTATATAAAAATATAATGCGGAAAAGAAATAATACAGACACCAGAAAATTTTTTAACGAGGAAACAGCAAATGCAGAAAAACCCCGTGACCCAGTCCAGATTTGAACACCATACTGTATTAAGACGCTACAGACACTAGCCTACTACAAGTTAAATTCGGAATGGAAGGTAGTTGAGCCCTAACAAAGTATCATACGACGATTAAGGTACAGTCGCGTTCCTTACGCCTCTAGAACCACGCTGGATTCTGCCCTTAGCTGATCTCACCCACAATTAAGAGCTGCTACGACCCAAAGACGAAGACTTATAAACAAATCTGTCTCCCACAGATAAGTCTATTATGATAGATAAATATGTGTTCCATAGAAGTACCTACGAAGTTTTTGTTCCGTCTTTTGATAAAACAAGGTGAATAAGAACCAATTGGTAATCCGTTCTTATACTCTTGAATATCAGGATAGAAATATCAATCACCTCACAATAACTTAATTATATGGTGGTAGAAGAATTTATTGTGGAATCACAAAGGATGAGACGAAGAGCTTTGTGATTACTTTTTATATCTTAACTATCAGAGATAAATCTCGAGAAAATCTTAGAGAAGATAGTACTCAATAAGATTGAACAAGTAAGATCAGAATAGACAACTATAGAGAAAATAGTTGGATCTGGCTTCACGAATCCCAAATGAAGTCTTCAAGTCGTTAAACTATAATGGTGTTGGAGAAACCTAGGTTAAAGGCGAATCAACTCTAGTCGCACCTAGGACAAAGGAAATTTTCGGCATTAGGTTTTACAGTTTCTAGAGTTCTCCCTTATATAGTATTTCAAATCAGGGTTTGCTTACAATCAAAGCTAAGATGGCTTAGTAACAAAGCATTCAATATTCGCCGTTAGATGAAAACCTGATTTCAAATTCAAGCTAATTTTGCTTAAAACCAAGGAAATATCTCATCACCGTTAGATGGTCTTAGCTTGTTATACACAAATGAAATATACCTTCCTTTAGATATGGGTAACCGTACCTAACCGTGTATATTGAGTTGGCTCAATAATAGTTACCGAAGTTAGCCATATGAACACTTTGTCTTAACCACATTCATTTAACACTTCTAGATCAAATATGATGATCAATCAATCATGAAATATAATCAAATAAATCTAATTTTGTTTCACATAGAGTTGTTTAATTTTTCCCTATCTCATAGAAATATCTATGAACGAATTGAAACAACATCGGATTGATTCATAATTGTACAAAGTACTTATATAAGAATCAATTCATGAACATTAAGCCACGGTTTGCAAAGATTGAATTCCTTAATTCATAAATGTATGTTTTCATGAGTATGAGAATCATACTTAGCCGATTTTAGAACCTAACCACTAAGTTTGCAAACAGGTACGCAAACTATTGGTCTTGTCCAGCCATTTGCAAACGGGTACGCAAACAGCCATCACGGATCGAACTCAGGTAGAACCGTTTGCATACTAGGTATGCAAACAAGGTTCTCGGACTTAACAGTTAAAAACTTTCGGATATTAGGTATGCAAACAAGGTTCCCGGACCTGAATCATACCAAAACAGTTTGCATACTAGGTACGCATATTGTGTTGTATACGGACAAAGGTTTTTGTTATTAACTTTCATTTCAATAATTGAAACATCCTTAGAAGATGGCAATGGCTGTCCCGCACAAACCATTAGATTATAAGTAATTTTCAAGCGATCGAATGATCAATACGAAACTTTCCAAGTCGACATCAAATGATTGTCTTACAAAAATCATCTAATATGCTTCAAGGAAATTTTGACATGATCATATTTTGACTTATTATTTAGTTTCCAACAAATAAATTGTTTCCAAATAAAATCGTCAAGAATAATGATGAACGTAGCTAAAGCAGAAAGCTTCCAGCACATATTTCGATAAATATATAAGCGAGTTAAACTCGGCTCGAAATATCAAATGTTTATAATATAAAAGTCTACATATCTATACGACTTAGTCTCATTAGGACATAGAATAGAATAGACTTCTGAGTGATATATAAGCTTTAGTCTCCACATACCTTTTGTTGATGAAGTTCTTCCAAGCTCTCCTCACTAGATCTTCGTCTTCAATTGATGAGCGTCGTGAAGTCTAAAGCTTAACTACACATTTTATCCTAATCCGAGACATAGTTATAAGTAGACTAGAAATCAAGACTTATAATTTTGATCAACTAAACTTGACAAACAAGCTTGAGATAGCAATGGTTGCGAGTTCAAACGAGCAGTGTTCTAACAGAAATGTCTCAAATTGCATTCCAAGCCGACAATCAACAACAATGTTGTGATTCTTTGAAGTCAAACATGAAGTTGTTGATGATATGATATGTGCTAGTTTAGGGAAAAAAATAGAGATTACTAAATCGGAAAGAATATATCAAGTTTTAGAAGTTAACCCAAGAAAATTTGTTTTTTAAAGGCAAAGTAGAGCTCAATTTTTAAAAGTTAACAACCGAAGTTATAAAAACCAAAAAAAAAAAATGTTCAAGAGTGAATCGAATTTAAGTTTCGTCAATTGAAGATAAACAGGAGGCCAAAGATTGTCCGATATTTTTTATTAAAATATTTAGTTAAGTTTAATCCAAATTTATATCTTGTAAAAAAGAAACAGTGTTATAAGTTAATCTGAAGATGAAAACTTAAAACAAAAAGGAAAAATGAAAATGAGACTTCATTTTTAATCTATTAGTTCTTATTAGACCTACGATGATTAACTACTTCATCCGTCAACACCTTCAAAGTATCCCAATGCCCTAGGGATGGGTTGAGATCCATCGGATAAAAATATTTTGTGCGCCTAAAGTCGTTGGTATTAGTAGATCGCAGAGAACGATTATAATTGAAAGCTAGATATCCATTTATCAACACTGTTTTCAATGTTTTGTTTACTCCCTATGAAAGGTATCCCATACATATAACAATCATGTGCTTCAAGGATAAAATCTTATCTGTAAGTTGCACTTCTTAATTGACTTTTATTTTGCTTACGCATAAATCCGTGAGCTCAATTCTGAACCATCATTTTTCAGGTCTGACTTCAGATAAAAAAGTCACCACTTAACTCTTGTTTATCACTTTCTCAAAAGACAATCAAAAGCTTGTTAATCTAGTTTCTCGTCCATCTCTTACGCGAACGAACTTGTTGTGCGAGTAAATATATGTAAAAACATATATTTTTCTTGATGATCTCTGACTGCTTGATTAAATCTAACCATTTTTGTAGCCATTGTCCCACTTGTGGTTGGTAATGTTTTGGAAAATGTGTATACTGGGTCTGTATTAGCTCATTTAGGAGTTATTTTCTGAAAGGAAGAAATTCTAATTTTAAGAAAAATATCGGATTTAGACGTTGTAATTTAAAATCGGTGCTTTCTAAAAAATGATATTTTTTTTCTCTGTTTTCTTACTAGAACGAATACTTTTTTGGGTGATATTCTTTTGCAAGTTTTGATTAATTTGATAGTTTAGAACATGGTTTTAACTAATTGATCATTCAGAATGTGGGTTTAATTTGATTTTTTTTTCATTCTTTAGGAATTGAGTTCATTGTGTGTTTAACGAAATGTCTAAATGAAAATTAATTTTGTTTGTTAGAACTTTTATTTACTAAATGTTTCTTTAATTTTTTCCCCAATACAAGTCTTGAAAGTTTTGGCTTTGTAGTGTTCTGTTTGTCTTTTAGCAACATAATTTTCAAAAGTTAACAATAAACACCTTCGAAAAAGTAATATTCCACCCACATTATTCCTCCTCTCTTTTTTCATCTTTTCCTTCATGATCTCTGACTCTTTTAAAGCTTCTTAATAGGGTTTTGAAAGAGTGAGAGTGATTATCATATAAGAAGGCAAATCATAAATATTTTTTTGAAGAATAACTTCTAGCCGTTTTAGAATTACCCACTCAAATCGTACGACCTTCGTATGGTTTTGTAGTATCATGACCATTCCGGTAACAGTCCATCATCCCGTCTCGTTTGTTCGTTGAAAGCTCAATCTACCAACTTTCTTCGCCATTTCTTGGATGTATCTGTCACCTATCCTGACAGCAAAAAAACCTATTACTTGCGAAGTTTATGAAAGATATCTGTCATCCCTAATTATTTTCCGACATACCACTTGAAATCAAATTGAGAAGTCTTTTTAGGTTAGTAACAAAATTCATATATATTCCTTCCTAAAATTATGGGATCAGACTTCACTCTTTCTGCATATTTATGCTTATTTGTGGATTTGCAGGAAAATACTGACCGAGGTGAAAAGAACTTATGCCTGTGGCTACGCATTTTTGTCCATGTCCCCTAACAACATCACTCTAAAAATGGTACATGATGAACTATATGTCAAATTGCTAGATAATCTGGTTAAACAAAAAAAAAACGGCACATGTGGAAGCGGGTAATAAAAAAAATCCATTTTATCAAAAAATTACTAATGAGATTGATTTTATCCTTTTTTTTTCTAATCTTTGTGGAGCCAGGTTAGAGAATGTCTTTGATCGTGTGTTGGTAAATCTCTAAAGGAAACCGACTTGTTTTTAATAATTTGATCATTTAAAACGCATATTTGAACTAACTAATAGCATGTGAGCCTTGATTCGGTTCATAATTTTGGAATTGTAGCCCTTCTGTGTTTAATTCAATGTCTAAATGAAAACTAGTTATACTATTGTAGACTTTTATATCTACTAAATATTTTTTGATTGTTTTGCTAATTCAAGTCTTGAAAGTTTTGTCTTTTAATCACCATGTTTATCTTTTTTTCCTTTTATGGTTTTAGATTTTTAAACAATACAATTGATATCATTTTTTTTTCGTAAATCCGTAACATCGGAATGTACTTCTTCCATACAAAAAGAACAAAACAAAAGAATGTTAATTTTCCAAAAAAAAATGATACCGCATTGGGATGGCAATCATAAAAATTATATTTTAAGCTATCAAACGAGCCACCATTCCTCCAGTTCCGACTTCTAATGAAACATATAACATATATGTCTTTCTAACGGTTTGTATTATGGTTGTACAAATGAAAGTTGCAAATAAATGAGCATGATTTTTATGTAGATTAATAAAAGAATATTCAACACATCAAGAAAGTCTCGTCGCTGCTAAAAAACCTATATGCATATTCTTAACAAAGTTAGGTTTACTTAAAAACAAATGATTTCTAGCATTTAAAGAATATTTCTAGAGTTGACCCGATTTTTGTAGTGTAATATAAAACGTGATTTTACATATGGGAGAATGCTAAATTTGATTATCTTTCTCGGTTATATATGTACACTGAAAATTGTAAAACGAAGGAGAGATTCTTTCTTTGACGTGGGTTTTTTTAACACCATATATTTTTATCGATTGTAATTAAGTTATCCAATGAGTAAGCAATGCAAATAACTTTTTTTATGGGACATATATATAATTTTCTTGACTCAAACTCTGCAACCTGAACCAAAACTCTCCGCTTAACTTAAAATTTATATAAACCCAAAACCTAGCAAAGTCATTCAACACCTATTTTATTGCATAAAATCTTATGATTCAAACATCCGCATTTGAATCTAAAATATACCATTGCAACGATTATCGAATTCATCAAATTTATCTTCGCATTAAGTAAGTCGAGTATTATCATCTAAATCAGTAAACTACTAAAACTTTTACAAAAGTTTTATAAAAAAAATCAAGGTATGTTCATAAAATTAGCAGAGTTATAATGATATTTTCAAAAATGCAAGGTTTTTCACCTACACTAACATTATTCAGATAGAAATTAAGCTACCCAATGAGTAAACAATGCAAATAAAATTTGTTATATGACCTATAATTTTCTCGACTCAAACTTTGCCACCTGATCCAAAACCCTCTGCTTATCCTACATCCAAAACCAAGCAAAGTCAGTCAACACCTATATTATTTACACAAATCCGCATTTGAACACTACAACCATTATCGACTTCATCAAATTTATCTTCGCAATAAGTAAGCCGAATATTATTATTATCTAAATCAGTAAACTATTACAAACTTTACTAAAGTTTTAGAAAACGAATCAAGGTATGTTCAGAAACTTAGCAGAGTTGTAATCATATTTTCCAAAGTGAAAGGTTTGTACCTTGCATTTACAGTATTCTGAAAGTATTAATTTTATTTAAGTAATGTTAATAATTCTTAAATTTTGTTTAAATATAACATACAAGTCTAGCCTGTCAGAATTTTAAAGTCGTAATTCTAACCGAGTAATGCCGAGTTCCTCAGAAAAAGTCATCAGACCCCTCTTTTGGTACCTATCCGAGGAAGATCCGAGGAGCGAGTTCAACTACTTCTTTATTACCAAATTTTGACGAGTTAAAATATGGCCCAGGGAAAATTATGAGCCTCCAGCTAAAAACCATAAATGAAATGATACAAAATATTATTCTTTCCATCCCCCCCTTTATGGGTGAGCATGGGTCAGTATGGACCAGTTTTCATCTCATCCTCATCTAATCAAGTACATTACGGGTTTCAAATTTGGCATCCACATCCAATCCAATATCCAATGGATGCATGGATGGACGGACTGGATACGGATAATCCAATAGATTTTTTTTTTGTTCAAATTTATAATAAAGAAAATAAAATGACTCCTTATAAAACCTACATATCATATATATGTATATACAAATATAAAAATGTCATGTACAACAACACCCTAGCAATCACCTTAAGAATTCCTAAGTTAATGAGTATTTTCTAGAACTATATAAATGAGTTTAATTTGACGGATATGAATGTCCATTGAATTTTCAAGGTTGCATCCAGGCTCGATCCTTGGATTTCAAAAATTTCGTTCGCATCCAACTGATAAACATACGGTCCGGGCATCCATCCACAAAAGAATTGTTGGTCCCGATTAAATCCACGAATTACGGGCCAAATGCTCACCCCCACTTCTTATCACCTCAGTATATTCATGGAGCTCTTGCATTTGAAAAGAGAGTAGAGACACAAAATTTTAGTTCAACTACTTTTTCAGTTCCATTACGGGCCAAATGCTCACCCCCACTTCCCTTATCACCCAAGCGTATTCATGGTCCTCTTACATTTGATGAGAGAGTAGAAACACAAAATTCCATCCACGTCCAACCCATTAACAAACATTCCGAACATCCATCCATAAGAAAACGGTTGGTCCTGGTGTTGATGGTGGTTTTTAGCTTAGGGTTAAAATCGTAAAACTGTACATCTGACATGACGTCATTATGACCATTAGCACATTTATTGAATCGATCAGCATTCCTACGTAAGAATTACCGGGGTACCTTTTTTTTACATTAGTCATGTTCCACGGCAGAACCCTTAACATTGACTGACATCATCTATGCCAAACCCTAATTCCCATGCTACTGCGCCAAGGCATGACAACCATGCCACCCGCATCAATGTGCCAATGGCATTCCATGCCAGCCACGTCTCCGCGCCAAGGCATGCCAGCCGCACCACTGTGCCAATGGCATGCCATGTCAGCCACTTCTCCGCGCCAAGGCATGCCAACCATGCCAGACACATCACTGTGTCAATGGCATGCCATGCCATCCATGTCTCCGCGCCAAGTCATGTCAACCGTGCCAGCCGCACCACTGTGCCAATGGTATGCCATGCCAGCCACGTCTTTGCGCCAAGGGCATGCCGACCATACCAGCCGCACTACTGTGTCAATGGCATGCCATGTGTTAGAGAATAGCTCGATCAACCTCGCATGCATTTCTATATCAATCATGTTTGTCAATGTTAGTGATGAAAACTATAAAGTCTTGATTTCTAGCCTATTAGCTAAGTCTCGGACTAGGATAGAAAAAGTGTAGTTGAGCTCAAGGACTTCATGGTGATTCATCGACAACGACGAAGATCTACACCAAGGAACCGTGGAACTTCATCAACAAAAAGGTATGTGAAGACTTGAACTTATCTATCACTCGAAAGTCTATCTATTCTTATCCTACTTCTTATGAGACAAAAGTCATATGCTATATAGACTAGATCATATACACTTGATATTTCGAGCTGAGTATTCATTGCTTATCTTTTACTTGAAATCATGTGTTGGTAAAGCGTTTCGCTTTGATCAGGTTTATCTTCACCTAGTGACAAAGTCATGAAAGTTTCAATCACTTTGGAAATTCCTCTGACGAGAAAGGTATGTTGTTCTTCACGACTTAACATCGCCCTATGAGAATGTTTCAATGATTGGAATGAGAGCTTAGATTATATAACCATGTATTCCTTGAACCGAAGTTTTCCAACTTTGTTGATCAAGAGAAATCGGTAGGATTGTGGAATTGGCTTTCCAAGTCCGCGAACCCAGTCTGCAGACTTAGTCCGCGAACTGACGGAAGGTCTCGACCGAGAATTTCTGCTGGGATTTCCAAAACTCATTTGTGAGCTAAGTCCGCGAACCCAGTCCGCGAACTGGCGGAAGTTTCGACCCGAGAATTTCTGCTGAGTTTGGAAAACTCAACCGATTAACTTAAGTCCGCGAACTTGTTTGTGATCTTAAGAGGTTATGATCTAAAGATGTGCTCTGAACATGAAACAATAATTATTAAGGAATGCTTTATGCAAATCGTGTCTATAATGCTCATGAGCCGATTCTAATCGAATCGAATCATCTTTGTTTCAATTGTGTCTTGTGTAGTTACATAAGATCTCATAGAAATTAATCAACTCTTAACTAATTCATTTGATTCAATTGGACTAGTTATGGTGAAGAAGAACATGATTAATATGAGATGCTCATATGGTTGACCTTTTGGATTATCATGTTGAACTAACATACGTGTACTCGTTTGGGCATGGTTTTCTCAAACCCAGTAAACGTGTACCCAAGTGTGTGTGACAAGCTATGTGTTTCAATCTAACGGTTGAGAGATATTGACTTGAATCTAAATCAGGTTTTTATCTATATGTGGATAGAGTTTGCTCTGTACCTAAGGAAAAACCATGATTAGAAAGGCTATATATATGAGACATCTAGCTAGAGAAAAACTTAATCCCCACACGTTTGTGTGATACTAGTGCGCTCTCTAGAGTCGATCTCCATTAACCTTTGATTTTCTTCTCTAAAATCAGGTTAACGACTTAAAGACTTCATTGGGATTGTGAAGCCATACTGATACTACTTTATTGTAATTGTGTGATCTGATCTTGCATCTTCTATCGTACGAGTACAATAGATTGATTGGCTTGAGATCGTGATAGTTCTATGATAGGCAAGATAAAGAAGTCACAAACATCTTCGTCTCACTCTTTGTGATTCCTCGACAAACCTCCTGTGTAGTCAGGAAGGATTGTAGAGAGGTGATTGATTAATCTAGGATGTTCTTCAGGAATATAAGTCCAGATTATCAATTGGTTCCTGTTACCTTGATTTTATATCTAAAGACGGAACAAAACCTAGGGTTTACCTGTGGGAGACATATTTATCCTTTTGATAGACTTTTCTGTGTGAGACAGATTCGTTTATTATCAAGTCTGTGATTTTGGGTTGCAGCAACTCTTAGTTGTGGGTGAGATCATCTAAGGGAATCAAGTATGCAGTGTCCTGCTGGGATTAGAGGCGTAGGAGTAAAACTGTACCTTGTATTAGTGGGAGATTGGTAGGGGTTGAACTATAGATCAGTCTGAAGTTAGTTTACTGTAGGCTAGTGTCTGTATCGGCTTAATACAATGTGTATTCAATCTGGACTAGGTCCCGGTGTTTTTCTGCATTTGCAGTTTCCTCGTTAACAAAATTTATGGTGTCTGTGTTATTTCTTTTCCACACTATATTTTATATAATTGAAATAATACAGGTTGTGCGTTCGTGATCATCAATTGGAAATCCAACCTTTGGTTGTTGATTGATATTGATTGATCCTTGGGCATTGGTCTTTGGTACCGTCCAAGTTATTCCTTGTATTTGATAAAGACTCGCTATTGATTTTAGCTTGAGTAGAAATCAAATCAAGAGAGAGATATTAACTCCTTGAGATACTTTTATATATATTGAGTCTGAATGTCTAGTTGATTCTCTAGCAAAGTATTTCGGAGTTAGTCCATACAGATTTCTAATCGAAATATTGGGTGGTGTTGTTAGACCCTCGCTTTTTCAATTGGTATCAGAGCAGGCAAACACACAAAGACTTCATCAGTCTGTGTTTGTAGCGATCTGACTTTGTGGACAGAATCTCATACGCATACCAAAATGCCTCCTAAAGCTGTCAACTTTGTCAAGTGTCTCGAAAATACCTCAAAGGGTTACTCCTTAGATGATTCTTCTGAATCCCGAGGTAAGAAGAATGTCTCATCTTGTGTGAATCATTCTTCCTCCAATGAGACATTAGATATAATGGCTACAGCTGAAATGGAGCTCACCAAAATTTCAAAATTTTTTACTGAGTGTATTGATCTACAGGATCCTGGTAAACTCATTGATGAATTTGGAAAGTCTATTGATCGTGTACAAGTACTCTGTAACATTATAGGGTCTTTCTCTAAGGATATTGAGAAACTTCTTCAAGAAAACAATCTACAGCGTGAAAAGATTTGTAATCTTGAAAAGCTGACTAAGGAACGCTCAATTAGAGAAAAATGTTTGATGAAGACGCATTCATATGATCTTGACAGACTTCGTGTTGAGAAGGAGAAACTTGAAGCATCCCTTGTCATATCCCATGGACAGTGCAAATCCTAGAAGCATCCTTAGAGAGACTGAGGCTAGGATTCCACCATTGGTCGATATTAGTGATTTAATAAAACAATAATTATGCAACTCAGCATTCAAATTGATTCTAATAGTATTGCCTAGACATGTAGATTTCCAAAAGAATAGATGTTAATCCAAGCATAGAATATCAAAACACTAAAGCAAGCATATTCTATCAAGAGAAAATACACCTAACTAATAAAAATCATATAATCAATTTTGAGTTCAATGCAAAAATAATAATAGAGTTTTTATAATTAATTAAATAAAGATGTATCACTTTTACCGAAACAATAGTTTCCTCCATCGCCCAAAGGATTGGGTTTAGCTCATCATGATGGAAACACGCTCAAAATTCATTTTTATTGCTCAAAGGAGGTGTACAAATGATGAAATGGAGAAAAATAATTAAAACCAGGTTTGTAACATTTATAATTGTTACAAACCGAGTTGTTACAAACAACGATAGATAATAACGGCCACTGTCACTGTTCCTTTACGACTACTCCAGTGGTGTCGTTGTTGTTGTAAGAAATATGTCTGTCTTATGGAGTCCAATGTTCTTCGTGTTCTTCCTCTATTGCAGCAGCAGAAAAAGTATTTTGCAGCTCTGTAATTGTCTCTGTTATTCTCTAAACTCTACCCACTCACTCCATTACCCTTCTACAACATCCCAGCAGCCTATTTATACATATTAACAACAAAATATCTCGTCTTGATTGCAAAATATTCTTCATTATTCTCCATGCAGGGTACAAATTTTCTTCCTCTGATTTTGATTTTCACACGCTCTGCAGCTGTCAAATCTCCATATTTATCTTATACATGCTCCAAATGGTTGCTTAACTCTGTCGTACATGTTTAAAACTCACTACGGCTCATAAAATCCCGTGATTGTCTCACTTTGTACACGTACTCTCTGTTTTCTTCTCTCCGATGATGTAGACCAAATTCCCCGGTTCTGATGGACTTAGCAGACCTGTTAAGCTGAAACAGGCCCAATACAACCAATTGTAGCGTTGTAATCTCCCTAGCAGTCGTCCAAAACCAAAACAACCATTAACGGGTTTATAAAATATGTAACTTCCTGAATTACGTAATCTGAGTTTCCAGCCAATTCTAACCCAAAACATTGATCGTACCATGCCTGTTAAGATCAATCAAGTCGAACCATGAAGTTTCAGCCATTGAGTCTACTTCTAGCACGCCCAAAAATCAAGCCCTAATATGTTCTTCAACTGCAACAGTTTCCCGCCATATTTGAAATTCAAAATGCTGAGGATGAAGTGCCCTGATCCAAAATATGGGCGCCTTTAGCAGATGGGGTGCCTGGTGGTGCCCTTATCCAAAGTGAGGGTGCCTTTAACAAATATCCTCCGGGGGGTGCCCCGAGCAACTTTTCGAGCCGATTTTTCCAAAAATGTTTATTTCTCAAAAATACGTACAAACACACAAAACACCACAATAAGTACAAAAGCGAGTACCAACATAGAGAAAATTGAGGACAACTTAGACACAAAAATGTGTCTATCAAATACCCCCAAACTTATTATTTGCTAGTCCTCGAGCAAAACTAATAAAAAATAAAACCGAGTTAATCTCGGGAGGGTTTACCAGAGGTGTACCCGTAAAACCATGACTTCTAATTGGTCACAAGTATCCAAATAGCTATGAGGACATACATATTCTCAACCTATCTCCAAGTAACTAGAATGCCCGAGAAATTAAAGGTGCCAGCTCTAAACTGCACAAAGAATAGGGGAGACACATCTGCAACACTGCTAGATAAAGAGATATTCGCTACACAGCTAGATAAACATTGTAAGATGCATCTGCTTTACAGCTGGATAAGATTAGGAGAGAGATAAAGATGAGAGGGACATCTGCTACACAGCTGGACTAATTACGTGTGATGAGTTGAACCAGTTCTAGAAAGATCTTGTGTCAAATGGAAAGAAGACTAACAAAGCAACCAATATGCATCTCTCTTCGACTTTCTCATAACGCTCAGTAGAAAAAACGTCTTCTTCGGCTTCAATTGTTGATGATAAACTCTCGAACCTCGTAGAACCTTGACAATTAAATCTTTTCCTCGATTTTTTTTCTTGAAACTTCTTTATGGATTTCTACTTCCCCATGGCCTTATTGAAAAAAACTAATTAAAATGTAAAAAAGAAATTCCATTTTTTTTTTTCATTTTTTTTTCAACACAAAAATAACAAGACAAAAATTTAAATGGCCATGAGAGAAGGACTTTATGATGCAGCATCTTGATACCTTTCCTAATTATGGCCTTTTTTTTTAGATTTACTTTTCTTTTATGATTTCCTTTTTTTGATGCTCGATTTTTAGGAAAGTTAGGTTATTATAAATAAGGGATTTTAAGATAGTTTTTGACATTCAGTTTTAAGAGATATTAAACTAGAGTTTTTCTCTAAAGCCTTGCATTGATTTGATTCTGTCATCAATTCGAGAGCCTTGCATTGAATCTGATTCAATTCTTCGATTCAAGAAGTCAGGTCTTTAGAAATTTTAACCTAAATTTCTAGATTGAGCTGAGTTACCATTGATACGCTGCACCACTTTAGAACTTAGGTCTTTGCAACTTATGATGTCTTGGTATCATGAACTTCAACAACTTATATCATTTGATCTTATAACTTCTTGTAACTAAGTCTTCAACATTGATTTTTGATTTATGTTTTTCTGTTGTTACTTCTAAACCTTTAACGTCTTCAACTTTCTTCATAGATTTTAATGTCGCTCCGCTTGTTGATGATGATAAGTTTCTACTGAGAGAGTCGTAATCCAGTAACTAAGACTACATTGTGAGGTTGATTTGTATTTCTGGCATTTCCTTCTGACCTACTTGCCTTTCCATCATGGATGGTTAGGTCCATCACGATTACCCTCTAAAAGGAACAAGTTCTCTCCTGAATTTCAAAGATCTCAATGTATTTTTATCTAATGTATCAATAGAATGTTACTCTAGCAATTCCAATTTCTATCTTTTCGGTGAGAAACATTATGTAAACTTAGATAACCGGATACTATGTGACGCTAGAAGTTTCTCCCTTACCCCCAAACTTAAATCTAAAATTGTCCTCAATGTTCTAAAGATAAAAATAAAAACATGAACAAGGAGAAACTGTTACCACTTGAGGGGAAAGAAATAAGGAAGGATATTACCGTAAGCATGAGCGTAGGTGCCTCCCATAAAATGCTAAATTTAAAGTCTTTAGCTAGACATCAAATACCTCAAAAAGGATTGTCACCTTCCAAAGTCATATACCAATAGCCGAAATAGTTGTGGGTCCTCAGAGACAAATAGAGCATACACAAATGAAAGACTACCATCTCGGATTAGAAAAATAAGCAGACAAAGCATAACTTGATCTAGGGCTTTTCTCAAGGCAACTAGATTTATCTAGGGTGTCTCTTTGGGCTCTATATGAATGTCTAGGAAAATAGGTTGAACCGGATGACATGTTTCTAAGAAATGGATTTCCTCATGGATAATATCGGGAGGATCGGGTAGCAGAGTTTGAAGAAACTCAAGTAATAACTTAGAGGCACAAAGCTCGAGTCCCAAGTTAGGGACTTCAATTAAGGATACTTGACGATCACAAGAATCATAATTACCCCCAAACTTAGGGTGAACACTATCCTCAAATGGACCAAAATCTATCGGATTGATTCTAGGGTCCATAAAGTCAACAGAATGACTAACTTCTTTTGGGGACTGATCATCTAAACGAACAACATCTTCATATAATGGATTATCAAATAAAATCTCTAGCATAGGCTCATCAACTAAGGTGTTCGTCATGCTCATCTCCCCCGAATCACTAAAGGGTTCCTCAAATAAAGGATTATCAAACACACTGCAGGCTAACGGATCTTGACCTAAAGTTCTAATCATGTTCACCACTTCTAAATCATCTATTTCAGAAGACTTAATGACATTAAAAACATTTAACTCAGTAGCCATATTACCAAAAGATATGTTCATAAGTACGGTTCTACAGTTGATGACAGCATTAGATGTGGCTAAGAATGGGCGACCTAAAATCACCGGGATTTGAGCACTTGGGTCCTGAACAGGATGGGTATCTAGAACAACAAAATCCACGGGTATATAAACCTATCAACCTCAATAAGAACATCTTCTATGACACCACGAGGCACTTTGACAGACCTATCAGCTAATTGAAGTGTCATTTTGATCGGTTTCAACTTACCAAGACCTAGCTGGGTGTATACATGATACAGAAGTAAGTTAACACTGGCTCCTATGTCAAGTAATGTGTTATCGACCATGTGATTACCAATCGCACAGGATATGGTGGGGCATCCAGGGTCCTTATACTTATGGGGTGTTTTGTTCAGAAGAACAGAACTTACTTGACCAACTAAAAAGGCTTTCTTATGGATATTAAGATTACGCTTTCGTGTACAAAGATCTTTAAGGAACTTGGCATAAGCAGGCATCTGCCTAATTGCTTCTAATAACGGAATGTCTATGTTCACCTGCTTAAATGTTTCCATTATCTCGTTGAAAATCGACTCCTTCTTTGTTGGGGCTAACAACTGTGGATATGGGGCTCTAGGCACAAAGGTAGTCCTATCAGGAATTTCTTTGGACTCCTTAGATATTGTTTCAGTTTCTTCAGCTACGGGATCCTTCTCTTGGGAAGTAGAATGTGGAACTAAAGTATGTCCACTAGGTGTGGATACCTTATTGTCTACCGTTTTACCGCTCCTAAGGGTTGTAACTGAATTCACATGATTGTACAACTTCTCTCCTTTGGGGTTAGGATCAGTATGACTAGTTAACTTTCCATCTTCTCTCTCACTTATATAATTAGCTATTTGGCCGACTTGAAGTTCTAATTTAGCTAGAGTGTGCCTGGTTTCTTGTTGAAAGGTGGTTAGCTGATAACATATCATAGTTCTTTGCTAACATAGTAAGAGTTTCTTCTAAGGTCGAGATCCTTTTCTCAGATGTGTTTTGAAACTGAGTTTGACCTGAAGGGTCCTGAGTATGACCAAAACCTGGGGGAGGTTGAAAATTACTAGAATTACCTTGATTCTGTCCCTTAGACCAAGAAAAATTAGGATGGCTTCTCCAACCATGGTTGTAGGTCTCTGAGTATGGGTCAAACTTCTGACGATTTTCAAACCTAGCATTGTTATAAACAGCATGGGCTTGCTCTTCACTAACCTGACCTTCCCAAACGAGCTATTGGGTTCTACTCCACAACTAGAGACTTGAAAGGCTCTAATCCTATCATCAGGTTCAACAAGAGACCTATGTTTAGACCGATTCAATTCCAAAGCTTCTAACCTTCTAGACAAAGACGCAAACTTAACATCTGACCCAAAGCTTGAATCTACCATATTTGTGCTACTTCTATTGACCAAGAGTCTCTTAGGGGGTTGAACACAAGGTTCCTACTGTTGGGATTTTTCAGCAATAACTCCTAAGAAGGTAAAAGCATCATCGGCATTTTTACTAGTGAACTCACCACCACATAGACTCGACCATGACTTTGGTCGAATAGTCTAAACCATTATAAAGAATCTCTACTAGTTTCATTTTCTCAAACCCATGGTGAGGACATTCGGATAGGAGATCATTGAATCTCTCTAAAAACCTATAAAGAGATTCCCCCTCTTGTTGCGTACTGGAACTAATTTTCTTCTTAGGGTAGAATTTCAAATAGAAAACATCAATAAGTTCTTGCCATGTTTCTATGGATTCAGATGGTAGGTTGTTAAGCCAGGTCTTGGATTTATCTCTCAAGGATAAGGGGAACATCTTAAGTTTCAAGACTTCATCAGTAAGGTCTTTAATCTTAATTGTTCCACAAATTTCTTCAAAGTCCCTAATGTGAAACTAAGGTTTTCATCGTCTTTTCCTAAGAATATAGGGATCATCTGAAGAATACCAGGATTCAACTCATAAGTAGCCGTAGAGGCTGGCAATTTAATACACGATATTCGGTTGGTCCTAGTTGGGTACATGTACTCCTTCAAAGTTTTCATTTTTGGCACAGTAAAATCCTAGGGGTGAATTCCTCACTAAGACTTAAGTTCTCAAAACTGAAGTTTCCAAACACAAGGCTCTCAAAAGAAGAGTCTTCGATCTCCCCATTTATAAAATAAAAACTTCTAGTCTCGTCACTAATCAAACGGCCAAAAGTATCTCTTTTCCAAGCACGCTCATTAATGGACTCGAGCGATTTTGGCATACACTACAAAAAATTAAAAATAAAAATCCTTAGGAAGGGAGGTTCTAAACAAACACACAACAGGCTGACTCCACCAAAACAAACCTAAATATTTATAGCAAACAAAAATCATGATGGCTCCACTTAGATTTTTTCTAGACCAGATTCTATTCTTTCGAAAAGGAACTCGTTACAATCTGAGCAAACCTCTATGGAATCAATCCGAGTTAAAGTAAGTTGAATAGAGACGAGGGAAGCTGCGTGGAGCTTTGATACCCAAGGCCTCACCGGCATTACAAGGCGGCACAGTCACGCACTCAACTCACAGAAACCATCATGAACTTCAAAGTATGCTTAAAAGAGTAACCAATATTTTTCGAATGACTTTCCTATTAAGCTCGTTACCTTATCGGTCTCGTTCTATTCCAAATTTTAAAGCTTGGGTTCGCGTTAAGTATCGTTTTCCTAAGGCGGGCAAGAAGAGAACGGTGATGAAATCCGAACCCTTATCTTGTATGACCAGTCCTTGCCCTTTACTAGGAAATTAAAGCAGCTTTATTCAGTTCCTCGACATATATTCACACGAAGGAAGACAGTAACTCGCTGACATGGGATTCGCGAGTGTTTCGACAAACTTACCTCCCGTTCCAGACGGGGGATGAACCGCTGTAGTCGACTCGGGCCATCGACTCCGATGTCAGTGTACGAACCCAAGGGGCCGAGACGATATCGTAATCGTCATCCTTCTCTGTACACAGTTTATATTTAAACTACCCTTCCGTAGGGTTTAAAAAAATAATGTCTCAAAATTTAAAGTCCAAAGTCCAAAGTCCAAAAATAAAGTGCAAAAGAAAAGGAAAGTCTAAAAAAAAAAAATGTCTCTCTTTTTTTATGAAATAAAAAAAAATCATCTTCTTTTGCTCCTTTCGCTTTGCCTTTTACTCAAAGTCTTTAAATATTCACCAAAAGCTTTGGCAAAATTTTCTTTTGCTCCAAATTCCAAATTCTGTAAGGAAAAGATAAAAACCCAAAAACGTAAAGAAGAACAAATAAAAAAAAAGCAAATAAAAACCTAAAAAAGAAAAAAAAAATCTAAAAACTCTAGCCTAAAGACAAGTCCGAGTCGGCGGCGCCAAAAATTGATGGTATTTTCAATGATGTTGTAGTAATAAAGTTCGTTAAGACTTGTGAAAGCTGATTTTTAGACTTAATTTTAAAACTAAAATATTACAAAACTCAAAATAAAAAGTTGTTGTGCAAAATTATAGAGAGACTGAGGCTAGGATTCCACCATTGGTCGATATTAGTGATTTAATAAAATAATAATTATGCAACTCAACATTCAAATTGATTCTAATAGTATTGCCTAGACATGTAGATTTCCAAAAGAATAGATGTTAATCCAAGCATAGAATATCAAAACACTAAAACAAGCATATTCTATCAAGAGAAAATACACCTAACTAATAAAAATCATATAATCAATTTTGAGTTCAATGCAAAAATAATAATAGAGTTTTTATAATTAATTAAATAAAGATGTATCACTTTTACCGAAACAATAGCTTCCTCCATCGCCCAAAGGATTGGTTTTAGCTCATCATGTTGGAAACACGCTCAAAATTCATTTTTATTGCTCAAAGGAGGTGTACAAAAAATGAAATGGAGAAAAATAATTAAAACCGGGTTTGTAACATTTATAATTGTTACAAACCGAGCTGTTACAAAGAACGATAGATAATAACGGCCATTGTCACTGTTCGTTTACGACTACTCCAGTGGTGTCGTTGTTGCTGTAAGAAATATGTCTGTCTTATGGAGTCCAATGTTCTTCGTGTTCTTCCTCTATTGCAGCAGCAGAAAAAGTATTTCGCAGCTCTGTAATCGTCTATGTTATGCTCTAAACTCTACCCAGTCACTCCATTACCCTTCTACAACATCCCAGCAGCCTATTTATACATATTAACAACAAAATATCTCGTCTTGATTGCAAAATATTCTTCATTGTTCTCCATGCAGGGTACAAATTTTCTTCGTCTGATTTTGATTTTCACACGCTCTGCAGCTGTCAAATCTTCATATTTATCTTATACATGCTCCAAATGGTTGCTTAACTCTGTCGTACATGTTTAAAACTCACTACGGCTCATAAAATCCCGTGATTGTCTCACTTTGTACACGTACTCTCTGTTTTCTTCTCTCCGATGATGTAGCCCAAATTCACCGGTTCTGATGGACTTAGCAGACCTGTTAAGCTGAAACAGGCCCAATACAACCAATTGTAGCACTGTAATCTCCCTAGCAGTCGTCCAAAACCAAAACAGCCATTAACGCGTTTATAAAATACGTAACTCCCTGAATTACGTAATCTGAGTTTCCAGCCAATTCTAACCCAAAACATTGATCGTACCATGCCTGTTAAGATCAATCAAGTCGAACCATGAAGTGTCAGCCATTGAGTCTACTTCTAGCACGCCCAAAAATCAAGCCCTAATATGTTCTTCAACTGCAACAGTTTCCCGCCATATTTGAAATTCAAAATGTTGAGGATGAAGTTCCCTGATCTAAAATATGGGCTCCTTTAACAGATGGGGTGCCTGGTGGTGCCCTTACCCAAAGTGAGGGTGCTTTTAACAAATATCCTCCGGGGGTGCCCTGAGCAACTTTTCGAGTCGATTTTTCCAAAAATGTTTATTTCTCAAAAATACCTACAAACACACAAAACACCACAATAAGTACAAAATCGAGTACCAACATAGAGAAAATTGAGGACAACTTAGACAAAAAAATGTGTCTATCATTAAGATGGTCATGATCTACGATAATCTTAGTCGGGGTTCCGTAATCTCTTTTATGTTGAGCCCAAAATAACTAAATTGATTACTTTCGTGATTAGTTTGGTTGTTTGCTTTTCGATTAGATTAATTATAGGCTCTCTTGTAATTAATCTAGTTGTGCTTTCATATATTCCACAAGCTCTTGTGTTGAGTATATGAATGGCTACACTATCATGTTCTATTGGTTAATGTAGTCACGTATTCCGTAAGATTTTCCTTATGTTGAGTACTTGAACGGTTAAGTTAGTTACCTCCATATGATTAACTTAGTCGTAGCCTGTTGCTCCGTGAGTTTACTTATGTTGAGCACTTTCAATTAAATTGATCACTTTTGTGGTTTTGATTTAATTGCGTATTCCAATTAGAATATTCATAGGTTTACTTGTGAGTATTTTGGTTGAGTTTTGGATATAAAAAATCATTCACATGGTTTTTGGTGTCCAAATAAAAATCCTTCTTTCTTTCGAAATTAAGGTCGCTCTTGTTGTTCTTTTGGGAATGACATCAAATGGGGGAGAGTTCTTTTGAACTTGTGTTTAATGGTAATATCTTGTGGGGAGTGCGACTGTGGAATTTTATAGGGGTTATCTTGCGTTTTAAAACTCCTTGATGAATGTTGTTAGCTTCGGATATAAGATTGCATCTAAATTAAGATGATATGTTGTCTTTCTTTTGGTCATGAAATGTCTCTTGTGGAAATTTCCTTATGAACCCATTCTTGTACCTTTGCCAATTTTATTGACAAAAAGGGGGAGAAATATTGTAGGTCACACTACAAATAAATATGGTTTTCGGATCATTGTGTAAGGGGGAGTGGTTTCCATGATCGAAATGGAGTATTGACTAAGGGGGAGTGATACATATCACCATAGTATTATTGTTAAAGTCGTGATGCAATTGGACTTTGATGTTCATAATAATACTATGACACTGTATAATAATGATCGAGAATCTCGATTTCTCTCATTGTTATAGCTACCGATATTCAACAACGGTGATACTAAACTTACAACCTTTGGGATCATTGGAGTACTTGAAAGGACGAAGATTTCAAGGAACGTTGAAGATTGGACTATGGAATAGGAGCCACTAAAGTTTATCTTTTTTGTATTCCATATATATTAATAGTTTTGTCACTAAAATTGACAAAGGGGGAGATTGTTAGAGCATAGATCGGTCAACCTCGCATGCGTTTCTATATCAAGCATGTTTGTCAATCTTAGTGATCAAAACTATAAAGTTTTGATTTCTAGCATATTAGCTAAGTCTCGGACTAGGATAGGAAAAGTGTAGTTGAGCTCAAGGACTTCATGGTGATTCAACGAAAACGACGAAGATCTACACCAAAGAACCGTGGAACTTCATCAACAAAAAGGTATGTGAAGACTTGAACTTATCTATCACTCGAAAGTCTATCTATTCTTCTCCTACTTCTTGTGGGACAAAAATCGTATGCTATATTGACTAGATCATATACACTTGATATTTCGAGATGAGTATTCATTGCTTATCTTTTACTCGAAATCATGTGTTGGTAAAGCGTTTCGTTTTGATCAGGTTTACCTTCACCTAGTGACGAAAGTCATGAAAGTTTCAATCACTTTGGAAAATGCTCTGACGAGAAAGGTCTGTTATTCTTCACGACTGAATATCGCCTTCTGAGAATATTTCAATGATTGGAATGAGAGTTTAGATTATATAACCATGTATTCCTTGAACCGAAGTTTTCGAACTTTGTTGATAAAGAGAAATCGGTAGGATGGTGGAATTGCCTTGCCAAGTCCGCGAACTGACAAAAGTTCTCGACCGAGAATTTCTGCTGGGATTTCCAAAACTCGTTTGTGTTTTAAGTCCGCGAACTGGCGGAAGTTCTCGACCCGAGAATTTCTGCTGAGTTTGGAAAACTCAACCGATTAACTTAAGTCCGCGAACTTGTTTGTGAGCTTAAGAGGTTATGATCTAAAGATGTTCTCTGAACATGAAACATTAATTATTAAGGAATTGTTTATGCAAACCGTGGCTATAATGTTCATGAGCCGATTATAATCGAATCGAATCATCTTTGTTTCAATTGTGTCTTGTGTAGTTACATAAGATATCATAGCAATTGAACAACTCTTAACTAGTTCATTTGAGTCAATTGGACTAGTTATGGTGAAGAATAACATGATTAATATGAGATGCTCATATGGTTGACCTTTTGGGTTATCATTTTGAACCAACATACGTGTAATCGTTTGTGCATGGTTTTCTCAAACCCAGTAAACGTATACCCAAGTGTGTGTGACAAGATATGTCTTTCGATCTAACGGTTGAGATATATTGGCTTGAATCTAAATCAGGTTTTCATCTAACGTTGGGTAGAGTTTGATTTGTACCTAAGGCAAAACCCTGATTTGAAAGGCTATATATAGGAGACATCTAGCTAGAGAAAAACTTAATCTCCACACGTCTGTGTGATACTAGTGCAATCGCTAGAGTCGATCTCCATTAACCTTTGATTTTCTTCTCTAAAATCAGGTTAACGACTTAAAAACTTCATTGGGATTGTGAAGCCAGACCGATACTACTTTATCGTAATTGTGTGATCTGATCTTGCATTTTCTATCGTACGAATACAATCGATTGATTGGCTTGAGATCGTGATAGTTCTCCGATAGGCAAGATAAAGAAGTCACAAACATCTTCGTCTCACTCTTTGTGATTCCTCGACAAACCGCCTGTGTAGTCAGGAAGGATTTTAGAGAGGTGATTGATTAATCTAGGATGTTCTTCGGGAATATAAGTCCGGATTATCAATGGGTTCCTATTACCTTGATTTTATATCTAAAGACGGAACAAAACCTAGGGTTTATTTGTGGGAGACAGATTTATCCTTTTGATAGACTTTTCTGTGTGAGACAGATTTGTTTATTATCAAGTCTGTGATTTTGGGTTGCAACAACTCTTAGTTGTGGGTGAGATCAGCTAAGGGAATCAAGTACGCAGTGTCCTGCTGGGATCAGAGGCGTAGGTGTACAATTGTACCTTGTATCAGTGGGAGATTGGTAGGGGTTCAACTATAGATCAGTCCGAAGTTAGTTTTCAGTAGGCTAGTGTCTATAGCGGCTTAATACAGTGTGTATTCAATTTCGACTAGGTCCTGGGGTTTTTCTGCATTTGCGGTTTGCTCGTTAACAAAAATTTTGGTGTCTGTGTTATTTCTTTTCCGCATTATATTTTATATAATTGAAATACTACAGGTTGTGCGTTCGTGATCATCAATGGAAATCCAACCTTTGGTTGTTGATTGATATTGATTGATCCTTCGACATTGGTCTTTGGTACCGTCCAAGTTATTCCTTGTATTTGATAAAGACTCGCTATTGATTTTAGATTGAGTAGAAATCAAATCAAGAGAGAGATATTAAAACTCATTGAGATACTTTTATCTAGATTGAGCCTGACTGTCTAGTTGATTCTCTAACAAAGTATTTCGGAGTTAGTCCATACAGATTGCTAATCGAAATATTGGGTGGTGTTGTTAGACCCCCTCTTTTTCACTATGCCAACCACATCCCCCCGCCAAGGCATGCCAACCATGCCATCCGCATCACTGTGCCAATGGAATGCCATGCCAGCCACGTCTCCGCGCCAAGGCATGCCAACCGTGCCAGCCGCACCACTGTGCCAATGGCATGCCATGCCAGCCACGTCTCCGCGCCAAGGCATGCAAACCATGCCATACGCACCACTGTTCCAATGGCATGCCATGCCAACCACGTCTCCGCGCCAAGGAATGCCAACCATGCCCGCCGCACCATTGTGCCAATGGCATGCCATGCCAGCCACGTCTCCGCGCCAAGGTATGCCAACAACACCAGCCGCACCACTGTGCCAATGGCATTGCAGCCACCTAGCCGCACCACTATCCCAATGGCATTCCGGCCATGCCACATATGTCAATGGAATGCCAGCCACCTTGCCGCCCCATACCATGCCGGCCTTCCCTTTGCGGCTACCAAAACAAAGGCTTGCGACGATCAACGACCATCCTTCCATCTAAGATGCCAATCTTAGCCGTCCAAGGCCGCCAACCAACGCATGGTAACCTTTGGTCCAACGCCAAAACCCTAGTTTTGTCCACGCTTAAGACGCGCCAAAGCATGCCGGCCATGCCACATGTGCCAATGGCATGCCAGCCACCTTTCCGCGCCATACCATGCCGGCCTTCTATTCACGGATGCTAAAACGAAGGCGTGCGACAATCAACGACCACCCTTCCATCTTAGATGCAAATATCAGCCGTCCAAGGTCACCAACCAACGCATGGTAACCTTTAGCACAACTCCAAATCCCTAGTTTTGGTCATGCCAAAGCTGCGCCAAGGCATGACGGCCATGCCACATGTGCCAATGGCATGCCAGCCACCTTGCCGCGCCATACCATGCTGGCCTTCCCTTCACGGCTGCTAAAACGAAGGCGTGCGACAATCCACGACCACCCTTCCATCTTAAATGCAAATCTTAGCCGTCCAAGGTAACCAACCAACGCATGGTAACCTTTATCCACGCCTAAGCCGCGTCAAGGCATGTCGGCCATGCCACATGTGCCAATGGCATGCCAGCCACCTTGCCGCGCCATACCATGCCGGTTTTCCCTTCACGGCTGCTAAAACGAAAGCGTGCGACAATCAACGGTCACCCTTCCATCTTAGATGCAAATCTTAGCCGTCCAAGGTCACAACCAACGCATGGTAACCTTTGGCCCAAAACCCTATTTTGGTCCTAAACCGCGCCAAGGCATGCCGACCATGCCACATGTGCCAATGGCATGCCGCGCCTAAGCCATGCCATGCCGGCCTTGCCTTCACGACTGCTAAAACGCAGGCGTGCGACGATTAACGTCCACCCTTCTATCTTAGATGCAAATCTTAGCCGTCCAAGGTCACCAACCAACGCATGATAACGTTTGACCCAAAACCCTAGTTTTGCAGCGCCTAAGCCATGCCATGCCGACCTTCCCTTTGCGGCTGCCAAAACGAAGGCTTGAGACGATCAACGACCATCCATCCATCTTAGATGCAAATCTTAGCCGTCCAAGGTCGCCAACCAACGCATGGTAACTTTTATCCCAACGCCAAAATCCTAGTTTTGGCCACGCCTAAACCGCGCCAAGGCATGTCGGCCATGCCACATGTGCCAATGGCATGCCGACCACATTTTCGCACCATACCATGTCGTCCTTCCCTTTACGGCTGCCAAAACGAAGACTTGCGATGATCGACGGCCACCTTTCCATCTAAAATGCATATCTTATCTGTCTAAGGTTACCAACCAACGCATGGAAACTTTTGTCCCGACACCAAGCCATAGTTTTGGTCGCGCCCAAACAACGCCAAAACCCTAACTTTTGGCCGCGCCTAAACTATGTCATATTAAATCCATGTCGTCCATGCTTTCATGCCACTGGCTACCAAACGTAGGGTTGCAATAATCGACGACTACCTTTCCTCTCAAAATGCAAAATCTCGACCGTCGAAGGTCACCGCCGAGCCGGCAAGTCTCCCAAGCTCAACTTGCCAAACAACAACAACATGCTATATGTTTTCCACGAAAACACTCGAGACATCAACACATGTCACAAACTGGGGGATTCTCATTGGGTATTGGTTTGGAGGTTTACAGCGTGCGGCGTACACTACGCCCGTTACAAGACAGTGTCATAAGGATGAGGCGGTTAGTAAATACAAGGAATAATGGTGGAACGCTTTCTTTTATGAAACATCAATTCCAGGAGGTTACCACCTCCTCCCATTTACTCATCCGTTTTTCCATCTCGTACTAGACCAGAGTACGTTTCACTTCGACTTGTATAAATAGGTCTTACCTATTTCCACCGAACAACAAGTTCAGGTCAGGATCATACAACACTCAGAAAATATTTGCTAGCTTTCTATCGATTAGCTTCCCACTTCTGATACAAGTCGTGAAACAACTACTCTTCCAGAATCAACTATTCTGGTCTCAACACTCTCTTCGCTTCCCTCCCAAAAACCAACCCTTCTCCTTCACTTTGTGACCGAAACAAGTATGGAACGACCATTTCTTGGTTTAGGCCGGATTCGTACAGATTGATCTCTCGAATCCAAAGTACTCCCTTGCAGTACATTGTTTAGGGTTTAAACTCGTTTCTCACCCACACACCCGAAATTACCAAAATCAGCAGAAATCATTTTCACCCTCAAAGAATTGGCGACCACAGTGGGAGATCAATCTCTCGGTTCCAATACCAATTTCTAGTATCCCCCTTTATAAATCATGTGCTTTTCCAGAAACAGAAGTTCTACTTCAGAAAAAATTAACTTTTTAACTTTTAGAAGTCATTTTCAAGTTCTATGCTCAAACTGACTATCTAACTTTTGACTTCTAGAAGTCGAAAAGTAACTTCTAAATGCACGTCCAAACCCGCGGTCGGCTTTACTGTTCTTGTTATAATTATGGGCTCCAACTAAAGCCCAAAAATGAAAAGATCCACAATCATTTTCCACTCCATTCCATCCTTCCCTTATCAACTCAGCCTATTCATGGTCCTCTCGAATTTGACGAGAGAGTAGAGAAATAAAAGTCCAGTTTCAGGGTTCAGTGATGGCGGGAATCACTACATTCAGTACTTCATCATCATCATCATGTCTTCGTTATTCATCATCATCAGGAGCTGCAACAACACTTTCATTATCATCTAATAAACCATTTATTCTCCCAATGCGTTTATCTACACCTAAATTCACTCCTCTCCGTCACAAATTCACCAAAATTCTGTCTTTTACTAGTAATGATATCAAAGTTGGTGCTAGTATTGAAGTTGATGGTGCCCCTTGGAAAGTTCTTGGTAATTTAGTAACCGAAAACATTTCCATTTCATTTCTTTAGGGTTTTTCAATTTCAATTACTATGAATTTGAGTTTAATTTAGGGTTTTTCGATGTGTTAATCTGATTATGATGATGGGTTTTTGTGTTTGTAGAGTTCCTTCATGTGAAACCAGGGAAAGGAGCTGCGTTTGTGAGGACCAAGATTAGGAATTATGTTACTGGAAGTACTGTTGAAAAGACTTTTCGAGCTGGAATTTCGGTAAATTTCATTCGATTTCTTTGTGTATTTAGAAGGATATGTATTGAGATTGCGAATGATTTTTAGGATAGTTGTGTATGAATTCATTGTATTGGAAATTTGGAATGAAATACGACGCGTATGAAGTGTTTTGTGTAGTATTGAATTGTGTTGTTTGATGACAAAATACTAGTGTCTGACTCAATTTTGGATGTCGTCTAGATGAGTGAAGCTGATGTCGCGAAGGAGACTAAGCAATACACTTACAAAGAGGGTGCTCAATTTGTGTTCATGGACCTGGTACTCCACATCCCTGTTGTTCTTATGCTCTTGATTTTACTGAAAACATATCGTTTTATTCGCACTAGTTCTTAAGACTTAAAGTTCATGGACCTGGTACTGCACATACCTTGTTCTGTAGCAAAGTTGTTTATTGAGTTTTTGATTGTTGTATGAATGGCAGACTACGTATGAGGAAATTCGTTTGAATGACTCCGATGTGGGTGACAAGAAGAAGTGGCTGAAAGAAGGAATGGACTGCATTATGCACTTCTGGAAGGGAAAGGTAACTTTGTCCATTCTGTTATTATCAATTTTTGATCGCACAGAAGGAATGGCTAATATGTTAAGCTATGTATTCATGATTGTTTGTAACTTCAATGCAGTGTATCGACTTTGAACTTCCAATCACAGTTAAGATGAAGGTGATTCAAACTGATCCTGGCCTTAAAGGTGACACTGCACAAGGTGGATCAAAGCCAGCAACTGTCGACACTGGTGCTACAGTGAGTGTTCCTTTGTTCATTAACACTGGCGACGACATATTGGTGGACACTAGAACCGGGAATTACATGGGCAGGGAAAAGTAGTTTTGAAACTTCTGGTTTTTTGTAAGCACCCCATTTTGTCGCCAAGATTTACGTATTTTTGTGTACCCATACGCGAGCAGAGTAGTAGTATAACAGAGAGAAGGGGTGTTGTTTCTTAATCTTATTTATTATGCAGTTCTTCTTGGTACTATTTTGAGGCCCAACGGAACAAACATTCAGAGTTCAGTTCAGTGTTATCTTCTTTATATAATATATGAATATCGTTTCTTAAAGCTGTAAATGAAAGGCATGGATTGCTAATTTCTTGTTCTGAATTTGGTATTTTTTTTTCATACCAGAACAGCTCTGTGGTTGACTGAACAAACATAATTTCAGTTCACCATCACCAAAGTGGCTGTAGTTTAGTGGTAAGAATTCCACGTTGTGGCCGTGGAGACCTGGGCTCGAATCTCAGCAGCCACAATTTTTTTTTATTTTTCCTTTATTCTCATTTTCCCTCTTGGCCCAAAGTGTAAGCAAATATCTGATTCTTTTCATGATTTATTCACCCGACCCGAGTCTTTTGCTGTACAGTTTTGGTGATCTGGTAATCCAATCCCACTTTTAGTTCAACCCATCAGCACCACCACCACCACCATAACCAGGTACATAAGCTTTTAATATGAACTTTGGGGTTTCAACTTCAACTGTGCAAAATTCCACTTCTTCAATATGAACTTCAACTGTTTGACAAAATACCCCAATGAAAAAAAATTCTAACTAAAACTATTCTCATCATCTTAATTACTTTTGTTTTCGTCGATCCATCTTTTCCATATTTATATTATATGCAATGGATAAACAACACCCATGCATTGCTTGGGTTCCAAACCTTTGGGATAGGTGTCGTAATTTATGTACAAGGAGAAGGAATAAAAGAAGATCTAAAGATTGTCGTCATTTAATGACAAGAAATAAAAATAAAGCAAAGGATCTTGTTCAAGCAGCAATCGAGGAGGAGAGTCCTATTCCTGTTGTTGATATCAATATCATTACCAACAAACTTACTGCTACACTTCCAGCAAAGGATTGTTGTGCACCTCCTCCTTCAAAAGTCTATGAATGTGTTCCAGTAATTGAGAAGGCTCGTCCTCTCCCTGATCTCCCTCTAGATATCATCGTCACAGACATATTTACTAGACTACCAGCAGAGTGCATCTTCCAGCTTTGGCAGCAAACTAATTCAAGTGATGTATTATATGACTACTTCACCATAAACGCCAATTTTATCCGGGCGCACTTAGACCGAGGCTTCCGAGCTATTACTCCCACCATTGTGATCCAATCTCTTACGCAATACGTGGGCAATGTCGTCAAACTTTTTATTTCTGAAGATGGTACAGCTGAGAACTTTAAGGCTGCAACAAGCTTGGATCTACTTGGTTCATGTAATAATCCGTATAATTGCAAGGCGCCGTTTTCAGAAGAACAAGCAACTCATCTCGGTTCATGTCATGGGTTTCTTATATTCGAATGCTTGCTGATTCACTTTTCAGCGGTTTTCCGTATTTGGAATCCGATTACAAAAGAGCAAGTAATTCTTGCTCCTAGAAGATATACTCCTGTCCGTGTCTGTGGATTTTACTTCCATCCGCTTAAGAAGGAATACGAAGTGGTTTGTGTACGTACGTCGCGTACTAAACCAAGATGGGATTTTCAGATTCTTAGTTTGAGAACCAAGAGTAAAAGAGGTGTTGGTACCTGCTATTATGGTCCAAGTATCAAAAAACCGGCCTCTGTATTTGTTAATGGGACACTTTACTGGATGGTTTATATGTTTATGCCCCAAGCCTATCTGACTCAACATATACACCGAGGAAATTAGCACCATGGAAGTGCCATCTAATCGTGAATTACCGAGTTGGAAATGCCTTGAAGAAGTGTTTCATCTCTTTGAGATGGAAGGCCATTTATGCGCATTTGATTCTCTGTCAAATGAAAATATGGCCTACATATGGGAGTTTAACTATGATACTCAACGTTGGGTTTGGAAATACTCAATGGCGCCTCCAAAGAGCGGTTACTGGAAATTATTATCAAGAATTGAGTACATCAAGATGACAGGGGAATTGATAACATATGTTAGCGGGAAGGGAATATCATATGTTTACAATCTACGTTCATGCCGTTGGAAGCCGTTTGAAAAGAAGGGATTTGAAGGTGATAACTTGACAGTAACAACAGGTCATATCAATAGTCTCGTCTCTTTGGATGCTGGGGACTCGGTTATACATATAGAACGGTAGATATATATATATAGAACATGCATGCATGATTTCTGATTAATAATTGAATGAAGGGATTTTTAACAAACTGCCACACTTGCAAATCCCGATTCAAGAAAATGCCACCGTTTTTTTCAGAGTTTATCAAATGCCACAACCGTTAGATATTCCGTCAGGGCCCACTAACTCGGTCTATAATCATTGAAAAAGTCAATACAACGTGTCAACATTACCTAACTACCCTTGAATTCGTGTTGGTCCAAACTCGACAATGACTCACACTATTAGGTCGATTTGAATCAGTCACAAGAAGCAACATTACCTAACTACACTTGAATTCTCTTTCTCTTTCCTTTCTTCTCTTCCTTCTCCTTCTTCTTTTTCTCCGGCGTTCCAGAGATGAAATCTCTGTTGAGAAAACCTTGCAGAAAATTAGTGAAACCAATCAACCGAGTGTGGTGCTGATGAGTTCATAGTTGGGTTTGGTTAGAATCCACGATTGAGTTGAAGCGAAGTGTTTCTGTGAAGGTTAGAGTTTGATGTTGAGTTTATTTGGAATTGATAAGCTAAACGGGATGTTAACAGATGAAGATCAAAGGGTTATTGCTAAATTGAAGTTGTAGTATTGTCTTGAAGAAGAATTGAGATGTTAATGAAATTGTGAAGAAATTAGGGTTCCTGAAATGAATTTCGAGATTCAATTAAGGGTGAATAAGAAAGAATTAAAGGATGGGTTGAATAGATAGGAAGATTTTGATGGATGAATTGAGTTTGATTGAGAGAATAGAATATTTGGGAATTGAATTAGGGTTGGTTAAGAACTGATGTTGATGGATGAACTGAATTGAGGGTTTAGATGATTAATTGGAGGTGGGTTTGATCTGAATTGAGAGTTACGGTTGGAGACTAGCTTAAGTTCAATAGTTAGAGTTTGTATTTGGAACTCAAATGAATTATGAAGTTATCTGGGATGAACTGGATGGTGCTTGAGTAAATGAGTTTGAGGTAATTGTTCTTCTTTATGAATTTTGTTTAAGTTATGCAGTTTTGTTGTTGAATTTATGGACGTATCTATAGACAGTGAATTGAGATGGATAAGATGGGTATGGTGGTTATGACATGAAGCCATGATTACAGTTTAGAATTTAGGGTTTGAATGTATGTTGTTGGTGTTGTCTATGCAGATGGAAGCACTGGTGGAATTGAGATTTAACAGAAGGAAAGACAAATTTGAAGCTCCTGTTGTTGTTGACTGATCGAATGGACATTAAGCTCACTGCCATGGAATGAATGGGTCTGTGATAAAGAGGGGTTTTGAGTTGAGGTAGTGATTCATAGGCATGGTCCTAGTAGTGTTGTGAGATGATTGTGCTGTGAATGTGTTTGAGTTTGAGTTATGGGTTGCAGAGAAGAATTTAGGGCTCAAGATAGAAATTGAATGTGTTTGTGTTAGATTGAATCATTGCAGGGACACGATAAGTTTATTGGATGTTAGAGAACTGAAAAGAATGAAGCAGCGATGGAAGTATAGATGAATGTTAGGAATTTGCAGGGAAAATGGCTGAAATTAATTTGCCTGAGAAAAGCGCAGAAAACAGCTGAAACTCGATCTAATCTTTGTTATGTTGAATCAACTCGGTACCGGCGATGGCTTATTCTGGTTAGCACGATGACCGATCCAACCATCCAACTCAGACCGACAATGACTTACACTGTTCAAAATAAGGAATGGGTTTGGTGAGTTGGTGACAGATTTGAGGGTGTATATGTCTTTTACTAAGCTGGATAAATGCCACCTATGCATTAACTGATGGCAACAACTTTTTTGGATGGAAAAGGTCAAACGTGTGGCATTAAATAAACTCTGGAAAAAACGATGGCGTTTTCTTAAACTGCAAATTGGAAGTGTGGCACTTTATTAAAATCCCCTTAAATGAAACACCTTCCTAACTCTCTTGTCGGTTAAAAACTCCTCCTGTTCATTAATTTTAGTCTTTTCATGCATTTGTAATTTGAGTTCCACATTACATGATGCTCTGTGACTTCATCAATATGTATGTGTTTGTATTTGTTAGACAAACAGGTTTCAAGCTTTCATGTGTCCTCATGCTGTTTTCCAGTCCCATTGGGTTTAATGTTGAAGGATTCTCAAAGATAAAGAAAATATAAAAAAATGGGAGGAGAGGAGCTTATAAGCTGAGAAGTTAATGAGAGGTTACCTCAACGAGCTCATCTTTGGTCTTCATGGCAGAACAGCTCTGGCCTCTGTCGTCAGTTGAACAAAACTTTTGAGATCTGAGTAAACACGGGACTGTTTTGTTTAAGTTATGTTTGCACCATTGTCACCAATGTGGCTGTAGTTTAGTGGTAAGAATTCCACGTTGTGGCCGTGGAGACCTGGGCTCGAATCCCAGCAGCCACAGTATCTTTTTTCTCTTTCGCATTTTTATTTTTCTTCTTAGCTACTTCTACCTTTGGCCAAAGATGTAATTCTTTTCGTTTCTCCCATTAGAACCAATACAGAAGAAGAAGAAAGCAATAGTTTTTACATTGCTTGTCGAGGGTTGCTGCTAAATTTTTTGTTTGAAGATATTCTAGTGCTGGTTATCTACAAAGGCACTGTTGGTAAGCATTGTTTGATTTCTGTTTCATGAATCCTTCGTATTGAATGAATATTGTAAAACCCGGAGTCTGTACACTAAATGTTTGTTAAATTAACTAAGAGAATTCTTGGTTGATTTTTATATCTGATCAATAATGGGTAAGCAACATCCATGCATTGCTTGGGTTCCAATCCTTTGGGATAAAAGGAGTAAAACAAAATCAAAGGATTGTGCTCAAGCGATTAAGGAGGAGGGTCCTATTAATCTTAATCATGTTGTTGGTACCATCACCAACACACTTACTGCTAGACTTTCAGCAAAGGATTGGGCACGAGTTCGAGCAGAAATCCGTGCATTTGAGAAGGGTCGTCCTCTCCCTGATCTTCCTTTAGATATCATCGTCACCAACATATTTACTAGACTTCCAGCAAAGTGCATCTTCCAGCTTTGGCAGCAAACTAATTCAAATGACGCATTGTATGGCTTAATCATGAATTCCAACTTTGTTCATATGCACCTAGACCGAGGAGGGCGAACTAATACTCCTCCAACCATTGTGATGCAATCTCTTACGCAATCCGTTGGGAATGTCATCAAACTTTTTCTTTCTGAAGATGGTAGAGCCGAGAGCATTAAGGCTGCAACAAGCTTGGATCTTCGTTCATGTAATAGTGCATATAATTGCGAGGGGCCGTTTACTCTTTGCGGTTCATGTGATGGGTTTCTTTTATTCAGGTGCGTAATTGGTCCAGAGCTTTTCTGTATTTGGAATCCGATTACAAAAGAACAAGTAATTGTGACTCCTGATCACCCAGGATATACTACTACTACTCGTGTATGTGGATTTTACTTCCATCCACTTACAAAAGAATACGAAGTAGTTTGTGTACATCAGTTAGCTTGGAAACCGATGTGGGAGTTTCAGATTATTAGTTTAAGAACTAAACGTAAAAGAAGTGTTGGTACCTGCCATTATTGTCCAAGTAGCGTAAAAACGGCGCATGTATTTATTAACGGAACATTTTACTGGATGGTTGATTCCGTCATGTATAGGTTTGATAACGGTGTTTCCCCGAGCCTATCACATTCAATATTGTCATTTAATATAGAAACCGAGGAATTTGGCACCATGGAAGTTGTTAAGCCATCTAACTGTCAGGTACCTAATTCGGATTGCCTTGAAGATGTGTTTCAACTTTTCGAGTTGGAAGGCCGTTTATGCCTATTTGATTCTTTGTCAATTACCAACGGGGCGTTCATATGGGATCTTAACTACGATACCAAACGATGGGTTAAAAAGCACTCGATAACGTCTCCGGAGAATCGTTACTGAAATTTATACTCAGAAGTCGAAAACATCAAGATGACAGGAGAATTGATAGCATATGATAGTGAGTGCAAACATACAACACCGTATGTTTACAATCTACGTTCAGGTATTTGGAGGCGGTTTAAAAGGGAGGGATTTGAAGGTGATGAATTCACAATAACATCAACTCGTATCAACAGTCTCGTCTCTTTGGATGCTGCAGATTCAGTTATACCAATAGAATGGTAGCTAGGATAGATTGAAGATTAACATCATGAATTAATTCAGATCAATCAATAGTTAAATATACAACTTCCATTCTTAATGTTTATTTTGAGTATACTAGCTCTTGTCGGCTAAAAACTCCTACACATTCATTTTTCATATTTGTGATTTTAGTTCAACATTATGTTTCACATGCATGATGTTGTGTTAGTTGCTTCATTAGTATATGCGTTTTGGGTTTGTTGTCATACATATGATGGTATGATCCAGGTTGCGAAACAAAGAAAAGCTTGGTGCAAACTACTTTATAACCCTAAATTTATTAGGGATCAGGATCACCTTAACCATAACAAGAATAAAAACCCTAGGCTCATGCTTATATCTCGGTGGAGCGATCCTCTGTGTCATTCAATAGATTATGCCTTAATATCATCATCATCAGCAGCAGCAACATTGTCTAGAACATGTGCATGTGATGGATCTATTTCAATGGATTACTTTTTCAAACGACTTAACTGGTCCGATGATGATAAAATTCGAGTAGTGGGTTCCTGTAACGGTCTGATTTGCTTATTATCTGTTGATGAGGGGAGATTTTGTATTTGGAACCCTTCAACTAGTGAACATAAGATATAACCATGCACGCACCTTCCTTTGTCTGGAGAATCGAGCTGGAAAGTTAGATATGGGTTTGGTTACGACTGCCACCTTGATGATTACAGTTTGGTTAAAATTGCGGCAGATCGATAAATGTTATTCTCAAGTTCAGGTCTATACATTTGGATCCAAAGCATGAACCGGTACATGTTTCCTGAAGTTCCCTATAATTTTTTTGTTTGGTTTTTGTATGGAGCTCTTCATTGGCCAGGCTCTATCGAAGTAACAAGTTCAAGAGTTATAGTATCTTTTGATATCAGCAGCAAGACATTTGTCGGCATCGTATATCCAGAAGAAGTTAATCCGCAAACAACTAAATATGACAATGTGGGGCTATTAGAAGATCATCTCTGCTTGGTTGTTTATGGTGTGAATGATAATACCATCGATTTTTGGTTAATGCAAGAACATGGAGTGATAGAATCCTGGACTAAACAATTCAGCTTCAAACCTCATGGTATAACTATTCAAACCTTGAAGATGGGACAGTGGTGGTGTTTTATAATTGGCGAGGTTTTAACAGATAGTGGCAACTCAAAATTGTTATATGATCCCAAGAATGATGTAACCAAATTTTTGGAGATCCCTGGTGGTTTTGTTATGGAATGGAGTAAAGCAGTGAGTTATGTGGAGAGTCTAGTATCTCTTAAATCAGCTACTTACGCAGGGGAAAGGAATGGAGATAAAGTTCTCAGGATTATGAAGAAACAAAGACAAAAGTAAAAGTACTACTAGCCCTAATCCTATTATTTCATGTTTGTTATTGTTTTCTGACCTGCATTTTAATTTTAATGATGAGCTTTTTTATTCAACTTTTCTAAATAATTGTTGCACCTCACCTCATAGTTGATATAGTTAAGAGATCCAATATCCTTCCTGGTCATATGAATTCATTGCGTTGAAAAGTTGGAATGGAATATGATACATATCAAGAAATTCGTGTTATTTGATGACAAAATACACTTACAGTTATAGTATCTCTAGAGTATGATCTGTTTCGTGACTCAAATTTTATATTGTTCGTGTAATGTTGGATGAGCTAATTAAGCCGATGTTGCAAAGGAGACTAAGCAATACACTTACAAAGAGGGTGCTCAATTTGTGTTCATGGACCTGGTATTGCACATACCTGTTGTTCTTATGCTCTCTATTTTACTGAGAACATATCGTTTGTTCGTGCTAGTTTTTAATAGTGATTCCTAGCAAAATTGTTTATTGAGCTTTTGATTGTTGTATGAATGGCAGACTACGTATGAAGAAATTGTGGATAGTCGGAGCCCGTTATGATTTGAGAGCCAAACAGATAAGTTTATCTATCTCACATTCTCACTTTGGATGTGAAATATTTATTGGTGATGCATATTCAAAATTTTGAATGTGTAAGTGAAGCATGCATGAGGTATGCGTTTCTATGCATACTGTTGGAACCTAAGTTGCCATTTTCTGAATATGAACCAAGCCCAATATATAGTAGGCTGAATTATATATTAAATATTGCTTTGTCATCAACTGGAGTTTCTTTAGAACGTGCGTGATTGGAAGCTTGTCAGTCGTTATTCGGATGTTTTAGGAATTGTTCTCCTGTTTTCCTGAGAAGAGATCATATTATTTAGTTGATGTTTTATAGCTAAAGAAAGTTGGAAGCTGTTGGTGTCTTCTTTTTCAACTGTGAACTTGTCACAAGCTGGCATTGATAGTTTCTTCGAGTCTCTTTGTAAGGGACATTGTCCCCATTTGGTTTAACTAAAGAAATTTAATTTCTCTTTTCATCAAAACAATAAGAAAAAATATTGGCAATTTATAGTAATAAAATTGTTGGTTTTCTTTAATTAAGTCATGTTTAGGAGGTTTTCATCATGAGAAACTTATGATACCAATATTTGTTTGATTGCATTCAAACAGACGTTGAAGATTGGATATTATCAATCATGTTTCTCAAGACACTGAAATAAAACAAGTTACACAGAAGAGTAAAATAAAAACGATCAAAAAAAAAAAATCAAAAACGAAAGGTCAAATCATCCCCTCGATTAATTGAGTTAGAACTTACGATTACTGCTGCCATGCAATATAAACTTTGTGCTGTACTGCTGTCCTCCATCCGTTTGAAATGAAAAAACTTGCTCATATACACTGTTCATCCATAAAATGACAAAATTAACTGTGATGGTTGATTTGTCCAGGGAGACTTATATTTTTCAGTCAACTACGCATCTTAGTTATTAGGCTATATATATGGAATTTGGAATTTCATTTAGACCGTGCCTTCTCTTTTAGAAGTCGATAGATCCTAGAGAAAGATCAATGAACCATCTTGTCACGGTCTGACTCTGTGAAAACACCAGAGTTATCTTCAGATGAATGCATATAGTTGGCTGAAGTGAAGAACACGATTCCAACAACTTCATCTATATAATTACGTTCTCGGAATATTTACAGACGAATAATATTTGTCTAAAAGAATCTTAATCGAGCCTTAAAGCGGAAAGTACAATATTTTTCTAGCAGTTTCAAAATGATATTATTTCGGCATGGGAGGGTGCAAGGTTGCGGAGTTTTAATAGCGTTTTCGGTTGGCATACATCCGTCAGTATCAACAATTCGAAGAGGCTGCATATTGTGGAAGACTCCGAGACCGTTATGATTTGAGAAAAAGGTACGTTATGATACATCCGTCGGTATCAACATAATCCATGCTGAAACATTTCTTTGGACTTAGGTTATATTATGACTCAGTGACATCAGTGTTCTTCCTATCAATAAAAAATTCAATTATCATCTGCATTTTGAAGTACGGCTTTGCAACGTACACAACCAAGTGTATGCACCAAGAGGATCCAACGGCAGAAAGATCACCCTCTCTGCATTGGGATAGGGGTGAGGCATGAATGGACCCCACCCACTCTCACAAAGTGCATACACTTGGTTGTGCATAAATCATTTTCGTTTGAAGTAACTAAAATATTTGAATACCGTTGTCCTAAAGAGCAAATGGACTCCCAGCATTAGAGATGTGATGAGTATTTTCGGATAAGTATTTTTTATTAGATGGAGATGTGATTAGTCATACGGGATTTTCGGATTTTAGTTCTCCCGATGGGACAGGGTGAGTAGTACTCATGTACCATCTTTCTTTAATCTTGACGTTTGACTGAACCTATGAGAGAAATGCAGTGGCTAGTAACAAATGACTTAATAGTTATCTGAGGTTCCAGTTATATATATTATGCTCATAAGAAATTCTGTTGCATAACCTATACATCACTGTTTGCTTCCAGTTTTGGTGTGGCATAGGAGCTACATTTTCGGGCTTTACATAAACTTTAGGGCTGGTTTTTCATTTTACTTCTTATCAGCGTTTGAAATTTGAATTTGATGGTTGCTTGACGTTGTTAGTTTTCTGATACGGACAATTGGTTGTATTGATTTGCTTATTATCGTTGTCTTGTTTTAGATAGTGACAATAGCTGACAATAGCCTTTGACTATGATAGGTTGATTTTGAAGTTTCTGATAATGTGGTGTCGGATGAGGATTTCCAAGTCAAGTAGACTTTGTTTTCTAAAAAGTAATGTAGATCACCAGGCTCTTTTGTTGCTTGCTGTTATGATGCATGATGATATTTCCTCTCAAAACAAATTAGAATGGACTCAGAACTGGGCAAAGAATTCGTGCGGACCTGGTAAAATTGTTGCTTTTGAACACATTTTGTGCCAAGAGACATTACGATCACCAAAAACTCCATTCCCCAATACAACAATGCAGTGTCACTGTTAACTAAAATAGTGGCCAAAGTGGCAAAAACAGTGAAAGAAATTGTTGCTTTTGAACCTTCAAGCGACGATGCAACCTTTTTCTTCAATTCCTCCACCTCTTTCTCTGTTCTATCTGACTCACTTTTAACATGATCAATGTCGGCTTTCAGCTATTCTCTTAAATCAGAATTGTCATATGACCCCAAGAATGGTGCAGCCAAAATTTTGGAGATCACCGGTGGTTTTGTTATGGATTGGAGTCAACCAGTGAGTTATGTGGAGAGTCTAGTATCTCTTAAATCAGCTTACTTACGCAGGGGAAATGAATGGAAATAAAGTAGCCAGGATTAGGAAGAAACAAAGACAAAAGTAAATGTACTACTACTAGCCTTAATCCTATTATTTATGTTTATTATTGTTTTCTGAACTGCATTTTAATTTTTATGATGAGCTTTTTTATTCAACTTTTCTTAAGAATTGTTGCACCTCACCTCATTGTTAATATAGTTGGGGAATTTTAAAAAGACGCCACACTTCCCATTTACGGTTTAAGAAAATGCGACCGTTTTTTTTTTTTTAATTTATAAATTACCACACATGTTAACTTTTCCATCAAGGCCCACTTTATCATTCAATTAACATTGAAAAAGTCCAAAATATATGGTATCATTCCCTAGCTACCCTTCTCAATTTCTTAACAACATAAATCGTGCGAGGAAAAAATCCGGATCTCATTCACGGCCAACTCTTATCTTTTTATTCTTCTGTGTACACTAAACGTCCTCTTTCTGTTCTTCTTTATACACAAGCCCTCTTCATGGTTCAAGCACAGATAAACGTGATCATCGGCAGCATCAGAACTTTGAACCAATTGTTTGTAAATCATCTCAATTTCAGATTGTGGGTCGTGCTAATTCATCTCGATGATGTTTGTTTGGATTCCAATCTATCTTTTTTAGGGAAGATCTCAATTTGGTGATCTTAACGTAACCTGTTTTGTAAATTCATTAATTGGGTACTTGCAATTTTATATGAACCCGTCGATTCACGTTTTCAATTGATTCAATTTGATGCTTGGGTTTATGAGTTCTGAGTATAAGTAGAAAAAAAAAAGGAAATTGGTAGAAAAGGGGAGAGGAATAGATGCGTTTTTAGGAGTTGATAAGATTACAGCTCAATGGTCCGAATTTGTTTTATATTTGGTTAGAGTTTGAACTCAAAAATCAGTTCAAAGTTGATTATGCTGCTGAAAACAGACAACAAGGGAACTATTGCCTTCAATTTCGGGAGATGGATGAATTAGATTGCTAAAATTATAGAGTTTATACATGTTTAGATTGCGGTGTCTCTCCTATTCATATTTGCAGAGAAGATCGGCTAAAACGGAGTCTTAAAATCATGAACAGAGATGTACCTTTTTCCCACCACCAGTATGCACATCTCGTGTTCGATAAAAGTCTTCATTTAATTCTACCACCGAACATACACAACGTGTCTGTAATAAGTTCCCTAAGCAATTCTATTATCATTTCCATACTACTATTAACCTTGCTGGCATTAAAACCCAAATCTAATAGTAAATGTTGAGTTTTGATGGCGAAGAAGATGAATAGAAGTTGAGTCGTGGTTTAGTTCGGTACTTACTCGCAACCCAACTCGGTAGTGACTCGTATTACTAAGTCGATTCGAATCAGTCCTAGTTAGATGATTTAGGGGCTTAAATGTCTTTTACCAGGACTGATTTACTGCCACGTAGGCACTAACGACACTGAACCGTTTTCTCAAAAAAACAGGATGGAAAAGGTCAATAGTGTGGCATTTTATAAATATTAAAAAAAATAGTGGCACTTTCTTATACATGAAATTGGAAGTGTGGCACTATATTAAAATCCCCATATAGTTATTGCGTTGAAAAGTTAGAATGAAATATGATACATATCAAGAAATTCGTGTTATTTGATGACAAAATACATGTTTCGTGGCTCAAATTTTATATTGTTCGTGTAATGTTAAATCGAGCTAATTAAACAGATGTTGCATTTATATATATAGGAGACTAAGAAATACACTTACGAAGGGGGTGCTCAATTTGTATTCATGGACCCGGTATTGCACATAGTTGTTGTTCTTATGCTCTCTATTTTACTGAGAACATACCGTTTGTTCGTGTTAGTTTTTAAGAGTGATACCTAGCAAAATTGTTTATTGAGCTTTTGATTGTTGTATGAATGGTATGTCAGGATTTTTTTAGGGAATAATCACTGACAACCGCGGAATAACGGATCTTGAAATATTATGATGAATAATAAGTAAACCAAGCACAAGCAACTATAAAATACGAGAAAGATAAATCAACTCACAAGATACAAGATTTATAGTGGTTCGTCCAATACATACAACTTGTATATATATTGTCTATGTCCACTTTGAGCCGCACCAACTCAAATCCACTATGAAGAAAAACGATTACAACGTCGTGTGAATCCCAGCAAACCCTTGGTTACACTGCAACAATTACCCGAGACGATAACCTTGTCTCTTGTTCTTCACCAATATGCTCTCACAACGAAACCCTAGCTTTAGCCCTAAAAGCTATACAAGAAATCTCTCACCGATCTCTTAATCGTTTTCTACACAATCTAATTCTACAAGGCCTAATTACCTATTTATATAGGTTACAAACTTTGCCACCAAGAATCCTAACCGGTTTAGGAAACCCCTTCCTTAAAGACTCATTGATTGTCTTCGATTCTCCTTTTCTTCAACTTTGGATTGACGGTGTTAAAACATCTTCATGTCAGTGCGGCTCCCCTCCCAGATCCTCATTCTGAGAGACCAACTAAAGCCTTGCAGAGCCTTAGCTTGTCTGATGTAACTCCCTTGGTAAACATATCCGTCGGATTCTTCGAACCAAGAATCTTCTCGAGCTTCAACTCTCCTTCTTCTAAGAGATCCCGAATGAAATGATAACGAATATCTATATGCTTCGTCCTAGCATGATAGGCTGAGTTCTTGGCTAAATGTATAGCGCTTTGACTGTCGCTAAACAGAACACTATCTCGATGTTCCTTGCCCAACTCAGCTAATAAGCCTTGTAACCAAATCATCTCCTTGCTCGCTTATGTCACTGCTACGTACTCCGCTTCCGTAGTAGACAATGTTACCAACTTCTGTAACCGTGAGTTCCAACTCACTGCAGCTGACCCTATAGTATAAACATACCCGATCGTACTTCGCCTTTTACCTGCGAAGTCTGCATCCACATAACCCCTCAAGATAAAACCACCTCTTCCATAACACAATGGTACGTTTGTGTTACCTCTCAAATACCTGAGAATCCACTTCACAGCTTCCCAATGTTGTTTTCCCGTGTTGCTTGCATATCTACTCACTACTCCCACTGCATGTGCAATATTCGGTCTCGTGCACACCATAGCATACATTAGACTCCCAATAGCTGAAAAATATGGTACGTTAGTCATGTACTCCTTTTCTTCATTTGACTTTGCACACTGCATACATGAAAGACGAATTTGACTTCCAAGTGGAGAGCTAACTGGTTTAGCATTCTCCATATTGAACCTTTTCAACACCCGTTCAATATATTCAGCCTGACTAAGCATAAGAGTACCCTTAGCTTTGTCCCTTATGATCCTCATACCAAGAATCTTCTTTGCTTCACCAAGATCTTTCATAGCAAACTCACTTGCTAATTGTTTCTTCAAATTCTCAACTTCTTGTAGAGATGTTCCGGCAACCAACATATCATCCACATACAGTAGTAATATGATGTAGTCAGAACCATTTCTTTTGAAGTAACAACAATGATCTGCATTATACCGTGAGTAACCACTTCTATGCATGAAGTTATCAAACTTCTTGTACCACTGTCTCGGGGCTTGTTTTAAACCATACAAACTCTTCTTTAGCTTGCACACCATCTCTTCCTTGCTTTTTACTATGAATCCTTCTGTCTGCTTCATGTAAATTTGTTCATCTAGGTCACCATGAAGAAAAACTGTTTTTACATCCAACTTTTCAAGGTAGAGATCTTCAGAAGCCACTAGACTTAACACTACTCGTATAGTAGTCATCTTCACAACTGGAGAAAATATCTCGTTGTAATCAACACCAGGTTTCTGCTGGAAACCTTTCACAACCAACCTCGCCTTGTAGCGAATTTCTCCATTTGCTTCAAATTTCATCCGATAAAGCCACTTGTTATGCAACGCCTTCTTACCTCTTGGTAATTTTACTAACACCCAAGTTCCATTCTCCTCAAGTGAATTCATCTCATCTTCCATAGCAAGTTGCCACTTGCCTGAATCATCAGCCTCTAGTGCTTCTTTAATATCTTCAGGTTCACCTCCATCCGTAAGTAATAGATAATTCAGAGCATACCTTGGGTTCGGTTTCGGAGTTCTTGATGATCTTCGTACTTCTTGTGGAACTGTAGGAGTAACTCCCACTGCAGTAGAAGTCCCTTCTTATACTTCTCCGCCAACAACAACATCGTGCTCGTCTTATACCACACTTTTTCCATAAATATCATCAATATCGATATACAACTCCTTATCGACGTTTCTTGACCTGACATCTTCAACTTGTGTTGTATTCCTGTCCTTGTACAACTCATTCTCATTAACAGTGACATCTCTACTTCTAATAACTTTGTGAACCTCATAGTCCCAAAGTTTATACCCAAAAGCGTCAATTTCATAACCAAGGAATATACACTTCTTTGCTTGAGCACCTATATTAGACCTCTCACCGGTACTAAGATGAACATAACCAACACAACCAAAAACTTTCAAATAAGAAAGATTTACCTTTTTGCCAGGCCAAACCTCCTCTGGTATTTTCATATCTAATGGACTACTAGGTGTCCTGTTAATTAGATAAGCAGCCGTCTCAGTTGCATGTGCCCAGAAGGTCTCGGGCAAACCAGACTGCACCCTCATGCACCTTGCACGTGCATTCAACGTCCAATTCATACGTTCTGCTACTCCATTCTCCTGTGGTGTCCTTGGAATTTTCCTCTCCAAACGAATTCCATTCGTAGCACATAACTGTAAGAATTATGTTTTGTCATACTCACCACCGTTGTCTGACCTTAAACACTTCAACTTCAGACCAGTTTCTGTTTCAACCAAAGCTTTCCACTTCTTAAACACTTCATACACCTCGAACTTATTCTTCATGGAGTAAAGCCACACCTTTCTCGAGTGATGATCAATAAAGGTGACATAATATTGGAATCCGTTGTGAGATGCAACATCAATTGGTCCCCATACATCTGTGTGAACCAAATCAAGTTTCGCACTTCTCAAATCTCTTCCTCCTCTGCTGAAACTAACCCGTTTTTGCTTTCCAAGAACACAATCTTCAAAAAAACTCATATCAAAAGATTTCACCTTAGGTAGATATCCTCCCGAACATAAAATCTTCATGTTCTTCTCACTCATGTGTCCTAATATTCTATGCCATAAGTTAGTATCTTCACCACTACTAGCCACTGCTAAAGTAGTTCCATCTGAAGTCCGGTATAGAGTACCGACTCTAACTCCACGAGCTAACACCATAACCCCTTTCTTCACTTTCCAATTGTGTTTCGTTAACACAACTTCACAGTCATCATCACAAACTTGGACCACAGACACCAAGTTCTTCTTTAAATTTGGAACGTGTCGTACATCCTTCAATTTCCATGTTGAACCGTTGAATTTCAAGATCACATCACCCAAACCGATGATGTCGCATGCTTCACCTTCACCTAAGAATACTTGGCCATAGTATCCTTCCTTGTAAGAGATCATAATAGTCTTATCACCCGTCGCATGGAAAGAAGCTCCCGAGTCTATAATCCAAGACTCATCTTGCTTGTCCTCAGAGAGTAGTAGAAAACCCTCCGTAATCACTTTCTTGTTATCAACAAGGACCTTCACCGGTTCCGCAGCTGCAACTACGTTGACCTCTTCTTGATTACCTTTGTTTCCACCATTATTAGCACCTTTGTTTTCAGGACAATCGCGCTTGAAGTGTCCTACTTTCTTACACGTCCAACACTCAACAACACCTCTAGGACGAGATTGAGATCTTCCCCTAGACTTTCCTCTAGACTTCCATCTAGATTTGTTTTTGTTGTTCCGATTGGAACTCCTTCCTCTATCTTCTTCATGCATACTTAAGGCCGAGCTTGAAGAACTAGAAACATAACCTTATTTTATTTTTCTCTCCTCTTCAGCAATTAACCTTTGATTTACATCATCAAGCTTCAACTTCTCGCTCCCTGTGGAATTACTAATGGTTGTCCTTGCAGTCTCCCAACTCTTTGGTAATGACGACAACAACCGTAAAGCTTGAACATCATCATCAAAAGTAATACTAACTTTTTAAAGCTGAGAAATAATCGATTTAAACTTCCCAAGATGTGCTGAAATCGCTTCTCCTTCTTGCATCTTCAGATTAAATAATTGTTCACACAACATAATCTTCCCCGAGGCTGATGACTTTTGATACAACTTTTCAAGTTTATCCATAAGATTCTTCGTACTAGTTTCCTCTTGTACGTTATTGTAGACTTCCTCCGTCAGACATCTACGGATCATGGCTACACACTTGCGATCAAGAGTTGTCCATTCATCGTCTTTGCGTGCTCCCTTTTTCGCAACTCCACCCAATGGATCAGCAATGTCTTTCTCATATAGGTAGTCTTCCATCTGAGACTTCCAAAACGCAAAGTTCTTCCCATTAAAAACTTTAACCCTAGCTACCGTACTTTCGTTATTATCACCCATAACTCCCACTCCAATCGTACTATGATAAACCCTAAAGCTCTAACCCCGAGCTCTGATACCAATTGTCAGGATTTTCTTAGGGAATAATCACTGACAACCGCGGAATAACGGATCTTGAGATATTATGATGAATAATAAGTAAACCAAGCACAAGCAACTATAAAATACGAGAAAGATAAATCAACTCATAAGACAAAAGATTTATAGTGGTTCGATCAATACATACAACGTGTATGTATATTGTTTACGTCCACTTTGAGCCGCACCAACTCAAATCCACTATGAAGAAAAACGATTACAACGTCGTGTGAATCCCAGCAAAACCTTGGTTACACTGCAACAATTACCCGAGACGATAACCTTGTCTCTTGTTCCTCACCAATATGCTCTCACAACGAAACCCTAGCTTTAGCCCTAAAAGCTATACAAGAAATCTCTCACCGATCTCTTAATCGTTTTCTACACAATCTAATTCTACAAGGCCTAATTACCTATTTATATAGGTTACAAACTTGGCCACCAAGAATCCTAACCGGTTTAGGAAACCCCTTCCCTAAATAACCACGGCTAACTTTAGGAAATAATTAATTAGTCTTCAATAACTAACATGGCAGACTACGATATGAAGAAGTTGTGGAAGACTCCGAGACCATTATGATTTGAGACCCAAACAGATAAGTTTATGTTAGAATACGGGCATCCAACTCAAAACCAATTGGCAATGAGTAGAGAGGCCCATAGAATTATAAACCGCAGGATCTTACATTGCCCAAACAATGTGGGACTAATAATCTCAACAGTTTATCTATCTCACATTCTCATTTCTCACTTTGAATGTGAAATATATATTGGTGATGCATATTCAAAATTTTGAATGTGTAAGTGAAGCATGCATGAGGTATGCGTTTCTATGTATACTGTTGGAACCTAAGTTGCCATTTTCTGAATATGAATCAAGCCCAATATATAATGGAATGAATTATATATTAAACGTTGCTTTGTCATCAACTGGAGTTTCTTTAGAACGTGCGTGATTGGAAGCTTGTTAGTCGTTATTCGGATGTTTTAGGAATTGCTCTCCTGTTTTCCTGAGCAGAGATCATATTATTTAGTTGATGTTTTATAGCTAAAGAAAATTGGAAGTCATCGGTGTCTTCTTTCAATTGTGAACTTGTCACAAACTGGCATTGATAGTTTCTTCGAGTGTCTTTGTAAGGGACATTGTCCTCATTTGGTTGAAGTAATGAAATTTTCTCTTTTCATCAAAACAATTTTGTTTTTATTTTCTGGCAGTTTATTAAGTTTCTATCACGATTTGATCTAGGCTATCGCCATAAAATTGTTAGTTTTCTTTAATTAAATCATGTTTAGTTGTTCAAAGAGAAACTTATGATACCATTAATATATGTTTGATTGCATTCAAAAAGACGTTCAGTTTGAATTTGAATAGCCATGACTTACCATGAGGCGGGTTTTTCCGTTGGAAATGAAAAGTCACGAGTGAATCTTCCAACCGAATTATGGAGATTGGATATCATCATGCCTCTCAAGAGAAAATGGACTCCTAGGCTCCCAACATCGTTAGTCAGATCTTTGTGGTGAAAATAGTTGTAGGAAATCCTACAACACACCCCATTAACTATTCCTAGATCTAATTCTATTTCACAATCAAAATAAAGATTAAAGTGCTAAAATAATAAATTGGACACAAGATTTACGTGGTTCGATCAATATGATCAACATCGACGGGGTTAGGTTTCACTATGATTGTAGAAATTACATATGAATTACAATTGAGACTCCATTAATGAGTATTTGGAGCTCTAGTTTCTTGAAAGAAGAAGAAGAAGATAATAATAATCATACAAATTTTGTTTCTCTGTCTACTAATGTGTCCTCTCTAAAGTGTCTATCCTCCCTTTCTCTCTCCTGCTTTTTTCTTTATATAGATATTTACATAGTGGATGACAGCTCACATGTAGTAGAGTACATCTCATCTTGTCTTATTCTTGTGCTAACTTCTGTCTTATACCTGTGCTAACTTCTCTCGCACGTGTGCTACGTTCTCGTACACTAACAAATATCTTGTGCGATATTTTGATCCTACAGTGTGGTTAGTTGGTTAAAAGCGTAAAAGATTCTCTGGATCACGTTATTTTTTCGAAGGCAAATTGACCATAGAACCCGAGGCAGAAATTGAAACAATCTCTGTAGAACTGATTCTTCCTTTATCTTGCTTCCAGTTTTAGGGGTGAGATTAGGAGGTAAAGTGAGTTGGTTTTTCATTTTACTTCCTATGAAACTAGAGGATTGCCCGTGCTATTAGGGGCGCTGGTGAACTACCGGTTTGTGATAAATATTCTTGTCAAGGCGAGCTACCAAACTTCGCCTTGAGAGTCCAACCCCCATTTGTATTTGTAAATCTGTACTTTTTTTTTGAAAAATTTGTTATTCAGTCCATAAAACCCGACCCGGGTTAATGTGTAGTCCAGCGAGATAAAACATTTGTTGGATGGTCCAACAAAGTTTCAAAAAGCGTAAAATTACCAAGGTAAGCCTAACAACACGCGTGTCACAAGCAGAGAAGAAAACACGCGTACAAAAAAACAGTTTTCACTTTTCTTCTTGTTTTCATCGATATTTCATTCTTCTTCTTCATCAGAGAAATGAAAATCAAAACCCTAGATTCAAAAAAAAAAAGACAATCAAAAATCAAACAAGTTACAGAAAATTCGAAAAATCGTGTGAATCTCAGATACTCTTGAAGAAACTAATGTTAACGAAGAAGATTTTATTGATGCTGATGATGATATGGGTTTACATGTAATTAAGGTATGTATTAAGTTTTTCAATTTCAATTTTATATCAAAACTAGGGTTTTTTCAGTTTCAAGTTTTTCTTGAAGAAATTGATGTTAATCGAAAAATTAATGTTTTCAATCTCCTATTAACATCAATACGTTGGTGCAATACATATCAATATATACTGTAATTAGCATAAAAGATTTTGAAGATATTTAACAGGTATTTGTTGTAATTTTTTTGATCTTCTTCAATTTTTATTTCTTAGGTTCGTATTTTTTTGAGAATTTTTGTTACAAAATTACTAATTTCATAGTTACTGCTATGAATTTGGGGTTTTTGTATGTGTAGTGGAATATTGAAAGTTTCACAATTTTTTTAAGTTCTGGATATATAAAAGTTTTCAGATTTTTGCTAAACCCTTAGTTCATGCTTGAATACATTTAAATATGTAGTAAGGGAAAGAGTGATTAGTTGATGATATGTACTGTATAAAATCCTAGCATAGTTTATGCTTGAACCTATCGATATGTACTTAAGGAAAAGTGATTCGTTGATGTAATACATGTCAATATGTATCCTTGAATACCAAAAAAATAATATGCAGTATGTGTTAATACAATACATAGCAATATGTTTTGTACTGTTGAATATAAGTAGAATTCATCAGCGCTACATATCAATTTGTATTATTGAATACTTGGATTGCATATGCATCAGGTACATATCAATATGTATTGTCGAATACTGATGGATATTTGGTTGTACCGTGAATAACTTGATAGTTTTTTATTGTGTCAACTGCCAGTACGTATTTGCCTGTAGTTTTTGATAGTGTCAACTGCCAGTACGTATTTGTCTGTATTGCGAAAAATGAAGTACATATCACCATGTACTTGTTGATGTATTGTTGTTACTTTGTTTTCTTATGAATACCCTTGTTGATTATGCATGTGATATGAAAGAAAAATCCATATGTACTGGTAAAAATTGCAGTACATATTTGGTTGTACCATGAAAAACTGGATGGTTTTTTATAGTGTCACTTACAGTACGCATTTGCCTACTATATCCTCCGACTCCTAGAAGCACCTGTAGATGAGCCATATAGTTTCAATACGATCAGAAGTCCAACTATCCAATCAGAATCTTAAATACTTACCATTGTTATAAACACTACGAATGGGATAAAGCAATTATGAAATGAGAAGTTTGTAGTGTATTACATGAAGAACATTTGCAAATGAATATAATCACCATCACAAGTATGGGACATCTCTAAGTTGGATTGTCCTATGATGATGATCGTCATATGCTACTACAATGAAGTCAGATAAGTGGAACATGATGCTCTTTTCATTTTTCGTTTTTTGTACTTGACTTTTATGCTTTGTTCCTAACGACATGCACATTAATTTGATGATTTTCTTAAAAATATTTTCTTGTACTTTTTAAGTCTTTAGAATTAGCACCTGCGTCATACAACATGATAGTTTTCATTTGGTTTCATGCATGAATTAAGTATACCACAATTACATCGCTGTATTTTGAAAAAAGGTCGATTCTACTAAGCTTTCAAATGACAGGTAATGTATTCATGTTTGTCGTTGAGTCCAAAGTCCGTGAATGTGCACTTGTTTCTTATTTTTTGAGAGATATGTCGTAGATTTATAGGCTCATTAATCCTATTTTATCATTTTAATGGGTGTCTTAACATGTGGTCATAGCAATGTTGTCATCTTGAAAGTTGGTAGTAAAAACAGTTCAGGAAATTAGAGGAAGTAAGTGGGTTAAGAAATTGGTTACATTTTCACTTAATACATATCAATATCTATTAGGTTTTCACTCAATACATATTAATATCCACTAGTTAGGTTTTCAATTCTTGTTATCTTTAGTACATGTATATATGTACTTGGATATTCATTTTTAATTAGTGGTATATTCATTTTGAATTAGTGGTAGAATGATTATTCTCAAAAATAATAAGGTTGGAGGTTAGTGAACTGAAACCACTTGTTAAAGAGATTTAACTGATCGATCATGTTTTTTAGTAGCCTTCCTGAGTTTTCAACGTTGTAAACTTATTCTGCTATATCATACGAGATTCACTCGCTTAAAGAAGTTTGCAAATTGTTGCTTATAATGTGGTAGAAATTTGGTTCTAATGCAGTTTGTAATTGCAGAAAACAAAAGAGAACTAATAGAAGAAAAGGAAGCTAAAGGGTGGTGTTGTAGACTCTAAAAGATATATATCAATATGTATCAGGTTTTACCCAGTACATATCGATATGTACCGGTGTCATTGCTAAGCTTTGACTCTTTGTGTCCTGTAAATTGTGTTGTCTGATATGTTATAAGTATCCATTTTTGCTAAAATAATGTATGATCTCTCAATAGAATGATGTGATACCATGTACATCCTTCCATGTGCTACCGTGAGTATTTTGACCATTAACCTCTCAAACTCTAAGGGTATTCTAGCATAAACCCTTGCACTCTACTTGACAGTTTTGATTCCAGAACTAAATATAGTTTCAGTTTACCCTTTAGTTTGGTCACATTTTGGAAACTCTCTTTGTTTCTATGCATCATGCTTGTCTTGAATTAGATTTTTCATGTAGTTTCTATGTATCTATAAGTAACACTAAACTGATTATGTTTTTACTAAACATGCAGTTGTTATCTACTAAGTTTTACTCAGTATATTTCAATATCTTCAGTACATGTGTATACGTGCTGCAATTTTCTGTTTTGATTTTAATTTTTTTTTGGGATTTTGTTTAAAAATTGATTACAAATATATGAATTTCTGCCTATTATATGGGTTATATCTTACAATAGCTATGAACCTCTATGAGAGTGACTATTAGAAAGACATCTATTTTTTAAAGTTACCTGGTTAATTTATTTAGATATTGTTTTGTTTTTGCAGCCGAATTTTCTGAATATATCCAAGTAGGGGGTGGCAGGAATGTTGGTGGTAGTAAGAACAAGGAATCTGCGACCCATGGTCATAACAGATGAAAGCATTGTGGATGTCGTTCCGTCGTCATTTTCCCGTAGAACTCATGTTATGTATCAGATAAATGCACAGTATATTTATAAGAATGAAAGACTCACAAAATCTGTGGACATAAATATCGACTGCAGAATTTGTTCTATCTAGTAGTCTCCGGACTGCATCAACATTCTCCCTCATTTATTTGCAAGAGCGACTCATTTTGATAGTGCACTTTACAATATGGGGTAATTTATTGCACTCTCATCATTCCTGCAGAAGTTGCACAATGACGTCCTTGGAAAATGGAGATCCATAGTTTCTAGTGTCAGTCTTTTAGTAGTTCTGATACTCGGTAAATATTGGTATGCACAAGGGTTTTACTCAGTACATATCGATATGTACTGCAGAATTATGCAAAATATTAGAATTGCAAAGAAGAAGAAAACCAGAAACATCAACAAAAATAGTTTGATGGAGTTGATTTTCGCATCTCAAAAGGGATGATATCTCGGTATCTTGCTTGTTCATTCATGAGAGAGTACAATATCTGTAAACAATCCCAATTAATAGTTAAACTATACAAGATTTTCATTGTGTTGATTTTCTAGCATTCTTGAGAGTTCTATTTACGTTTATATTTATGTTTATATCCCTGGTAGATAGTGATAAAGTGCATGTTATACAATAAAACATACCTGATATTTCTTGACAAATACTTGACATCATAACTGCAAACTTCATTGTAGACATAATGGACAAAATAGTGCGTACATTTTATCCAAAAAGACATTGTCATCTTCCTTCAAACAAAACTAAGAACCCAATCTAAAAAATAAATAAATCTAAAAGTACTAAAATCTTAATGTTCTCAAAACTTTCTTTCAGTCCTCCTAGTAGCTAGAGAAAATAAACATAGTTCTTCAACAATAAGTCCAATCATCAGTTCTTCCAAACCTAAGTTCCCAAACTTTCAAACCTTTTGCGGGAATATCTGCTACAGTGACAAGTGAGTAGAGCTCTTCCTTTTGCACTAAATCTTTTCCCAGATGTGTTTGTTCGACAGACATCTACTCTCACATCTTTCGTTCCCATGGCATTTTGCATAAACTTCCTAAATCTCCTTTGGTGCCATCTTCTTGCAGGTGTTGTAGTTCAAAAAGGTGGTCAGAGTCTAACATCATGATCATATATAAATAATAAAATTATAGTTCAACAAGCACAGTACTCTAATGCAATAATTTTTTTCCTGAGCAAAATAACAAAGCGTTTTATTTATTTATTTTTCTTTAGCAAGATAATACATATGTAATCTGAGTATCCAGTAGTACATATCAATATGTACTAATGGATCTTTCTTCTTTGCTGTATTGGCACGAGTCACTGGCTTGTAAAGTTCTCGCATACTGATACGTGCCTATTAGCTGCGTAAGATAAAGTACCAACAATACCGATCATTATATGTATTGATTCCTATGCAAGTAGATGTTTTTCGCAAAATACATGTCAATAGATAGTGTTTCATAACAGTACATGTCAATGTGTACAGGTTTATATCTTTTCTTTAATTCAAGCATGCTACGTACTTCCAATTTTTCCAATAAGAACACATCATAACGTGAGAACAATTACTCAAACATAGGATATGTGACTAATATTTACAAGATAATACAAATCTAAGTAAACCTAAAATATCAATATGTATTGATGTTTATTCATGCATAAAAGAGGTTTTTTACACAGTAAATGTCAATAGGTATTGATACCTATTCAAGCATAAAGAGGTTTATTACACAATACATGTCAATATGTTCTACATAATACACGTCGACATGTAATGTTAAATCATACAAACAACATTAATCTACATATTGATATGTACTAATGCATATCCAAGCATAAAAGAGGGTTATACATTCCAACATGTATTATTAGATTATACACAAAACACTAATTTAACTATCCATATATATCCAAACAGTACATATTGACATTTTAAGGTAATGAGAGTTGGTTGAAAACAAAGTAACAAGAATACATTAACAAGTACATGGTGATATGTACTGATGTATGTGTACTTCAAAAGTATCTGTTCAACAACACTACATATCCATCATTATATAATACATATTGATATGTAGTGCTGATGAATTCTACTTGTATTCAACAATACAATACGTATTGCTATGTATAGTATTAACACATACTGCATATTTTCTTTGGTATTCAAGGATACATATTGACATGTATTACGTCAACAAATCACTTTTCCCTAAGTACATATCGATATATCCAAGCATAGACAATGCTAGGATTTTATACAATATATATCATCAACTAATCACTCTTTCCCTTACTACATATTTATATGTATTCAAGCATGAACTAAAGGTTTAGAAAAAATGTGAAAATTCCTAAATTTATATATCCAAAACTTGAAAAAATTTGTGAAACTTCCAATATTCCACTACACAGACAAAAACCCCAAATTCATAGCGGTAACAATGAAATTAGTAATTTTGTAACAAAAATTTTCAAAAAAATACGAACCCTAAGAAATAAAAATTGAAGGAGATCAAAAATTACAACAAATACATGTTAAATAGCTTCAAAAGCTGTTATGCTAATTACAATATAGGACAATCCAACTGAGAGATGTCCCGTACTTTTGATGGTGATCAATAATGTTACTTAGTAAATTGTATACTTTCCTGCAATATATGGAACATTGACCTCATACCAACAAATAATGCATACCACCAACAGAAACTTTCATTTTTTGTTTGGTAATTCTAGGAATACAATTTCCAATTCATCAAGGTATGTACTAAGAAACTCTTCAAGGTGTCTTATAATGTCAAGGAAGATTAGGTCATAATGTTAATCTAATCATTTTCAGAAAATTTCAGAGGGGTATGTAGACTAAATCATGCTAAGCATCACTATAAATTCACATTTAGGATCAGTGTATACTATTAAGAGATAGGCCGAATATAAGCAAAGACCCGATCTTACAATTTTGTGAAAAAAAATAAAAAATTGTAAATTAAAACGATGAGAACGTTAGATTGATTATGAATCTCCACTCTAATTTCAAATTAGCTCTATGAATTGAAAAAGAAATAAAAAAATTTGATTAACCCTAAAATGAAATTCCCAGAACAATTTATTTTGAAAGAAAAATATACCTAGAATCAAAATCAAAGAGATTAGAAGAAGTCTTAGCTTTCTTACTGATGTTGATGACGAGATTCCCTGATTTCGCCGGTGATAAATTCTTCTGGTTTCATACTTAGTCTTCAAATTGGGAGAGAAAATGAAATAGGTTGGTTCGCAGTTTTTGCTAGTTGCAATTCTACGAAAGGGTAATTTCGTCTTTTAAAAAATACGGTTTATATACTCGCACGTGAACAGGACTAGAAGATAAATTTTTTAGTCCAAAAACATATTTTCGGACCAGCGAGTAAAACAATCCGGTGGGTGGACCACCCATTAAACGGGGTTCTGCATACAGGACCAATCAGTAATTCCTAAATTTTTTTTCTTTTTTCTAATTTTTCTATATACGTGACGCGTGCCACATCGTAGAATGCTTGTGCGGTATAGTTGTTAGTTGCCACACATCCCATGTTGCATCATCCAATACTGCATCGGTGAAAATTTGGGCACGGCGGTGTGATATGGTAACATACATGCAACATGTTGATTCAGCAGCACCTAGACACCAATTTAACCACGTGTCTATCCGTTTAACCTCATCATCCTTAATCTTTTTGATCGATTGATTATTTTGTTTTCAGTTCAGAGTCATCCGACCTCATCTATGTTTTCATCTTCTTTAAGCTCCAAGAATCTGAGGATTTGTAAAACTTTTCTTGGAAGCAGATTGGAAATAGTCGGAAGCTTGCAATTTTGTAGAAATTAGAACTTTTCATCAGTTAGTGGTAAAACATTCGCTGGGTGTGGTGCTGATTTAGTAGAGATAATAAACAAAATAATCTTATGAAATTAGAACTTTTCATCATTTTTATGCAATAAATTTTGATTTACAATTTCTCTGATCATTTTAAATTGGGAAGCAAATTTTTTTGCGTTTGAAAAAATTGGATGAAAATTGATCCGAGTCGATCAATCTGATTTGTTTTGATGAATTACAACTTTATTTTGTTTTGAAGAAGAAATCTCTTTATTAGCTCTATTCACTGGAGTTCGAATGATTTGATCAAAAAAAATTGAATATGAAAAATGTGCCGGTGGTGGCCGGTGATGGCAGTGGTTGCGGTAGTGTTGGTGCTGGCAGCAGAGGTTGAAAAAAATTAACGGGGAAGGAAGATCCCAGGAAGAGTTGAGAAGAATTGCTGTTACGATTAGATTAATGCACAAAATTGATCGGGCGAACAACAACAATTGGAAGAAGAGAGTAAGGAAATGGCGGTGGTATTTTTCGTGGCGATGGTGTTGATGGTGGTTGTTTGTGTTGGGAAGAGTGTAGTCGCAGGAAATCCTACTCTACATCCCTCATATGATTTTATTATTAATCAACTCATTTTTAGATTTTAATCTCTTTATTTTATTGAACAATTTTTTGAATATTCTTACAAGAAAAGATAAAGAAATCAAGAATGATCTCTGTTCTAGACTTTCTCTCTCATATTTACTTGTTTCTTACTCAAAAAAGATCTCACTCTTCTTTACAACTCGAATGACTATTTATAAGGAAATACATAGTGGATGACAGCTAATCTGTCTTTTATTTTCGGATATGGTTTGCGACATTCTCGCAACCTTACAGATGTTAATTTCGCAAACTCTCTAATCTTCGCAAGACTATCACATCTTTCTCGTGACCTTAGATGACGTCATTTATTCTATCATTTCTGAATCTGTTCTGCGACGTTGTTATGTTATGTCATTGATAACTTCGCTGAAACATTGTCATTGCGAAATTCTGATCCTACATCTTGCCTCTTCTCATATCTTCTCTGCAAAGTAGAGAATGATGTGAGAAATGACGCAACTGCTTATCTTTTCATATTCCACATTTATCACACGTACTCTCTCTTCCATTTATTTCTTGACACGTCTTCTGTAACCGCTACTTTTCAACCGTTCACGTCTCTTCGTCTTAACGGTGTTTATTTCTTCGAGTAAAAAATCTTCTTTATATACTCTTCTTACCCCCTTTTTCCACTTTTCTTTTTACTTTCTCTTCTATTTTTATTCTCTCATCTCTGCAACTCTGTTATTCTTCTGCAAATTCTGCTGTTGTGATTTTTTCTTCCTTCAATCTTTTTACTTTCTATACATTCCCATACTCTATATTCAAACATGGCTCCAAGTGGTCGTAGATATGAGAAGAATTTACAAGATGTCCAAAAAGATCTTGCTGATAAAGGTTTCACACTCTCCACCATTCCTGGTAAGAATGCCAAATCAATTCTTTCTGTCAAGATTTTCTCTGATCAATATTGTGATGATCAATCAATCATAATTTCACTAGGTCAGATTCTCGCAGGTCTCCCTATTCCTCTTTATAACCCAGATCCTCCTTTATTTTATGAAATTCTCGCTCATTCGTGATTTTCGCGAGCCATCTTCCAACTAAGTGGGGACTGCGTCCGTCTGATGCTAGAGTTCGCTAATCGTGCTGCTGGTAGAGGATATTTTTACTCCAAAGAACTTAGGGATCCCAAATTCGCAAACCTAGAGATAGTTGCTGAGAAGTATACAGTGACGAATTTCTTTGAGAACTACGAACTTATCTCCATGAAGAAAGAGAATACTCGCTGGGGTATTCGATTAAAAAGGAAAGATAACATTGATGAAGCCAAAATTCTTATGCAAGATATTGACTGGCATTCTGGTAAAAACACAACTCCTCGCCAATCCAAAGATGATAAATGGTGTGTTTTTCCTTTAATGCTAAAGGGACCCTACATTGCTGGATCAAACGTTCTTCCTGCGAATCTCGCTGCATATCAACCTTGGGTTTTCTCTTGGACCGAGAAGGAGAAAGAGGTATGTTTCTTCCCTTTAACTCATTTTATATTTCTTTATTGATTTTACTATTCTGTTCGCTAACTCTTGCGACATTCCGCAGATCCAAAAACTGAAGGATAGTTATAACAGGACTGGGAAATCTAGTACTCTGTTAGCTCTTCGCTCATACACAGATGAGGTAAGAAATTTTCTCTTATGACTTTAAATAGTACTGTTACTTCCATACTTCCATTTCTTATTTCTATCTGTGTGTGAAGATTATTGCTGAAGTAGAAGAATCTGCTGATGTTGCGAAGATTGGTGATAAAGGTAAAGGTGCTCTTCGCAGGGAAAAATCAACTGGTCCTCCTCCAAAGAAAAGAAAAGTTCGTTCTTCTTCTCCTTCAAATGTTCCTCCTAATGAAAATTCCGAAAGTGACAAGGGTGATGAGGATAACGATGATCTTGCTGCAACTGAAGATTCTCCACCTGAATCTTCTATGGCTAAGCTTTCTGGCCTCTTTTCTGATTCTCTACAAGGAATGGGAGATAGCCAATGCGCAAATACCTGCAAAGCTCTCGCTACCCTTTGTGATGTCCCTTTACTAGATGGTGATAGCTCTCTTCGTGGAGTTTCTAGATCAGTGACTCCCTAATTCTTGCATTCTCTCAATAGTCTGATATACTTTTATCTTTTTACTTCTTCATTGTTATAAATCAAAATCTCTTTCTATATTAATATTTTTTATATCTTTTCGCAGGCTGGAAAATCTTCTTTTGCTGTTGCCTCAGATCTAGAGAGAAGACGCGAAAATCTTGAAAAGAAGAATCTTCAATTTCGCAAAAAGAATGAAGAATTAGAAGCTGAAGTTAAAGGTCTTCGCGAGAAAAATAGACAATTAGAAATTGATTCTTCCTCGTATAAGAACAAAATTTCTAATCTTCAACAAGCTAATAATCAGCTTTACGGTATGTTACTTTTCTCTTTTCTCTTTATTCATTCATCCTATTGTTTTATCTTATTTAAATGATCCTTTTTGCAGACATTTATGGTCTTTCTGATGAAGCTACTCTTCTTCGCTCATTTCCTAATGCCTTGGATAATGATACCCTTCTTGAACGTCTTAACAATTCCTTAAATAGCTTCTCAAATGATAGAATTTCATCTCTTTCTCTAAATGAACTTAGATCGAAATTTCGCCTCTTAGAAATTGATCATAGATCCAGTTTAGGCTTAGCCAACAGATTTAAGCGTCTCCTTATTGATTCCAAAGAGAAAACCAATGAGTTAAGAACCAAAATTAGCGGTCTCATAGATGATAAGGATCGTATCTCTGATCAAGGTGCCAAGGCTTTGGCGAAATTCCAAGAGGCTCTCCTTGAAGTTCAACTTGAGCGAGATGAAGCTAACCGCAAGAATATTGAACTCTGCGAAAGGGAAAATCAAATTCGTTCTCGTCTTCTCATAAGTAGTGAGGATGAATTTGTCTGGGCTGCGAAAATTTTAGATGATGCTAGAAAAGATTTAGGCGTAAATGTTAGTCTCCAAGTTGAACATACAGCCTTGATTAGAGATGATTTCTGACAGAGAAGGTTGCTAATGCTCTTCTTTACTAATCTTTTGCTTCTTATGAATTTCATCAAGTTAATAATTGATTGTTTTTTCGCAGATTCTGAAAATAATATCGTGAAAAGATTGAAGAACTTGAAGCTGAAAAGGAGGAACTCGCAAAGAATCTTTCTTCTCGCAACGACAAGTATTCTAGATTGAAGAATCAAATCAAGATCACTGTTGCGAATTTTAAGAATGACGCTATGCATTTTCGCAATCAAACATCCAAATGGTTTGTGATGATCATAATATCCCACATTCTGATTATCCTTGTCTTTTAGAAGAAATCCCACAGAATACTCCCAGTTTGATTATCTCTGATAGCGAAGCTGACGATGAAGAATCTGATAGTGATGGAAGTTCTGATGGTGATGAAGATTCTGACGCAGATGAAGAAGGAAAAGTCTGATGAAGATAATGAAGGATTAACCAAGAATAGTCTTTATTTCTTTCTTTGATTCTTTGTAATACTTGTACATTTATTTCTTCTTTCTGTATATTTGTGTTTCTTTCATTTTGACCTGCATTAATTAAAACAATTCTTCTTTGCAATACAGTTAATCAATATAATCATTAATTCTTGAATTTGAGTAAATCTCTCATATGGAGCAAATAACATTTTCTAATTTCATACATTCCCATACTTGCCTCTGTTATTTGAATCCAAATGAGAGATTTCATAAAAAATTCTTATTGTATAATTTCGCAATTTTGCGAAGTGAATTTTGTTTCTTTTCAAAATCTCATTCCTGTGTGGTCTTATTTTCCTTCCTAATTAAAGGTCTTATTATGCCACCTCTTGTCATTGCGACAAAATCGCAGGACGTCCTTGCACTTTCATGCAAAAACCCATTGATCTTGCCTTAACTTTTTCTTTTGTATTATGGCCTCTTCAGGAATGTTGCGACAATATGACAGGCCTAAATATTCTTGCGAAAATAAAGCCCCATGACATTGTCTTGCGACGAAATCGCAGGACGTCTTCGCACTTTCATGCGAAAACCCATTGATCTCGTCTTATCTTTTCTTTTGTATTATTGCCTCTTCAGGATTGTTGCACAAATATGACAAGCCTTAATATCCTTGCGAATAAAAAGCCTCATGACATTTGCGTCTTAAGACACTTATCAGCTCCCTAATGGAGGGTGCCGCCCTTATCTCCCCCTGGTTGCCCCTTCAAGGAGGCGTACTTCTACCATACAAGGTTAGCTCCTCCCATCCAGTCTTAACAACAACCAGTTGTTTTCGCAGCCTCTTATCCCTTTTACCTATAGGGCTTATGGTTACGAGACTGCACCCTAAGTGGGGTTTTCTTCAGGCCGAGTGCAGTATAAGCCAAGACTTGTCAAGAATGGCAAGGACGCTTCAAACCCCCCGGCACTCTTGACTCAACCGTGTACCTCGGCGCCTTGATCAGATCTGCACTCCTTGGGAGAGTCCTTATTACCTTAGTCGCCCAACCTAAGTCATATGCTTAAGTTGAGAATCCAAGGTGCCTCTCCCGGATGGGCTTATTGACCCCAAATCTCCATGACTCAGGTTCCGGTGGCGGTGTAGCCTTTCCCTGAGCCATGCAACAGGTACCCCCTTATATGACGTACTTTAGGTCTTACATTTGCCTCTTGCGAAATTGTATTCGCGAACTAGGGTGTACGCCATAAAGGTTCTCTTTTCTTTTGTCATTCTTCTCTGATTATTTTCTGTAAAATTCATTATCTCTGCGAGAGTCTCGCAAATCATTATATGTATCTGAATTTCGCAATCTCAATTTTTTGTTCAATCAAATGTATTTTTGAGAATTTTACTTATTGCGAGATTATCGCAACAACTTAATCATTCATACATTTCTTGTTTTTATTACTTTGCCATCCTCTGCTTCTTTATTATTTTCTTGCTACTGCTTCCTTGGTAGTGGTATGTTCATCTTTTTATTCTGAGCTAGCATTAATTTCGCAACATCCTTCTCTTTCCTTTCGATTGTATCCACCATCAACCTCTCACTTCTTTGTACATTTGATTTTGTGTCGCCAGTTTTCCTTCTTGTTTGCTCTTCCTTCGCAAGATTCTATCTCAGTTTCGTAACATCTCTTTCCTTCAACCCAATCTCCCTTTATGATTCCTACACCATTGGGGTGAGGGAATTTGATGCATTGGTGGAAAGTTGAAGCTACACCTAGAATCCCATGTAGCCAAGGTCGACCAATTAACGCATTGTAGGGTGATTCTACATCAACGACACAGAATGAGATTTCAGAAGATATTCCCTTCAATGGAATTGCATAGTAACCTCCCCTTTAGGCTTGTTAGCAGTACCATTAAAACCATATATCTTATATGTTGATGGTATAAGATCATCATCTCTTCCACCCATGGTTTTATAAGTATGATAAAATAAGATGTTCACAGAGCTTCCAGTATCGACTAGAATTCTATTGATTGCCCATGAATCTTCAGCTTCATCATCCTCATCTTCTTTCGGTTTTGGATTAATTTCTAATTTTATTACCAATGGATTGTCATGCACCTCTTCTCCTTCGGGAATTTCTTCTGCAGTAAAAAAAATGATCAGTTTCTGCCATTCCTCTAGTGGCGAGATTTTCGCAATATTCAGAATTTCTCTTCCATTATTATCTCTTGCGAACACTATACTCAAAACATTATCATGAAAATCTTCAATTGTCTTATATGAATGTACGATAGAGTGACAAAATAGATTTTTTGCTTTTGCACCAACTTCTATGAAGAATGTTTCTTTCTTTTTCATCGTATTCACTTTGTGATGTTCTGCGGTGGTGGTAATGGTTGAGATTGCGGATGCTCTACCAGAAAGTCATTTAGTTTTCCTTGATATATCATTCTCAAAATAATTCTCTTTACATTTCTGCAATCGTTTGTAGTATGTCCATGAAAATGATTATAAGAACAAAATTCATGACTTCTGTGGTTTGGAGGTGGTTCCGTTCCCATGTTCCATGGTGTTGGTATATTATCCATCAAATTATAGCTTCCTATATTTTCACACTTGCATTTAGAGGTGGCATCTTGATTTCTTCCCATATTACCTTGTGACCTCCTTGTCCTTTATTAAAGTTTGGTCTTTGACCTCCATAAGTTTCTTGCGGTTGATCGAGTCTTTGAATCTTGTTATTTCCTCCACGATTGTAGAAATTTCTTTCTCTTTCATATTCTTCTTGATCTCGGCTCCCCATAGCTACCAATTTCTGCTGATTGTTACTTGTCACCTTTTCTTGTTGTACTTGCGAAGTATTCGCCACTGTGTTTATTAGCTTGGGTAATAAGCTTGCATTCGGTGTTTGTGAGTTGGTGTTCGCAACTGGATATGATTCCATTTCATTTTGTCTTTCCTCTAGATCAATGTATTCTTCTTGAAGTTCTCGCAATTCAGTCATTGTAATCGTATTATTGACTCTGAAAATTTGGACATACAACAGGTTTGTTGCAAACATAGCATTGATAAATGATAATATGAGATATCTCTCATCTACACGGCCAGCCATTTTGCTACATATAGTTCTCCATCTTTTAGTCAAGTATTTCAAACTTTCGCCAAACCTTTGTTTTAATCCAAACACATCTTCTATACCAGGTCGTGAGGAATTATTACTTATATATGCTCCCAAGAATGTGGTCTGCAGATGATTGAAGGAGGTTATTGTATTCTTTGGTAAACCTTCAAACCATTTTAACGCTTCTCCTGTTAAGATGAATGCGAAATATTTGCACAATATCGCATCATGATTTTCCCATTGTAACATGCACCTCACATAAGCTTTAATGTGCTGAATTGCACAAGATGTTTCATCAAAAATGCTGGTTAATGCGGGCAAATTGCATTTCGGTGGTATTCCTCCTAATTGTACTTCCCTTGTAAATGGAATTTTCGCAGCTTCTTATATTGCTTCATCCAATTGTCTTCTACCCACTCCTCCTATATTATTTAGCATTCCTCTCATTTCTTCTAATTATTTCAAGATTTGTTTATTTACACCTGAATCTTGACCTATTGGTCTCTTTAATTTTTCTTCTCTTCTTCTGCGTTCACGTCTATCTTCTCTTGCGAAATTTTGTATCTCTTCTTCATTATCCTCATCTCGTCTTCTTCTGCGATTCTCTTCCTCATCCCTATCTTGAGTTCGCAAATGATGATGTCGTTCATTTTCCCCTCCGTAATTTTGTTCATTTCTTATCAATTCAATTCGCTGTCTTTCAGCCATTCTCTTTACTCTATCATACTCCTCATTGAGATTATCGTTATTCCGGTTTTGTATACGAATTCTTTCTCGATTGTCATGATTGTTCTGGCGAATTGTCTTCTGAAGCTCTTGTTCTTCCATTTCCGCTCTCAATCTTTCACGTTCGCAGATTAAACGTGCTTGTTCAGCATTATGTCTTTCAATTTGTTCTTCAATTATCTGTTGATTTCTTTGAGTTTCTCTCACATGTAAAATTCTTCTTCCTTCCTCTTGATTTCCTTCACCATCTTGGTTATTTTGTCTCTGATTTTGCCCGTTCTCTTAATTTCCTCCAATTTGCCCATCATCAAAAGTTTCATTTTGTGGAATGTAACGATCATCAATTCTTTCTCTATTTTCGCGATATTCTTCATTAGGATTTGATATTTCTTCTTGAATATTGTTTCCAGCATTGATTATGGGTGAATTTCGCCTCATTTCTCTTCTAGTCGATCTTGAATATGATTTTGTAATACTTCTCGATCTTCTATTCTGCAGTCTTATATTCTCCATCCTTAATTCGTGATTTGCCTTGTTAAATTTGCACGCTCTTCTGCTTCAGATCTTCTTTCTTCATGTATTCTTCGTCTCAATGTTTCTAACGCTCCAATTTCCTCACCTCCATGAATTATTCCTTCATCTGCTTCTTGATTTCTCTATTCATGTCTATAATTTTTGTTTTGTTGCTCTTCTTCTATTTCTTCTGCTGAATTAGATCGTCAAGTGTATATGCTCACCCTGTCAAAATCTGTATTCCTCTCATGAACTAGTGTTTGTTGAATTGGCGGTTGAATTTGATTTTCTCTATTATTTCTCATTCTAGTAGATTCTCCCATTTCACTTCTTTCTCTTCCGGCAATTCTTTTGCTTCTTCTAATAGTAGTCGGTTGTTCGGATATATTTCTTCTTCTATCCATTTGTTCAATGCTAACAGTATTGCAAGAAATTATGAAAAATTCTTAATCAATCACTTTAAATTTTCACAAATCTCAATATCAATCTTTAGCTTTTTTCTAGAATAATCTTCAACTCGTCCCTGTTTCTAGCGCCATTATGTATTTGCAGGAAATCCTACACTACACCCTTCATATGATTTTATTATTAATCAACTCATTTTAGATTTTAAACTCTTTATTTTATTGAACAATCTTAGAATATTCTTACAAGAAAAGATAAAGAAATCAAGAATGATCTCTGTTCTAGACTTTCTCTCTCTTATTTACTTGTTTCTTACTCAAAAAAGATCTCTCTCTTCTTTACAACTCGAATGACTATTTATAAGGAAATACATAGTGGATAACAGCTAATATGTCCTTTATTTTCGGATATGGTTTGCGACATTCTCGCAACCTTACAGATGTTAATTTCGCAAACTCTCTAATCTTCGCAAGACTATCACATCTTTCTCGTGACCTTAGATGACGTCATTTATTCTATCATTTCTTAAACTGTTCTGCGAAGCTGTTATGCTATGTCATTGATAACTTCGCTGAAACGTTGTCATTGCGAAATTCTGATCCTACAGGCAATTATGATCCTTAGATAAGATGATGGAGATCTGGTTTATGTTTCCATGGTTTTGGTGATGGAAGAATTAATCGGTGTTTTTGTGAAGACAAAACAGGCGATTCTTATTTGCCCCTGCAGTTCTCCAGAATTACTAAATTCCGGCTGATACGTAAGGTAAGGAAAGAAAATGTTTTTGGCCTAAAAAAGAGACCACCCATAGACACCAAACAAATAATTTTGTGTTATATTATAGATTTGAATTTGATGCTTGTTTGATGTTGTTAGTATTCTGATAGTGATAAGGACAAATGCTTGTATTTGTTTGCTTATTAATTGTTTTCTTGTTTTAGATAGCGACAATAGTTGAGAATGTGAGATTATTTTCATGATTTGTTTTCCAAAGGATGTCCTAGGTTTTGAAATAGCCTTTTTAGACTTTGTTTTCTAAAAAGTAATGTAGATCGCTAGGATCTTTTGCTGCTCGCTGTTAGGATGCAGTTTCACTGTAGGTATACCAAATAGTGTCGGACATAAAAGGAAAGAAAATCTCACTTAAAGATCTCAGTCAGGGACTTGTCAATTCGAATGTCAGAATTGCTTCGTCACAGATCACAATTGCGCGAAGTGTAAAGAAGATGCGAACAGAGACGAAGAGACCCACAAGAAGAATTTAAGATACAAAAGATAAAGATGGGGTTCCAAGCAAGATATCGGGGACGAAGTCATAGATGGCGAAGTAAGGTTACTTGGATGAAAAGATAAAGCCACGAAGTAAGTGAATTAGGGGGAAAGTAAAGGGACAGGTGTCCCGACAGACCCATGTGAAGGTAGCGAAAGGAGGGGGAAAACTTTATGGAAAAGGGTCTGGGAGAAGTGTAAAGCTCCTCCGCGAGATTGTGACGAGATAAAATGAGTTGTCCTCCATTAGGGTTAGATGGCCTATAAATAGAGGTCCTAGGGAAATGTAAGGGGGATCGAATTTTGTAAGGGTAGGAGAGGTTAGTCTAGAAAGTGGGATTAGGATTTCCTTGTGTTCAAGAACTTGTATTTTCATTACTTTATGATATTCATCAATAAAGATTTTAGGGTTTATATTATACAACATGTCTTAGACCTTGGTTACTTTACTTTGGGTGGCGTCCATAAACATGATACTTAGATTGGGTATTTATCCTCATCTAAGGAGTAGAGAGAAGATAGGGTTATATGAGTGAGAGGTCTTAGCGAGACACCCCTTTTAAGATCAGGATTTAAAGGAGAATCGGTATTGAAACTAGGATAAGTTGATGACTAGAGCACCAGATCGAGCGACACACATGATAGCGACGAGGAGAGGAAGAAGAATGGAAATAGGAGGAACATCGGCTGCAGAAGAAAGACAAGGCGTGAAACAGCGACGGACTGAGGAGGCCAACGAAGATAACTTTAGAGAGGGATCTGTACACACTTCCGACATGGAAACCATCGCGGGAGAGGAGATGACTCGAGAGGATTTGGAGGAGAATATCGGGGAAGAAGACATGACGTTGGATCAGCTGAGAGAAACGCTTCTTCTTGAAAGATAACAAGACTGGTAGGACTTGAAAGAAGCCTACGACTATATCTAACTGCAAGTGCATAGTGTCGATATGCAACACAGGGCAAGCACAGGTCGATCTTCAGGGACAAGGTGGGTGCTAAAGTTGCTTCTAATGGTCTCATTTAAACTGATTCTAAACAATAAAGAGTAACCAAAATGGGGGTTGTTTTGATGTGTCGATACGACAAGCTGTTGGTGAGGATTACAACAGAAAATAAATAAAAGTAAAATATGCAAATAACACAGGGAGTAAACACTGAGAATGAAGGTACTAGGATTGTAGAATCCACCATTAACTCATACTATGTATTCAACTGATTATGATACTCTTGTCCTTTTAATAGATAAGGTAGAGGTGTCAAGTCTATTACTTACCTAAGGTGTTTCACCAATGGATGATTCAATCACAACTAAAATATCAATCCGGAGCACTAACTGTCTAATTAAGCACAACTAGTCAAGGGATTAACAATAGTCTCTAAAGCATGAGCTGCAGCATAATCAACACAGTTTTATCCTGACTACAATGGATATATGGCATACACTGTGAAAGCAAAGCATTGACGTACTAATATTGAAATTATCCTAACAGTTTAAGCATTCAAGAGAAACACAATTAGTATGAATAACATAACAGAAAGATAAGGTTTCATCTAAACCCTAGTTATTGAATTAGAACATAATAACACTACTGAAAACAAACATAAATTACTACAGCTTGGTGCACCGGCTAATCCGGGCATACCCGCACACACACAATACCATGTTCTATTTATACCCAAAATTAGGGTTCTTAACAGTTTCCCCCAAAATTCCCAATTTAGGGTTTACATTGAAAATTAAAATTAAAGCTCACCCGTCTCTGCTTTTGTTGTCTCCCCCTCGACCCATGTCTTGTCTTCCTTCTCTGCTACTCCTCCTGCTCCAATTGTCTCTTACATCGCCTCTGCTACAAACCCTAGTTCTCTCTTTCTTGGTTGTAGCGTCTTTGCGAGAATCTAAAACTAAGCTAGAGAGAGTCTAGGGTTTAGGTTTAGTTTGTTGTGGTGTCGGGTGAAGGTAGTGATGGTGAAGCTCGAGAAGAAGGGGAAGAATGGCGTTGCAGGTATGTTGGTCGGGGAAGAAGGAGAAATTTGGGAAGAAGAGGAGAAGTCGATGGTTTTGGGAGAAGATATTTGGTGCTAGGGTGTTGAGTGGGTGTATCAAAATTTGATGATCGGTGATGAAAAGCGTAGGATGAAAAGGTGATGGAGTGATCCAACGGCGCGATGGAATAGATGTGGAGCGACCGTTGGATGATGAGATACATCAAAATTGACGGCGAAAATCGGGGTTAGGTGCTATGATGTTAGACAGGGACTTCAGAGTTCGATGTACTCTGATGAAGCGACCGTTGGATGATGGAATGGATCCAATCTGACGGCTAAAGAGAGAGGAGGGTTTGGGCTTGGATTTTAGGATATGGAAATGGGTTTGAGTTTGGGAAATGGGTTTGGGCTTGGACAATTCTGAGCCCACTTCTTCTTTAAGAACAAATTCTTCCTTGTTAAGCCCATTTTCATCCTTTAGTCTTCCATACCACATTCTTCACTTCTTTTCCGTTAGAGTTTCCTTCGGCTTTTTCCCGTGTCTTTGCTCTTTTCGCTCCGCAACTCATCTAGACTTTATTTGGTACCTAAAAATGCAAAATTAAGTAAAATAAAATATTTATCCTTGAGGAGAGTAAAATACAGAATTCATTACAAAAGGGGAAATTATGGTATGCAAAAAGGGATAAGTGCCAATAAAATGATGATAAATAATGCAATATTTGGCACCTATCAAATACCCCTAAACCTGAATTTTACTTGTCCTCAAGTAAAACAGAAACTAAGGAAATCCTACCTATACCACTGTCGATGGTTTCTCAATTGCATTTAGCGAATGCAATAAGCCTTTTAAACCACTAAGTGTCCATAGTGGACGAGTTGAAGTCTCGTGAAGGTTTGCTTAGAACGTACCTACAAAGTTCTAGGACAAAATATAATCTCAGATTCCATGAAATGTGACATGTGCAAGACAGTAGAAGCTCACAGCAAAATGGAGATGTCAATCTAGCTATCAAAGGCACAATCCTAGCACTGATAACAAATAAAGACATGTGATAAGAGTGTAAAGTGTATCTACACATGTGTAAATAAATATCGGATGTTATGACTACTAATCACCAAGAGATAGTTTCTCATGCTAAGAACCGAGGTCGAAATCTAGCCAGCTGTCCGGACTTTACGAGAATTGTGAATGAGTTGGAGGTATTTCACAATCACTCGCGTTGTACATCAATGGCATACACCCTTCCTTGCTTATAACACAAAAACACAAAAGATGACTCTTTACATGACTCTTATTTACATTGACTACTCTCTTTTATTTTTGGAACAAGAGAGGATGGAATTGATAAATACTTGATTTTATTTTTTATTTTTTATTTTTATTTTTTTTTTTAAAAAAAAATTATTTACAACATGGTAACTCTTTTGATACATAAGCAAAAAGAAACAAAAATTACATGACACTTTGCAAGAGGTAGCCCTTTTTGATGCACCCAGTTAAATTCGATGGTTGTCTTTCTTAATGTAACCTCCACCTTCTATCCCAACCAACCAAAGAACAAGCTAGTCAAGTTTCGTTCAATATTCTAAAGTGATTGGCAATCGTGACTTCCGATAGAACACCTCAAGGATTAGGCTATACATGTATTGGTAGATCGTGCGCGTGCAAGTTTCTTATCACTATGTGAATTGTGCTAGAATCAGGGTGCCTAAATATCTAGACTAAGAATCCTTATGTTTACATACATGCACAAGAGTCAACATTTCAAGGTAAATGAGCTCAATTTTTATGTTTTTTCAATTTTTTAATTTTTTATTTTGATTTTTTGTTTTTCAAAAAGAGGGAGGAGTTTTGTTTTCAATTATAGCATGATATCACGGTATCTACTTTTCACCCCTAAACCTAAACTAAACATTGTCCTCAATGTTTCCAAAGATAAACATATTTATAACTTGGACATATCAGAAGAACATGTTGAGTTTTGAGAGAAAGGAAAGAGAATACCCGATTTGACGAAAGAAAGAAACGAACTCCATTATCATGGTTAGAATCCAACGTATTTCAGCCGCGATCACCATGGAGTAGCAAAATATAAAGAAACATAAAATTTCACTAAAAACTACCTACCGGATTATATACAAAAAATTCACTATATACATAAAGTCTAAAGAGTTGAGGATCAACCCAAAAGACAAAGTGTTGAAACATAGACAGTTTCAAAACACTAAAATTAGACTGAAATGAGAGTGAGAGTGAAAAACCAAATGAACCACCCCTAAACCTATATTTTTCAACAGGTTTACTTTTAAGCACAAAATCTTTTGATTTTAGGGGTTCAGGATTCACAAGGTCTAACTCAAAATGGACTTTTTGCGGGATGGTCAGAGAAATTAATTCCAATTGTGGCTCTTTAAAAATGTTGTATATTGATGCAAAATAGTCCAAAAGGACTTGGGAGGCACACAGTTCCAATCCTAGGTTGGGAATTTTCAGAAAAGTTGGTTTAAAAGTTTTGTTACAAACCAAATCTAGGTTGGGTGGAATAATCTCAATATGCGATTTAGGTAAGAAAGTTGGTACTTCTAAGTTATTTTCATGGATAATATCAATAGTACCAACACATACTTCCCCTAAATCAGAAATTGGTAAATCATGCTCACATTCATCGAACAAAACATCAAGACCTAAATCGGTATCATGATTGTCCGTAGTACTCAAATCAACATCGGAAGAAATAACATTTTGTGACTTAGGCAAGGAATCAGACACATCAAATTTGTTTTCATGCATATTAACATTAGTGTCTACAGAAGATTCAACTATTCCTATTTCATGCTCATCTTCGAAGAACAATTGTACAAGTACCATATCAATATCAAAATCATATGATTTGCTATGAGTATTAGAAGAAACAACATTCATGAAGGTCGAGGGCGAGAAGCCATATGTTATTGAACCAAAAGGTTCCACAATATTTTCATGTTCTTCTAACATATCATCATTATCATCATAATCTTCATAATCATCATCATGGTAACATGCATATTGGTCCTCATTAACAGTGGTGGTGTCATTAGTCGATTCATGTTCCTCTAAATTAGGTTCATATTCAACATCATTTACATGAATGGGACTAGACACTTCATTAGGGACAACATACATTTCCTCATGAATTTCCTCCTTTTGTAGGTGAAGCAAAATCTGATCTAAATATGCCTGAATTCGTGATGTAGATCTAGCAAAGTTTTGCTCACTGAGTCTGAAAGCTTCTGTGGTGGAGTCTAAATTCATGGGAGTACAAAATTCTTCATGTTCAAATTGTGGTGAATGGTACATGTGTGCATGGTCATTAGGGTTTATAAAAGATTGATCGCAACCCTCAAAGGATTGATTATGGTCCCAATGACTACCACCTCACAATTTGTGGGCATTTAATTTGGATTTTCATGGGATTCTCTAAATTGCCTATAATCATGCAAAATATAGCAATATTTATCAGGGTGGTCTAAACCACCACATAAGGTACATGCATAGATTTCAGGTCGTCTATGTGAACTAGATGCTACAGATTTCTCATGTGTTTGCATTTCTAAAGCAGTGATCCGAGCCTCTAACTGATTCACAAGTGACGAATGTGTGAGTTGGATATTGTCTAGATGTTCATTTTCACTCAATGGTGGATGATACATGTGTGAATAGTCATTAGGGTTTGCATATTGAGGTTCATGACCTACAGAAGGTCCATAATAATAATCCCTATAACTATTGACATCATGGTCTGTGGGAGGCTCATAATGTGAATCTTGCCCGTAAGCTTCTCTAAGATTTTTCCCAGTGGCAGACCAAAATCCAGACATGTTATGTTTATCAAACAATCACACAATTCAAAAAGAGAAATAAGGCCCACACTTTTTAGTTATGGGTTTCAAAATTTTGGTTTTAGACTTTAAAGGTAAAGCCTATTTGGGAATTTTTGGTTTAACTGGGTTTTAAAATTTGGTTTCAAAATGGGAGCAAAATTTTGGTTTAAATGGAAGCAATTTTTGGTTTTAAAGAGGGAGAAAACTTGGTTTTTTAAAAATATTGGGAGAAAAACTTTGGTTTTAAAATTAGGAGCAAGCCCACATTGGTGGGAGAATGCACAACCCACTAGGCAGTTTGGACGAAGCCCAGCAGAGAAGTTTTAGTTGGGTTTTGAGGCCCACAATTCAGTTTAGGCTAGGCCCAAAATACAGTTTTAGAGCCCACAGTTCAGTTTAAATCAAAATTACAAGCCCATGATACAATTTAAACAAGCCCACAGTTTACAATTCAGTTGGGTTTACACTTTAGTTTGGCTGAAGTTGAGCCCAAAGTTTAGGCTTACCCCTTTTTAGCCATTGCACAAACCAGTTGGGTCTTTGTCTTTGGCAAACCAATGCAGCACCACATTTCAGAATTTCTTCAGCTCTTTTCTTCACAGCACCACACCACCTGTTTGAGGCACTAGAACAGTTTTGTTCTGCTTCTCCTTCTCCTTGTTTTGCACAACAGTTGCAGGTACCTAGTGGTTTTCAGAAGAGAGAATTAGTTCTCACAGCAGCAAATTTCATGCATTCAAGATGACACTGCTAACTCAGCATACAACTCAGGCATTCACATCATCAAATTTCAGCAAATTTCACAGTTGACAGCACCGCACAACATTCACAGCAACAGATTTCAGGCATTCAAGATGACAGCAGCACATTCAAGCATTCACAGTATGTTAAACTTCACAGTTGCACTTGTTATAGAACCAAAAATGACCCAATGGTCAATATGCAGACTTAATGCTCAAGTACTCCAAGAAAATGCAGTAACAGATGCAGTTGTGGCAAGGCCAAGACTGGGAAGCAGGCAGTTACAGGGCAGGGCAAAGCTACAGACAATGACAAAATGAGCAAAGCCACAGATAATGAGCAAAGCCACAGATGCAGTGATGCTCTTCAGGTATGCAGGTGACAGAACAAAGAGAAAGCTAACACATATATACACAAGGTTACTGTTTGCTAAGTATGCAAATGAGGCAGACTATGTTACATGGCAGACTAAGCTAACACATGGCAGGCTAAGATAACATATATATACAAACAGTAAGCCAAGATGAAGTGGAATGCAGGGAAAATGAAAGTGCAGTGAAAATGAAAGTGCAGTGATGCTAAGTTAACAACTACAAAATGGTAGATAAACTACAGCTAAGATGAAGTCGAATGATGATGTTATTAAACTATTACAAAATGGCAGATCAAATAAACTAGTTTCATATAACACTATTAACAACAGAAAAACCAAAAATCTAACACATATATACAAGCAGTATATTAAAAATCAGTAAAGTTTAATAAAAGAAACAATCACAGCGCTACCGAGTCCCCGGCAGCGGCGCCAAAAACTTGGTAGGACTTGAAAGAAGCCTACGACTATATCTAACTGCAAGTGCACAGTGTCGATATGCAACACAGGGCAAGAACAGGTCGATCCTCAGGGACAAGGTGGGTGCTAAAGTTGCTTCTAATGGTCTCACTTAAATTGATTCTAAACAAGAAAGAGTAACCAAAATGGGGGTTGTTTTGATGTGTCGATACGACAAGGTATTGGTGAGGATTACAACAGAAAATAAATAAAAGTAAAAGATGCAAATAACACAGGGAGTAAACACTGAGAATGAAGGTACTAGGATTGTAGAATCCACCATTAACTCATACTATGTATTCAACTGATTATGATACTCTTGTCCTTTTAACAGATAAGGTAGAGGTGTCAAGTCTATTACTTACCTAAGGTGTTTCACCAATGGATGATTCAATCACAACTAAAATATCAATCCGGAGCACTAACTGTCTAATTAAGCACAACTAGTCAAGGGATTAACAATAGTCTCTCAAGCATGAGCTGCAGCATAATCAACAGAGTTTTATCCTGACTACAATGGATACATGGCATACACTGTGAAAGCAAAGCATTGACGTACTAAGATTGAAACTATCCTAACAGTTTAAGCATTCAAGAGCAACACAATTAGTATGAATAACACAGCAGAAAGCTAAGGTTTCATCTAAACCCTAGTTATTGAATTAGAACATAATAACACTACTGAAAACAAACATAAATTACTACATCTTGGTGCACCGGCTAATCCGGGCATACCCGCACACACACAATACCATGTTCTATTTATACCCAAAATTAGGGTTCTTAACAGTTTTCCCCAAAATTCCCAATTTAGGGTTTACATTGAAAATTAAAATTAAAGCTCACCCGTCTCTGCTTTTGTTGTCTCCCCCTCGACCTATGTCTTGTCTTCCTTCTCTGCTACTCCTCCTGCTCCAATTGTCTCTTACATCGCCTCTGCTACAAACCCTAGTTCTCTCTTTCTTGGTTGTAGCGTCTTTGCGAGAAGCTAAAACTAAGCTAGAGAGAGTCTAGGGTTTAGGGTTAGTCTGATGTGGTGTCGGGTGAAGGTAGTGATGGTGAAGCTCGATAAGAAGGGGAAGAATAGCGTTGCAGTTCTGTTGGTCGGGGAAGAAGGAGAAATTTGGGAAGAAGAGGAGAAGTCGATGGTTTTGGGAGAAGATATTTGGTGCTAGGGTGTTGAGCGGGTGTATTAAAATTTGATGATCGGTGATGAAAAGCGTAGGATGAAAAGGTGATGGAGTGATCCAACGGCGCGATTGAATGGATGTGGAGCGACCGTTGGATGATGAGATACATCAAAATTGACGGCGAAGATCGGGGTTAGGTGCTATGATGTTAGACAGGGACTTCAGAGTTCGATGTGCTCTGATGAAGCGACCGTTGGATGATGGAATGGATCCAATCTGACGGCTAAAGAGAGAAGCGGGTTTTGGCTTGGATTTTAGGATATGGAAATGGGTTTGAGTTTGGGAAATGGGTTTGGGCTTGGACCATTCTGAGCCCACTTCTTATTTAAGATCAAATTTTTCCTTGTTAATCCCATTTTCATCCTTTAGTCTTCCATACCACATTCTTCACTTCTTTTCCGCTAGAGTTTCCTTCGACTTTTTCCCGTGTTTTTGCTCTTTTCCCTCCGCAACTCATCTAGACTTTATTTGGTACCTAAAAATGCAAAATTAAGTAAAATAAAATATTTATCCTTGAGGAGAGTAAAATACAGAATTCATTACAAAAGGGGAAATTATGGTATGCAAAAAGGGATAAGTGCCAATAAAATGATGATAAATAATGCAATATTTGGCACCTATCAAAGACATGGATTTAGTGGAGAAGCATGCCCGGTTGACGAGGCAAAACGCTAGGTTGGCGTTGCAGAAACGCCAATTGAACGAGGAAGCGGCGGCTGAAGCCACGGATTCAGAGGTAAACACGATGTCATCGGGAGAAGAAGAGTTACCACGAGGAAGATACGCCCGCTAGGATGACGGTGGAGAGCAAAGAAGGGGGCGACGAAGAGAAAGCAGTGAAGAAAGAGAACTGAGAAGAGCCTTGGAGATATCAACCTGGAAGATCAAAGGCGGAGATACGAAGAAGAATGAAGGCTTGAGGAAAATGAAAGGAGACAAGAGGATGAAAGACGGCGCGAATTCAACCGGAGGAATGAGGAAGAAAGGAGATATGGAGAAGGAAGGATTAATGTAATGAGAGGAGTCCATAGAGAAGAAAACGAAGGGAATCTGAACCACGAAGTTTTGGATGATCTGCGAGATATGAGGATGTTGATAAAAAATTCGCAAAGAGGCGGTAGAGTGCAGCTGTCGGAGGAAATAGAAGAGGCCGATAACTCTCCATTTACTTATGAGATAATGTATGCGGACATCCGAGAGAAATGTGTGCTACTGACAGTCCCGAGCATATTTAGAGGATCTGAAATCGTTTTTCATCACTTGAAACAATACACTCTTTCATTGATGCAATGGGGACGAAACGATGCGGTGCTTTGTCGATAGTTCCCCGCGAGCTTGGCCGGGGAAGCACTAGCTTGGTTTGACGGGCTGCCGGAAAGGTCGATTTCATCGTTTAAAGACTTGCAGAGAATATTCCTGACCACTTTCATAACTAACAACATGCTAAGGTCGGGTATTGATACTCTATTTAACTTGCGAAAGAAACCTTCGGAAAGCCTGCGAGGATTGGTAACGAGGTGGAGAACGGTATGCAGCGAGCTTTCAGGGAGAGTCGAACAGAATAATTTCATCTTAGCTTTAGTAAACGCGTTGATCCCAACTGACCTGTTGTACACTCAAATATTTATCATCTGAAACTCTTTGACGATGAATGAATTGAGAGAATACCAAGAGGAATACATGGCGTTGGAAGAAAAGCAGAGGCAAGGCAGCAAAGTAACGCCGATTCCAGCAAAGGAAGGAAATTTGAGACTATTACCAAGGGCAGTACACGTCGTTGTGAATGAACCTAAAAATGAAAAGGGAGAGCCTGCCGGCAAAACTTGTGGCCGTTTCAAGTGGAGATCAAGAATGGATCAATCAACAAAGGTATGAACAATCAAGACGAAGGAATTATGAGCCACGAAGTTACAACCCGGGATATCAATAAACAAACAATCAAGGTCCTAGCTTTGGAGAGCGGAGGCCGGGTGCACAACCTTTTGAAGACGTAAAACTCCCTAGACTTAACACAACTGTGGAGAAGGTATGGGTGGCAATAGTATTAACAGAGGAGATTCCGCCACCACCCAATTTGGGAAGGGAACCACCTCCGGGAACTATGAGTCACAAGTTCTGCAAATATCATCGTTTTCATGGGCACCACACAAGTGATTGTCGGAATATTCGACGAATCATACTTCATCTAATAGAGCAGGGAAAACTCGCACATTTCCTAGAGAATTATGTACCACCACCACCACATGACAATCATTCAGTATATCGAATTGAAATAGATCGGGGTGCACAAAGGCCAAATTGCAATACGAGCATACATGCAGCGAAGAACATCCAAAATTTCCATGATAATGTACTCAAGAGAGTACATAAAAGAGACTTTGAGGGAAATGAAATATTCAGCGTCACGACGAAGGAACCATTAGAGGAATGGCAAAAGAGAGAAATAACGTTCTCAGCGAAGGATGCACCTGAAGGAGGAAGTTCACATACAAATTCTTTGGTTGTAACCCTAAAGTTTTGAAAATATTCAAAGTGGGAATAAGATCAGTATGAAAGGAGGAATATCTGGGCAATTGACAGAATCTTAGTGGATACGGGGAGCTCAGTTGACATACTTTTTTACCCAACATTTAGAAACATGGGATACTAATATTCGGACCTCGTGCCGTCAACATACAACATATATGGGTTTAACGGTGTTGCATCAAAGCCAAAAGGAGAACTCGTTGTGAAAATTTTCACTGGTGAGTTAGAAACCAAAGTCACAGTCTGTGTGATAGATATAGACTCACCTTATAATGCTCTAATAGGAAGACCATGGATACAAGGCATAAAAGGGATTGCATCCACATACCATCATTACATACGGTTTCCTATGCCAAGTGCAATTGGAGAGATAAGGGGAGATATAAAGGATGCTCAAGATTGTATCAAAAAGATGTCCATAACTATGAGGAAAAGTTGAAAAATAAAATTGAGCAAAAGAAGAAGGCATGCGAAGAAATAAGAGAAGAGCAGCTGATGGTATTCACAATTGGGATGGGCGAAGAGCTGGTGGCAACGCAGAAAGACGTAGAAGAGGCGGAAAAAACAGTGATTGATGGTGAAAAAGAACGCGAAATGACTCCAGAAAAGGGAAGAAATAAAGCAAAGTGGAAAGGCGATGAAGGGAAAAACGGCTGAAGGAAGCGAGATGATTATGAGTGAAAGAGAAATCCCGGCCATCAAAGAAAAATGAACCCCGCGAGGAGGAGTAAAGACCAATACCTCTAAGCGCAAAGAGGTAGTGATACAAGATTCAGATGAGAGCATTGAACCGCATGATTCACTAGGCAAAGGAAAAAAGGCTTGCGAAGAAGAAGAGATGGAACAATTGAAGAAGGAACTCTATCAAGAGAGCCGAAAGAAAAAAGACTTGGTGAGGGAACGCATAAGGTTGGAAAGCCAAAACGAGAAGCTTGTAATTAAAAATAACCAATTAAAAAGAAAACAAACGGAGGATAATAATCGAAGAGGAAAGTATGCTCCTGAAAAATAAATAATAGCCGAGAAACATCGCGAACACCAACGAGGAGTCAAGGGGCGAGGAGAGCAAACTGAACGAGAAGACCTCAAGAAAGCCATAGAGAAAAGCCGGAAAGAATCCAGAGAAAGGGAGTATCTAATGCAACAGTCGTGATGATCGGAAGGAAAAGGAGCAGTATTCCAGTGGCAAAAGGGGAAATCGGGTCGCATCCAAAGGTGATAAACAAATGTGCAAAAGGTGAACCATGCATGCCCGAGATAGCGGCAGTGTTATCGTTAAAACAAAGGGAAAATGAAAGTTTGCGAGGTCTAGTAGCGAGATGGGATGCAATTTATAGAGAACTAAAAGGAAGGATTTCCGAGGAAGATCTGGTTCGCTCATTCATCTACGCACTGTCAACTCAACAACCGTTATTCTCAACAATGTTCAAAATCAGGAACGAAGTGAAGATGGAAGAGCTAAAAATATATCAATTTGAGAACATTCACATGGAAGAGGAACACTGATAACCGGAGAAGGGTCTTGGAAGCTAGATGGATATACTTATTTTAATATCAATTAATAATGTATCAAATTTTCAAAAAGATAACAATGAAATTTTGATGAATTTTGTTGAATCGTATTATGAATATGAATATTTCAAACCTACACAATAACCAAAAGAAAATAAGACCTCACATTAGGAGGCGAATAAGATTCATGAAATAAGCAGTTTCTATGGAAACTTAAAACCTTCGCCTGGGAAGGTTGGGAATCCACGACTTGCACCCTAGTTCGCATGAAAGTGCAAGAGGCAAGACCTAACGCATGCCGTGAAGAACTATCAGACAGAAAGCTAGGGGCAATGATAAGACCTATCCGCCGAGGGTCCCTTTTATGATGGCCTTCGGTAAGGAGTGCAGAAATATAACCAAGGCGCCGACGTATTCAGTTGAGCTGCGGGTGCCTGTGATGTATGGAGCGTTACCGGCCATGTCTGTATGGAAATTCTTGGCTACGATGCACTCGATCCCAAAGAAACCTCACTTAGGGTGTCACTTCGTAACCCCAAGCCATATCGTCGAAGGTTATAAGAAGTCACGAAAACAACTGAATGTCGTAATAACTGGATGGGAGGAGACCAACATGGATGTTAGGGTTAACCTCCTCGAAGGGGAAATCAGGGGAAATATAAAGGGATGGCACCCTCCAGATTAGGGAGCTATGTGACCAAAAAAGACGGAAATTTCATGGGACTAACATTCATGGGAATGGATAGACCTATCGCATTGTCGCGAGATGGGGAAAGAGGCAAATATTAAGGAAAGGTTGATGGATTATTATTTGAAAGAATAATAAGCGCATGAGACTTCTTCGAATAAATATCCTTCAAAAAGGATGAGGCACAATTATACCTTAGTTAGGAGGCACATTAAGACCTTGTATAAAATAACACATAACAATCTGAGAGTGAATAAGAACTAAATAAGAAAATTCTTGGATTTCATGAGGAAAGAAGATAAAGGCAAAAAGGTAACAAAGGTAAAGTGTCCGAGGAAAATATTATTCTTTAGAATTATCCTCGACGAGAAAGGCAAAGGAAAGATGCGAAAGGCAAAGATCAAAGGAAAAGGCAAGAGCAAACGAAATATGAAAGCAGAAGATGAAGGAAATGTGAGAGATACAAACAAGATACAAAATAAGATACGGCGAGGTAATTCGTGAACCAAAGGGAAGGGAAGGATGTAGCAAGGTTAAGACAAAGCTGGTAAGGTATCAAATTAACTTTGCCTCGAAAACGCACAAAAGAATAAGAGGAAAGTATATACTTTAAATTTTATTATACTTTTGAGCATTTCCTCGGTAAGTATATACTTGGAAAACTAGAAAGTCATAATATAAAATAAATATGTACTCGAGAAAAATGGAAATCTATGATAAAAGTTAACCAAAATAATATCCAAAGAAGTTAAAGTGTTTGCCCCCCAACCTTGGGAGCGCCCAGATAGATAAATTGTTCCTAAAGTGGTTAAGCTTAAAATCAGAAGTAGACAACCAATTAAAAGACTATTGTTGATGGAGGGTGTCATCAGTAATGGTTGCCTCAGGAATCTCATCACGCACTCCATCAAGACCAGCGTCAGTACTAGCAGAGGATCCATTGGACTCTTCTTCCGTGACCTTCGTGTCACCAACCTTCGGTGCCTCACCATCCTTAGAGAATCTGTCTTCGTCATCAGAGACGACTTTATCATCCTGTGGCTGCTCATCATCAGAAAAACCTCCAAAGGATCATAGAAGGATGAGGAAGGCCTTGCTCGTCGCAAAAGTTTCCGAAAAGAGAGACCAGATAGTCCTGGGTGTTCTTGCGAGCTAACTTTGCCACCTTAGCAGAAGTCTTAATCATTTCGTCCATATCTTCGTTCAGACCAGTGACTTCATTTTGAAGGTGAGTAACCTCCATGCGAGATTCATTTCTATCCTGGGAGAGACGAAGGACTTGGTTCTTGTGACGTTCTTCGGACTCTGCAAAAGACAAAATAAGATTCGTCAGAAACTAGAAGTTTGATATAGTTAATAGCATTTTTCACTGCACCTAAGGCTACCTTCTGTCTGCAAAATAGTGGTATTCAAGGTTTCTTGGACGTCAGTATACAAATGATCCATCTTGGAAATCGCTAAATACGACTCTTGCAGTTAGACACACAACTCATGATACAGATTGTCCCAGCCTTTACCATGGCCATACTTCGAAGTATCTTTATCAGACTGGACGAAAGAGCACCCTTGTTTCTGCGATAACTTGTGGGCGCAACTTGAGAGGAAGGTTTGACGGACTCCGGGTGAGAGGAGTTGTCCAGCTGAGCCTGAAGGAGTTCCACTTTCTTCTTCAAACAGTCAACCTCCTCGCTCAAACCGGTTACTTAATTACGAGATTTGCGGAGATCATCCACAACCTTACTTTTACTGTTGATCACGCGCTCGTAATCTTCCTCCAGTCTCTTGTAGTTATTCATCGACGAGAGATGGATATTTCTTGAAGTAAGGATAGAATTGTTGACTCGTTGAAACTCCATCTTGAGACGCTCGTTATCATCATGAATATGGTGATTCAACTCCTCGTTACGAGAACAGTCAACGGTCATACGATCCACTTGCGAAAAAAGAGTTTCAACCTTCTCATTTAAAATTGTGTTTTCAGACACATAACAGTCATTTAGAGTCACGAGTTTCATGTTCTCGGCACGAAGATCTTCTAACGAGGTGGATGCTTCGGAGGCACTCATTTGACGTTGCATGCAGCGAGCTTGACGAAATACGAAATAATAAAATAACAGAAGTAAAAGCAAAGGCAAAGAATAAGAAATAATGAGGAGAGAAAACTTACTTAGAAGTTTCTCAATCTTCTGACCCTGCTTGACAGAGTGCTCCTTCTCCTTTTTAAGCTCCTCTGTCAGAGATTTGATTTGATCCTCGCCCTTCCATGTTTTCTCGCGACCAAGCCTGATTTCCACAAGGATGGCCATGTGATGTTGACTTCCTGCGAAATAAAGGATAAAAGCTCAGAAAATAAGTCTCAGAACAGGAAGGAGACAGAAAAATCATAAAGGATAACCTGGTTCATCAAAGCCGCATGTTGTTGAAGAGACAAGTTCATGGAGGCATTCAGCAGTACACATGGTTCTCGAGAAAGGAAATCATCAGAGCTAAATGTCACCAGAGATTCAAGGCACGGGACCTCATGGCTGGGTCTTCGTGAGCTTTTTCGTAGACCTCTTGAAGAAACTTCATATCCGGATCATAAAGAGGGTTGGATAGAACTGACAGAGCTGACTGTTTCTCATTCTCGCTAGCAAAAGGAGCCTCTGTGAGTTTCTTGGTGATAGACACATTTTTGTGTCTAAATTGATCTCAATACTATATATTGTTGGCACTCGATTTCGTATTTATTTATAGTGTTTTTGTGTTTGTAGGTATTTTGGGGAATAAACATTTTTGGAAGAATTGGCTTAAAAGTGTTAAAGGCATCCTCATTTCAGATAGGGAATTTTGATAAAGTGACCCAATTTTGAATTAGGGTAAATAAAGTGCCCCCGCTTTTTTGCATTTTTCTAAACTGCCCCGTTTTTTTTTTCAAATAACGCTTTCCATCCCGTTAAATTCAAGGTGGCAGTTATCCCACCTGTTAAAAAGTCATATTTACCCCTGAACTATGTCGTGAACTATGAACCTAACCATGAACCGTAACCCTGAACCATGAACCTTAAACCCATAACCCTGAACTATATCGTGAACAATGAACCATGAACCATGAACAATGATGCCTGAACTATGAACCCTAAACCCCTAACCCTGAACCCTGAACTATATCGTGAACCATATACCCTGAACCATGAACTTTGAACCCTGAACCTTAAACCCCTAACCCTGAACCTTGAACCCTAAATCCATGAACCGAGCTCGAGGAACCTGAAAAAATGAAGTAGAAGATAAACGTGACAAGTAAAGGGTAAATAAGTAAAAAATTGGATGGAAAACTAAATTAGATGGAAAAGTTAACAGTGGGGGCAGTTTTGAAAAGTTGAAAAAAACGGGGGAAATTTATTAAACCGAAATTGAGAGTGGGGCAGTTTATCAATATTCCCTTTCAGATAAGAGCACCGATCTTGTTAAAGGCACCCAACAAATGGATAGAGGCACCCTCTCCTTCTTCATTTTGAAACAGATTCACGAAATTTATGGGAGACTTTAAAGATTTAAGGCAAAGATATCTTCTTGCCTATTATACAGGAAGTTTCCATATCTTGAAGTTAAATGGGATAATATATTTATGAGTTGGTTTTTATTCAAAAGGAGAAAGAAAATATGGGGTTTTATTTAAAAAAAAAAAAAAAGATAATATCCCTAGGAATTTATTCTAGCAAATAAAGAAGATTTGTGATAATGGAGAAATAAATTATTAATGAGATATCTTTCACTAAAGAGAAGATCCGATGGAGTTATGGAAGAAGATTTTGAAAAGATGTTTGAGTAATGGGTTGTCGTGTATAAATAGGGTGCTAGTAGGACCAAACAGGGGAGAAAGGGGAGTTTTGGGAGAGCAAAATCATTGTTTTATTCTTCTTATTATATTTCCTTCTTTGTAAACACATTTTGAGCAATGAAAAACCATTTTGAGCGTGTCTACAACATGAAAAGCTAGACCCCAGCACTGGGATGACGGAAGAAGACGAATTTCATACATGGGTAAAATTATTTAATTCTTTTTAAGACTTTTGCGTTAATTTTAATTGAAATATGATTTGAATTAATTGGTTGTCATTTAATTTGATGAGGTATGCTTAGCTTAAATGTTTTGATACATCATGCTTAGGATTTACAACTAAGCTTTTGAGAATCTACCTTGGCAAAATCAGAGTCCATGTTAAATTTATTTATTGAGCTTTAATTGTTGAGAATAAATAAATTGAACTCTATGTTATGAATTCGACGAAATCCTAGTCCCAGTAACTCTCTTCATCCTGTGACAATATTTTTTATATATTTTTCGTTCATTTTAGTTTATTAATTCTTAAAATCAATCTCATCAAGTTCGAGTGAACGGCAACCTATTTACCACTATCTAAAATTCGATCAATTTTTGGCGCCGCCGACGCGGACTTATATATAGATTTGTTTTTAGGTTTTATTTTTATTATTTTTGTTCCTTTTTACGGGTTTTGGTATTTTCTGTTTGCTTTCATATTTGGTGCGGAGCTTATGAAAAAGAGAAATTGTTGAAAAGTAAAGCGAAGCCAAAGAAGGAAAGAAAAGAGAAATCCAAAAGAGTAAAGAAGAAGATTTTTGTATATAGTTAATTTATTTGTATTATTTTTTTTTAGAAACTGTGATTAGGGTTATATTTTTGTAATCTTTTATTTTTGGGACTTTAGACATTATTATTTTTAAAACCCTAAGGAAGGGTTAATTTAAATAAAAATGTTGCAGGGAAGGACGATAGTCACGATACTGTTTCGGACCCTCGGGTTCGTACACGACATATGAGTCGTGGCCCGAGTCGAGTTCAACGGTTCATCCCCCGTCTGGAACGAGAGGTAAGTTTTTCTGAACACCCACGAATCCCCTGTTAGTGGGTTTATTTTGTGTTGAGAATGTCAAACTGGTAAACCAATACAACAAATATACGACTGATTTTCAAAATGAACATTACTTTGACCATGGTGTGAATAGTGGTTGGAAACGCCAATATTTTGAAGGTTATGGCTCATACCATGGTGAGCCCAATTACTATTCACATGCCCACCGGTCATACGAGCAAAATTCCTACAATTCCTCTTCTCTAGATAAGGCACGTAAGATACTTGAGTCAATACTTAAGTTACTTGAGTCGGCACATAAGTTAGCGGACGCAGATGACTTAGTTATGACGAAAGAACTGTAACGGTGAGTGAAAATTCTTTCGAATATAACCTCAAGAAGTTAGCTGAGTCAACATGTAAGTTAACTAAGTCAACACGTAGGTTTGAGTTAGAGACGGAAGAAAGAATTGCTCGAATCACTTTGAATTTCCAATACATTGCTTCAAAAATCACCCTTGAAAATGATGAAAATATTTATTAACATAATCATGATGACGAGGTCTTTAGATAAGGTTCGACAATCTTCATATTACTATGATGATGATGATAGTGTTGATGAGGAATCATGCATATCTAGGCATAGTGATCAGGAAATTGTTACTCCACTTGAGCTTCATAATGATAGTACTATTTCTTGTTCAAATCTCGATAATTTGAATGATTCTTCACCTATTGAAAAGGACGAGGATTTGACTAGGGATATCACCGTTTTAGACGATATAGTATTTCTTTTTGATTACAAAGACAATAAAGAACATGTTTTTTTGAGAATAATATTTTAGAGTCTAGCGATTTAGAAACACTAGTCTTAGAAGACGATAAACTCGTAGAGATGAGTAAGGATGCATTACCTGATAATAACTTAGAAGAATTAATTGACTATTTTCAGGAATCTGATGATCTAGAAATTAGGGAGATTGTGACTAGTCTATCTAGAGACACAGAAAACTCTAAGTTTGGGGGTGATTATCACTTTCCTAGTGCCTAATTATCTTTAGCTCCCATAATGTCCCCTCACTTGGGACTTGATATATGTGCCTCAACCATTTTACAAGATTATCTTCATACATTTTTTCCTGAACCTGGTTGTGCCCATGAGAAAGTTCAGTTGTTAGAAACCCATCCTCTGGTTGATGTGGTTAACCAGGCTACGATTCCTCGATTGACTTTGTTTTCCCACCAAAAACTTTTTCTCCAATTGTGGGAACTTATGAAATTCAAATGTGTCAGATATGAAGTTTCGAGACTAAACCTAATTACTTTAGGAGATTAGGGTCTACGTATTTGTTTAAGGAAGACCACCACTCTCTTTGTGGTCAACTGTGTAAGTCAAATTTGATTGACTTTAAGGATCCGTAATTATTTAGGTTATTATTATGTGCTTCTAAGTTTTTATTTCAGTTTTTCCAGACTCTAGAACCTGAACATTTGGATCTAACTTTTGAGGAAATGAAACCCATGAAATATGTTATCTAGACCCAGTTACAGAACCTGAACCACAGCTAGATGTAGTTGTCTTAAACAGGAAACTAGACAAAGGTGTGCTTTGTTTGTTAACTTTCTTGGCATGTTGCAGATTCCTTTTACTTGTGATAGCTCTATTTGGTTTTGGTGATCCGCAGTTATTCCGGCTATTACTTTATGATTCTATAAGGTGACTAATACTTTCTTAGTCTGGTTGAAGACTTTAAACTTAGCACTTCTTGGGAGGTAACCCATGCTCATGCAATACGGTAATATCTTTCCTTAACTCTTTTCTTCAAGTGGTAACAGTTTCTCCTTGTTCATGCGTTTAATTTTATCTTTAGAACATTGAGGACAATGTTAGATTTAAGTTTGGGGGTATGGGATAAACTTTTTAGTTGCAGTATAGACAAATAAACTCCAGGTCCTAGAAATTTATGCCTATTAAGGATAGCACCAACCAATCTAAGTGGATGCGAACATCTTGGTTGTAGGAGTTGAGGAACCAATCTGATTATATGGAAACATCTATAGAGTCTATTCATAAAAGCACAGAGCTCAGGTGTTAGAAAAAAACATGGTAAAAAAACATGTTGTTTCGCCATATCTCGTTGAATCCTTTTCACCTTATGTTTTTATTTTTCTTTTCTTATAAGTGATTGGGTGAAATAGAGTGATTGAGATATATATATATATATATAATTGAGACCAGGCCATCAGACCAACCGGAATAAATTCAATAAAGTCGACTGTTGGTTCCCTTGTATATGCCAGTTGTACTGACCTAGAGTTAAGATTATCGACCACTGGTCCCCTTGTATATGCCAGTTGTGTTGATATTAGTCAGACCGGTATCTCAGTTCATTATGATAGGTTCACCTTAGTCAACATCAAAACCATCTACATTTTTCTCTACATCCATCTTCTTAATCTTTCCATGTGATTGGTTGACTCCGGTTATGATGTACAGAAACTATCTAAGCAGAGCTATGTCACTTACATATGAATTTTAGTATGCTTGATTGCAAACTCGTGTACAACAATTGGAATTTCGCATCAGGGTACTTCCTCCTATAGTCAATGATTGTATGCCAACCAAGGAGAGTCTTTAGTGCCTTTCAAGGTTCTGCGTAGATAGCTAGGGTCTGGAGTAAAGTTTTTGTGGGTACACCTCTTGTAAACCCTCCCGAGACTATAACTCGGCCACTAGGGCCACCTAGGGGTTCAAAGGCTTATTGCACATGCTAAGTACAATCGCGATTTCTGCGATAGTGAGTTAGGATTTTATTTTCTAAGATAAATTTGCTCGAATACTGGCAAATAATAAGTTTGGGGGCATTTGATAGACACATTTTTGTGTCTAAATTGATCTCAATACTATATATTGTTGGCACTCGATTTCGTATTTATTTACAGTGTTTTTGTGTTTGTAGGTATTTTTGGGGAATAAACATTTTTGGAAGAATTGGCTTAAAAGTGTTAAAGGCATCCTCATTCAGATAAGAGCACCGTTCTTGTTAAAGGCACCCAGCAAATGGATAGAGCACCCTCTCCTTCTTCATTTTGAAACATATTCACGGAATTTATGGGAGACTTTAAATATTTAAGGAAAAGATATCTTCTTGCCTATTATATAGGAAGTTTCCATATCTTGAAGTTAAAAGAGATAATATATTTATGAGTTGGTTTTTATTGAAAAGGAGAAAGAAAATCTGGGGTTTTATATTTTAAAAAAAAAAAAGATAATATGCCTAGGATTTTATTCTAGCAAATATAGAAGATTTGTGATATTGGAGAAAGAAATCATTCATGAGATATCTTTCACTAAAGAGAAGATCCGGTGGAGTCATGGAAGAAGACTTTGAAAATATGTTTGAGTAATGGGTTGTTTTGTATAAATAGGGTGCTAGTAGGACCAAACAGGGGAGAGAGGGGAGTTTTGGAAGAGCAGAATCACTATTTTATTCTTCTTATTATATTTTCTTCTTTGTAAACACATTTTGAGCAATGAAAAACCATTTTGAGCGTGTCTACAACATGAAAAGCTAGACCTCAGCACTGGGATGACAGAGGAAGACGAATTTCATACATGGGTAAAATTATTTAATTCTTTTTAAGACTTTTGCGTTAATTTTAATTGAAATATGATTTGAATTAATAGGTAGTCATTTAATTTGATGAGGTATGCTTAGCTTAAATGTTTTGATACATCATGCTTAGGATTTACAACTAAGCTTTTGAGAATCTATCTTGGAAAAATCAGAGTCCATGTTAAATTTATTTATTGAGCTTTAATTGTTAAGAATAAATAAATTGAACTCTATGTTATGAATTCAACGAAATCCTAGTCCCAGTAACTCTCTTCATCCTGTGACAATATTTTGTATATATTTTTCTTTCATTTTAGTTTATTAATTCTTAAAATCAATCTCATCAATTCCGAGTAAACGACAACCTATATACCACTATCTAAAATTCGATCACTTGGGGAGCTCAGTCTTAGGATAAATAGGAGGATCAGCTACTTTAGGAGAGGCAGTCGTGCGAGGTTGAGGAGGTTGGAGCTTTGGAGGAATGGAAATATTTGTAAGTATGGCAGATTTTGGAACCGCAGTCAGACCAGTTAGGTCCAAAACCTTCCGCTGACTTTTACGTTCGCCAGAAGAAGGGACACCAATCTGCGAAATAACTAGTTCCGTATGGACGGATCTAAAAGCCGAAATGAGCGAGGTAATAATAAATAACATACCTGAGAAGAAGAAGGAGGCGGAGTAGGGTGATTACGCCTTTTTCGCCCCTTTGTTGACCCCGAAGCGGGTTGCTTAACAAGGGGAATGGTATCCTGCGGAGCGGATACCTGTTTGGGAGTAGGAGACCAAATAGTAATACCCGCTTCCTTGTGATCTTTGAGAAGACCCACAGCAGGCAGTTCATACTAAATAGGAAAAAACAGGGATATAAGAGCCGACGAATCCTGAAGCATGAAAGAGGTTTAAAGAGAAGAAATGTTACCTCGTCGGGCACGGACCAGTGAATCTTCCAAGGGTTACAGCCTAAGAGATGACGATGCTGAGGAAGAAGACCCTTTCTAGGAATCCCATTGTCGTCGACACCCCAGATCAAGGGACCCTCCTCCACTAAGGGAAAAGTCTCCCAATCTTCGTCTTGCTCCATCTTGAGAAGACCCACCTTTAAAGAAAGTGTAGTCTTGTGGACAAGCTCAATGCCCCATTCCTGGAACCTTTTAGTGCTTGTGAACCTCGCAGAATAATTAGCGGCGAAGGAGTCAGCATTATAATCACGAGGATTAAACTCGTCGGCCGAAGAATGAACCTGCGAAGCCTCGCCTCCTTAGCGAATTACAAACTCGCTAGAGATGCAAATCGCATTAGCAAAAAATTGAAAAACCCCACACTGGAGCTTATTCAAGATATCAAGGAAAGTAGGGTTAGAAGGGTTGTAGAGGGGAAAAGTTAACCTAGCTCTTAACTGACCAAGAGAAACAATCATCTTATCCGGAGACCACGAGTCGGAGAGAATGCATCGCGAGTTCAACTCCATATCAGGAGTCGCATGAACAGCCAGAGCCACTGAGGAATCAGTAGCAGGGAATAAAGACAAACCCACCTTCCGAAAGTCTGTTCGGAAATCTTCATAAGATCTGAGTAAAGTAAGAGTTGATACCTCCTTTGGATCCATAATAATGGGAAAAGGGTGAAGAGTTTAGCAAGGGAACGATAATGGCAGAATAAGGAAAAAGCGCAAAGACAGATGAACACAAAAAGAAGGAGAGGAAAAGAAATCCCAAATCTAAGTAAAATTGGGTATAAATAGCACAGAAAAGATAACCGGTTAAGTGGGTTGACGGCACGTTCGAGGTATGCTAACCGGCAATAAACGATTACCCTGAGAACGTGGTCACGTGGGAGCAGGAAAGTGGAGAACGTGGAAGTTAGGAATCTGAAGCGGTTCTTATTCATTCTCGTGTGGCTCGAATAGAATAGGAAAAGGCAAAATGTAGGTACACGAAATAGGTTCGCCACGTGTCGGACATAAAAGGAAAGAAAATCTCACTTAAAGATCTCAGTCAGGGACTTGTCATTACGAATGTCAGAATTGCTTCGTCACCGATCACAATTGCGCGAAGTGAAAAGAAGATGTGAACAGAGACGAAGAGACCTACAAGAAGAATTTAAGATACAAAAGATCAAGATGGGGTGCCAAGCAAGATATCAAGGACGAAGTCATAGATGGCGAAGTAAGGTTACTTGGATGAAAAGACAAAGCCATGAAGTAAGTGAATTAGGGTGCAAGTAAAGGGACAGGTGTCCCGACAGACCCATGTGAAGATAGCGAAAGGAGCGGAAAAACTTTATGGAAAACTGTCTGGGCGAAGTGTAAAGCTCCTACGCGAGATTGTGACGAGATAAAATGAGTTGTCCTCCATTAGGGTTAGATGGCCTATAAATAGAGGTCCTTGGACAATGTAGGGGGATCGAATTTTGTAAGGGTATGAGAGCTTAGTCTAGAAAATGGGATTAGTGTTTCCTTGTGTTCAAAAACTTGTATTTTCATTATTTTATGAGATTCATCAATAAAGATTTTAGAGTTTATATTATAAAACATGTCTTATATATTGGTTACTTTATGTTGGGCGTATTACTGGATTTCCAGTAGTTACATTCACATTGTTGGTAATCTCTCAAACGAGTTAAAAAGAAGGTAGTGGAACCGTGGAAAGTATGTTTGCATGTCTCCATCTCTTGTGGAGGGCATATCCCCAAAGATTTTACTGTGTACCTCATTGACATATCATTGTAATTTATGAGCCGGCATTAAATGGGGGGTTTTCTTTTCTCTTTTCTTTAAGGTTTTGGAGTCCGTGACTGTGTAGAGCATGTAATAAGATAAGTATTAGCCTATTAGGTACTAGATGGAGGCGTGTTTTCTTTTTTTATAGAAGATGGAGGCGTGTTTGGTTAGACATAATTAGATATTGTAGGTGGTACGATCTGTCTTTTTGATGTTTGACTGGACCTATGAGAGAAATCTCCTTGCAGTTATAGTAGAGTATGAAGTTGCATCATATAAACTACAGAGATCAGAGATGTGTTCTGCTATGTATTAATTGGTTAAAGAATTTGGTCCAATAATATCATACAACACTAACTACTAGCAGCATATGTCTTGGGAGCACAACAACATTGAACATATACACAACATAGCAGCAGATCATGCTAGTCATACGCTAATTAAGCACAAGCATGTCAGAGAAGGTTAACACCATTTTTGCAGAATTATTTGTCAATTAAATGTGGAGGAATGTAAAGTTCATTGGTGGGAATCGGGGGGTTGGGGGGGGGGGGGGGGGGGGGGTTATAAAGGATGATGGACGGGTTAATTGATGAAAAATCACCATACTACTAGGCTACCTAGCTACTGTACTTGTCTATGTGCCCCAAAAAAAAGTGCGCGACATTGAGGTGTTTCTTTGAGATTCATTTATTAGTTAATTGATGTCCAGCCCATTGAGATTCATTTATTAGTTCTTACTCTTCTTCTTCGTCACTTCTTTTCTACTCTGATTCTTTTTCTTCTTCTTCATCACTTCTTTTCTGGTCGAACTTTGTGTTTCTTTTTCTTCTTCTTCACACATCCGAAAACATAACTCAACAGAATCTGAAATACTTCAGACATACACTCCTAAGAAGAAGAAGAAGCTTTTGAGAAGATTTCTTAGGCTGTTCAACTAATTTCATGGATTCCAGGGTACGTATTGGCCTTCCCACCATTTGCAGGCCAACTCAAGCTTGAAGCATGATGATATTTCCTCTCAAAACAAACTGGAATGGATTCAGAACTGAATGAATAGCCTTTGGTAATCTTTAACTGAATGAATACAACTTCATTAAATGCTGACTAAAAATGGCTAGACGGTATTATGCTTTGGTAGCTTAAAGAATTCACCTATTAGTATTATGCATGAGTAATGTTATTGCCGGAGTTCTAATTTTGGACGCCAACTTCATTAAATGCTCGATCTCATCATACTTCAAAAGGTCTCATGGTTTTGTTGTTCCATGACCATGATAAAAAAAAAAATCCATTGTTCAGAGAGTTCACTCCATGTACCATGATTGCGCACCTCTCTCTTTTTTTATGGTCGATCTTTTTGATACCGATCAAAATCTTTATCTGATGAAAAGTTTGCCATTAGCTTCCTTTTGGCAGCTGAAATGAGGAAAAAACAAAAAATGGAAGTGCAAAAAAAAAAAAATTAATGTGGCTGCTGGGATTCGAGCCCAGGTCTCCACGGCCACAACGTGGAATTCTTACCACTAAACTACAGCCACATTGGTGACTGAAATCTCCAAAAACCTTTTTAGTTAGAGTTTAGACGGGAATGATGCGCTCTTGCACAAAATCTTTTGAAGTGGAGAACAAATTAACCTGACGCACCAAGGTGTGGTTTTTGGGGTATAAAGTGCTCAGTACACAAATTGACAAAATAAAAAGTTAAGATTAGAACAGAATAGCCCTATCAATCTTTTCAAATACAGACTTGAGCGTTCTACTACGTAAGGGATGAACCTATTTTGAACTTATGCCTCGGAAAATTAGTTGGAAATCACCATTTGCAAAAGCAGTTTGGGATACTGATCCTTGCCCTTTAGACATACATTTTGATGGTAATACCACACTCTTGGATGTTTTTAAAGAATGGTTAGATAATGACAGCGATCTTATCAGTATAGAAATCATCTTGACCAAAATCTGGTTTATATGGAAGGAAAGATGTAACAGAGCTTTTGATAGTCAACATCAAACACATCAGCAAGTGGCCGTAGAAATACAGAGACATTTGGCTTTCTGTCACAAGGAAAAACACCTAGTCAACAAAAAAGACTTAGTAATAGGTAACGGAGGAAATAGTAGCTGGAAACTTCCAGATATACTGCATAATAAACTAAACTTGGATGCTGCTTGGATCTCAAGTGGTGTCCCATCGGGTTATGCTATAATCTTTAGAAATGATGCAGGTGAATTCAAGCAAGGAAGAGCAGGACCAATCTCAGCAAATGAACCAGAAGAAGCGGAAGCTCTAGGATTTCTTCAAGCTGCAAAATGGGCTAGAGCAATGAACCTGGCGGATTTTAGCGTGGAAGGAGATTGCAAGAATCTTTTTGATTACCTGAATGGAGAGCCATCTCAAATTACCTGGCAAAACCAAACCATTATGGACGAAGCTCGGCATGAATTTTCTTTTTATAACAACTTCAAAGGTTTTCACTTTATCTCTAGAACAGCGAACAAGGTAGCTGATACTCTAGCTAAGGAGGCTAAGGACTACAGAACTGATATTGACTGGAGCTTCATTCTCCCTTCATGTATTCTTTATGCTTTAGAAGTAGATAAATCTAATGTCAGGGCCTCTGATGTAGGCCTAATACTAGATGGCTTTACTCTTTGTGATGTAAGGGTTACTAACTCCCGAAGTTAGTTTTTTTTAGTGCATTTTAACCTATAAAAAAAAAAGGAATCAGAGAGCAAGAAGACTCAAGTCTCACTCGGCTCATGTAGATACAGAAAATATCTTCCCCACGTATAAGTCCACGAACAAACGAAATCGATGGTCAGATTTCTTCAGAAGATACCATTACCAAACATCGAGATAAAGCATTTATTAAGATGTCCCATAGGTCTAATAAATTGACAAAAGAGTACAATGGAACTTCTGTGGAAATGGATGTTACGAAGTAGTAGTGGCGAAATAAAGATTAAACGAATGTGGATTGCGAATTAATAACAACGAAGTAAATAAAGAACCTAACGAAGAATATGATTCGTCCGATGAATAGTATCAAACCGAAGAAAGACGATCTCGAGCGAAGATAAATTGTTGAGCAAGAAATGTGTAAAGCTGCACAGACAAAAGGTCGGAGTCATCGCCGAAATATTAGTAACATTTGTAATGAAATTTGAAGTAGCGAAGTAAAAGGTGAAATCACGTGAATTGTGTGAATATTAGCGAAGTAAGTTTGAGATGTATTCCACTTCACTGAGTGCCGATAAAAGGAAGCCTTAGGACAATTTAAGGGTGTTGAGTAATTTTTTATGGGGAGGGCTATGTATGAGAGTTATTCCTTAACTTTCATATTAGGGTTTGGGCTGTAAACTTAAGAAAATATCAATAAGTTCATCAATAAACTTTCACTTCGTCTTTGGATTTAATACAACGACCTTCAATTAGTTTTTATTTAGATAAATTGGGTGTGTTGTAGGATTCCCTGCAGTTACATTTTGGCGCTAGATACAGGGATTGAGTAAGATAGTTCACCCCACCTGAAATCTACAAAAGAAAATTGGTTTTACTTCATATCTTATGATTTCGTGGTAAACTTTTTACTATTTAGTTTTGATAGCTTTTCTTCATGAAAATTTGATTTTCATATCTCTTGTTTGGATTTTCATTAAGTTTTAAGAGTTCTTTTTATCCTCCGGTTTTGAGACTTAGAATATAACAAAATTTCTATAGTACTTCGAAAGTTTTATTGTGATTTTCATTATTGAGAGGTGTCGGATTTGAGAAAAGAAGTTTACCTTAAGTATTATAAAGCATATGGTTTTATTGTTCTTCATCAGTTGGTTTTCTAAGTAATAAGTAACTCAGTGAGTTGAATAATTCGGAATCAGTATTATTGGTCATAGTGTACCTCATGTTAGACATCAAAAACAAAATAAAATTTTCATCTCATTCATGGATACGAGATGTTTACCTCGAAATTTAAACAGCCAACGAGATGTTTCTCTTACACTCTATGTCTGCATATATAATCGTGTCATTTCGTAACTGTATCTCGTGTTCGTGTCCGGGCAACACAACTGCTTCTTATTTGGTATGAAATAAGAAGGTACAACACAGCCCCCCCCCCCTCCCCCTTTCTGTTCACTTCGTCTTCACTATTTTTTCCACCCTTCTCTCAGCTTTCTCCATGAATTATATTCTGATCAACTGTTCAAGGTACAATGTACCAACCTGGTATGAAATACACCACCATATTACCAAGTTTCTATAGAGATTATTATACTCCTTGTATTCAATTCAATTATTCATTTAAAGAAACCAAGTTTATGTATCTGTGGGTCTTGACAAAGGAGAGAAAGCTGTTGAAATTCCTTAGAATTTTATTGGAATCCATTGTCACGGGTTACCGAAGTTACAACAATCTCAGCTAGATATAGATTTTTCTAATGGAGGAGTAAGTTATACTATGTATGTATTTTCTATTTGGTACTACTTAATTAGTTTTATTACTACAACCTTCTATTTTTTTTTACATACTTTTAAATTCGGTTTCTCAATTGTTGCTGAAAAACCACCAAATTGGCAAGTGTTTTTAGAGCAACCAAATTGGACGATCAAACCTATAAATATGGTCCAGAGACGGGACACAGCGGGACGGAGTAAAGACTAAAAGCTGGATCAAAACCAAATTCCATACTATATTTGGTCTGGGACCAAGACCAAAATTATATATAGTCGAGCGAACGTATGTCATCAGACGTGTATATAAATTACGCTTCACATGAAGCACATGTGTAGTCCTCGTCCCTTGATCAGGCTTGTATATAAACTAAGCTTCAATGGAGCAGTGATGAAATGTGCGCCCGTCCGGGAGTTGCTGAAATTTACGCCCCATACCAAGCGTGGACTATAGATTCGCCCCAATCAGACGAACATTATACGCACGTCTCAGTCAGGCGTTCATAAAGTTCACGTCCCAACACCGATGAACTTTGCTATTTCTTTTGTACTTTTGTCAAGTTATGTGTTGTTGAAAACTTCAAATGAAATCTAACTACTGTATCTTTTTGAGTTCTTCTTTTCATATTTTTTCTTCATATTTTTGCTAGTTCTTCTTTTTCATATTTTTTTCTTCATCACTTTTTCCATTAGTCGACATGCTTACATCCTGGTGTATATGCTGGTCCACCACAAGGTCGATTCTACGAATCTGATACACTAGTGCTAGATTGCTTGGGGATAAAATATCAGGGGGGGAATTTTATAAAGTGGCGCCCCATTTGATTAGTAGTCTGTAATGTTCTCCTTGATTTACGTGGAGGTGTAATTTTCGCGTGGCTTTAACGCCACACGTGTTGTTTACGTGTATGAAGTTGAGCGGACATTAATGTACGCCGGGCTTCAGGCGTTCATTTAGTCATTCGCCCCAACAGGCTTGGATTATACCTTCGTTCCTTGTCCCGGCGTGAACTATATGTACGCCCCACAACCCGCGTAATCTTTACCAACGCCCCACATCCAGCGTAAACTATATCTATGCCTCAACGGGACGAACTTTATAACTGCGCTCCACAAGCAAACATAGATTATACATCCGCTCGACTAAATATACTCCACTACCGTAGCGTGACACTACAGACTAAACTCAAATTTGATCGTTCTTTTTGATCTTTGATTTTTGGTTATGGTCGTACCACTGTATTTGCTCTTAGGGATTAATACAAGTGGCTAAACCGAAGGGTGTACATGTTACTCCAATAAGTATTCTAAATTTTTCCATATTTCTAAATGGATATATATCTTTTTTGGGTATAAATATTTTTGTTTATGACTTAAAACTCCATATCATCAAAGTTATTAATGAATGAGAAAACTCAATAAATATTTGTATTGTGCTAGTATATATTATTTTTGTGCATTAGTATTAACTCATACTGGAAATATGTTATATGTTAACACTTTTATTTTGTGCATTAGTATTAACTCATAATGGAAATATGTTATATGTTAACACTTTTTTTTGGAAGTAAAATAACTCAATGTCTCGTTATTTAGTAGTCCGATTTTTCTTTACTCTTCTTCTTCCTTCTTCTTTCTCCTTTTCAATCTTTCTTTGCTTTTGTTTTTTCTCCACCATGGATTAAGAGCAACTGAAGAAAGAATATTTTGCCGATTGAGTAAAAACATCAGTTATATGTTTTTGTTTTTTTAACGGTGGTTTTTCATTTTGATTCTTTATTGTTTTATTTTATTTTATTTTATTTGCAGGAAAATGTATCTACTAAGTAAGTTCTAGAGATTTTTAAGCGATTCACCTAAAGATGGACTTAATGTTGTTTCTTTCCAAGATAGATTAGCAGTGTATGGTCCCAACAAGTTTGCAAAGAAGAAGCAAAAGTTTTTGCATATGTGGGTCTTGAATAATAAGTGTAATCTATTAAAGTTCCTAAGTTTTTTATCTAATCCATTATCTTGGATAATGGGAGCTGTGCTAATCATGGCTGCAGTGATTGCTAAAGAAGGAGTAAGTATTCTTTTTATTAGATTTCTTGATATTATTTTGGACTTGATTTATTAAGTATGTCTTAATCTCTTTGATTTCTTTTTTTTTTCTTTTTTGCAGCATACACAAGGTTGGTTAGTTTCATTAGATATTATTATACTTCTTGTCTTCAATTTTATTCATCGTGTAGAGAATTACGTCGAAGATGTTGCTACTTTAATGGCTCGGTTTTTTCCGATTAAAGTTAAGGTAAACCCATTTCTACAGCCGGATATCATTAATTCATATGTTTTTCTTTTCTTCCTTCTTATTTCTTCTTCCTTCTTCTTTCTCCTTTCAAACTTTCTTTACTCTTTCTTATACTACTGACAATACACTGCCTTATTAATTCTTATACTACTGACCTTCTTTCCTCTTTTCTTTGCGCTTCTTCTTCCTTTTTCTTTCTCTTTTTCAAACTTTCTTTGCTTTTTCTTTTTCCTCACCGTGGATTCAGACCAACTGAAGAAAGAATGTTGTGCCGATTTGGTAAAAACATCAGTTATATGTTTTTATTTTCTTAACAGTGGTTTTTCTTTTTGATTTTTGGTGTTTTTATTTTTGATTTGCAGGAAAATATGTATACTAAGGAAGTGCTAGAGATTTTTAATTAAGTGTTTACCTAAAAATGGATTTAGTCTTGCTGCTTTCCAAGATAGATTAGAAGTGTATGGTCCCCACAAGTTTGCAAAGAAGAAGCAGAAGTTTCTACATATTTGGGTCTTTAATGATAAGTGTAATCTATTAAAATTCTTAAATTTTTTTATCTAATCCATTATCTTGGATAATGGGAGCTACAATAATCATGGCTGCAGTTATTGCTAACGAAAAAGGAGTAAGTATTTTTTTTAATAGATTTCTTACTTCTATTTTGGACTCGTGTTATTAGGCAGGTCTTAATCTCCTGGTTTTTCTTTTTCTTTATTTCTTTTTTTTTTTTGTGCAGCATACACTATAGGTTGGATAGTTTCATTATGTAGTATTATACAAATTGTCTTCAATGATATTCATCGTTTAATTGAAGAGAGTTACGGTTGAGAAGCTGCTACTTTAATGGCTCGAATTCCTCAGATTATAGTTAAGGTAAACCCACTTCTGCAGCCAGATATCATTAATTTATATGTTTTTTTCTTCCCTTTTCTTTCTCTTTTTCAAACTTCTTTGATTTTTCTTGTACTGACAGTTTACTGCCTAATTAATTCTTATACGACTGACTTTCTTTGCTCTTCTTCTTCCTTCTACTTTCTCTCTTTCAAACTTTTTTTGGTTTTTCTTTTTCCTCACCATGGATTCAGAGCAACTGAAGAAAGAATGTTTTCCCAATTTGGTAAAGTCTTGATGAGTTGTATAATTTCAATTTAAGATTGAGTGGGGAGTAACAGTAAACAGTCTTGATGGAACTCACCTACCTAAATGAGAAAGTGAGGCCGCTTATTATGGGAATGGAGTCGATTCTCTAGAGCATTCTGAGAAACAGGACATGTCCAGGGCAAAAATGGACAAAACGACACGAACTTAGCAACGTCAGGAGGATATCATGCGTGGTTGTTATCACAAATTGCATTAAATGCTATCAATTTAAGACATCGCGTTCAGTGTTTCTAGCAAGTAGTTTCGGTAACTTCTCACTAAGCAAGGGTTCTAGACCTCACAAACACCTTTCCTAAATGGTATTTTCCGTATTCTGATTTTCAATTTTTATCGAGATTTCATGCATGTGGGGTATTGTTGGATAAAAATGAGTTTTAACTTAAAATATTTTTGGTCTTGGTGTGATTTGATCTTAGGACCTCGGGAATCTACGGATACTAACCCATTTTCATTGAGTGAATGAATCTCTTTAATCCCACATTGGGCATACTAGAGATGGATGTCCACTATATAACCATTCTCTTATAGATATCTTGGCAAGCAATACATGTTCCAACCCATGAATATGCGCGTATACCATGCACCAAGCCCTATGTCTACTCGGATTTAATGTTGCGGGTTTTTCTTTAGAAAAAAATTTCCAAAATTAATTTCTTTAAGTGTTTTATTTACGTGTGAATTCCTTTTACGATTTTAATTGTTTTACAAGAAAACCTAAACCTAACTTCATTTTCAAGCAAATATCTACTATAAATACAACTCGAAAATATTTTACAAAACACACCAGAAGCAATTACTTTCTAGTTTTCTTTTCATCATCTTCTTGCTCTGTTTTGCGCGGCGTGTTCACTTCCAATCCATGTTGGTAAGTTCAAGAGTGGGTAACTTGCGTTGTACTAACTCAGGTTATATCGGGCAGTCTTATCCTGGACACATCTTCGCTGTGAGGGGTTTAGCATTGTACATCTCGAGTATACCCGCGAACTAATGTGTTAAGGACAACTTGTTGAACCTGTGATTCTTCCCTTGTCATGTTGTTTCGGTAGAGTTATTTTGATTCAGTTCTTTACATTTTTTTTGATACATATAAAGTGTTGTTCATTGTTGCAAGTTTCTAAAAAGAAGTCGCTAAAGAAAAATAGGAACGTTGTACATCAAAGGAAGGAAGGGTATTCAAAACCTCCTTTTCACATTGATATCCTTTGACAGAAAATAAACTCATGTTGGTCTATGACCCAACCCTACATGCACCAAAACATATTATCCGGAACTTTGGCCTAGCAAGAGAACTGGCCAAGGATTTTGGCAAGCATATTGTTTGTTGATTAGGCCTTAGAAGTTTACTCTATTTCTTTTCTTGGGATATTATATATGAACATCAATTAGTTAACTATGTGAAGGGTGAACGAACTTTTGATTCAGATGGTCACTTTTCAGAAATTGATTTCTGTTGAATGACAAATACATGAATGATCCATCTAACCATGCTCTTAGGGAGTCTGTGGATAAATGAGATGAAACTCATTAACAACAAACAGAAGTTAAAGAGCAAGATTCAAGTCTCATGCTTTTGTATAATATAATAATAGTACTCAGTAATGCAGCGGGTATTGAGTAGTAACATCATTCATTAACTCAGTACTGTTGTAGGATCTTTTCTATTTACGTTTGATAATCTTATCTGCATCCAATCCAACACATGGTGTACTTTAAGTTTGACATTTGCATCTTACAACAACCAACAGTTTTGCGTTTAAATGATGTGCAGATGAACGAATTGGACGTGGATGCACTCAACGTATTTTTATAAACAAGGATAAAATACATCTTTAAACACTTAAATTATTCAATATTTTTAATGAAAAAGTGGTTTTAGTTCTCACCTTTTTTTAACCTATAAGTTAAATATAACACTGATGTAAGTAAATCCAGAATTAATAAGATGAATACATATTGAACTTATAACTAAACCTATAACTTTAGCACGTTTCAAAAATACCATTACCATAACGTATACATTGTTTAACGGATTTTTAACCCCTTCAATAATCAATCAAAAATCTTATGGATTTCAACGAACTTCATCCATATTCAACCATTGCAAAAGTTACGTGTTCACTCGTAAAAAGTCAACAGAATTTCTTGGTGTATTCCATGATACATAACTTTGAAGTTTGAAGCTTGTATATGCGAAAACTTGTATCATGAGCGAATAAGAAGAGATTATGGAGTTTCGTCCCTTAAGCAATAATTTGGGTCCCATGGAAGGAAAAAAAACTCCAGAATGCGTAGGATGAACTCATCGACAACTCCAGATGTTGTTCTCGAGGTTAAAGAAGTACAGAACTGATAACGTGGTCTTCAAATTCTGACATTTTGGGTTTAACTCATGTAAGCAACATACTCTTTAAGTTGGATGATATATGCGGTTATGTTTAATAAACAACATACAAGTTAAAACCTTAAAACACTTTATTCTAATTGAAACTTTCCAACTAGGTTATTTGATGATATAAAAAGTGAAGTTTAAGCCATGCAAGGATTGCAACATATACATACATTTACTAGGTAGGATTGGTACAATTATTATCTCCATTCTGATCTAACTAAGATGTTTGAGTGTCCTTGGCCTAAATTGCACTTTTCTCCATTCTTCTATGGAGATCATCAAAAAGTTTGATGAAAGATATGTAAAAGATTTTAGATTTAAATCTTTTTTGTAGATTATGAACACTCTCATATCAACCTTATTCATCTTAACCATAACTAGTTCAAATGACTCAAATGAAACTAGTTAAAGAGTTGTTCAGTTGCTATATTCTCATAGAAGTATACAAGAACACAATTGAAGAAAAATCGGTTTGATTCACTCGAATCAATTCATGAACATTATAGCCACAGTTTGCAAAGAATGCATTCCTTATTATATAAATGTATTTATTCATGTCACAACAGATTTTAGAACTTTAACCATTCCAGTGTGCAAACAGGTACGCATACTTGAAATAGCCGGACCAAGTTTGGTTTTCTCCAGTATGCGAACGTGTACGCATATCTCCAAACCCAGCAGAAAACTCCGCTCATAAACCTACACCAGTATGCGTACGTGTACGCGCACTTAGGTTCCCGGACTTCTCAAACCCACATGTATGCATACGGGTATGCATACTATGGTTCCCGTGCATGGATCACATATATGCAAGAGTGCACAACATTTTTATAATCCAATGTTGGTTAAGTGTTCTAAACTCTTATTTCAATTATTGAAACTTTCTTAGAGGATGACAATACCCGTTTTCACACACTATTAGCATCAAAACAATTTTCAAGTTATTGGAATAATCATAACGAAACATTCCAAGTCTAAACCAAATGATTGTATCACACAAACCATGTAAGATGTTACTCGACGATTTTCACATGATCATCTTTTGACTTTCGTCAAGAATATAAGATGAACTTGGTAGAAGCGAAAGCTTGCCAACACATATTTCGAGAAATATGTAAGCGAGTTAAACTCAGCTCGAAATCTCAAATGTGCATAACCGAAAACTATAGTAATACGACTTATGTCTCAATATAATATAGGAGATAGAGTAGAAATAGACTTTCCAAGTGATATATGAGTTTGAATCTCCATATACCTTTTGTTGATGAATTTTCACGCAAGATCTCCTTAGTAGTTCTTCATCTTCAATTGATGAACGCCGTGAAGTCTAATGCTCAACTACATAGTCTATCATATTCCGAGACATCACCATAAGTAGAATAGAAATCAAGGCTTATAGTTTTGATCACTAACATTGAAAAACAAGCTTGAGACAGCAACGCTTGCGAGTTCGACCGCGCAGTGCTCTAACAAAATCAATTAAAATGATGTTTCAATATGTTTTGTTCCCTGATTTTTTAAACTACACCAACATTACTCTTGTTCCTAAGATCAAAAATCATGAGTGTGCGTCTGACTATCGTCCTATAGCATTGTGTAATGTTGTGTATAAAGTTGTGGAAAAAATTCTAGAAAATAGAATTAAGCCATACTTAGATACATTCATTAGATGGTTGCAGAATACATTTGTTCTGGGGAGGCGAATTCTGGATAATATAATTGTGGCAAAGGAACTACTACTGTGACGGACCGCAAAATTACGCCTTTGGCGCGTTGCCCCGCAAGCCGCAACTTCCCGGTGCGCCGTGATGAAGATACGATCCGGGCCTTAAGACTAGGAAAATGCACTTCCATTTTCTCTTGCAAGTATGCTCGTAGAGAATGATGCGGCAAAATTAGCTTCCACACCTTTCCAACTTACCCTCTTTCCGCAGAAGGTTCATTAAGAAAATAAAGACTTTCTTTAAACGGCTAAAACGACCCTTTGAGGCCTTAAACGATGGAATTTGGCTAAATTCGAGTGACCATATAGATCCACATGTCTTGATCTTTGGTTTGTTTCCCATCAAAATGGACTCCTCTTGAGATAAATTACGACACTCGGGTTTTTAGCCTCCAGATAGGCTATAACTTGCTCTTTGTAGCTTGATATGAAGTATGAGCATCCACTTGCTGGCATGCAACTAAGCCTCATCAATTATGGCTGCAATCATCTCTTGCGTCGAGCTACCGAGCTTAGATGATATGAGGGGCCAGAATGTCGCAATCATCTCACAATTAGATGATATGAGCGACAGAGTGCTGGACCGGCAACGCTTTAACTCATTGTGGCTGCCTACGTACCCTTCCCTACTCGAAAGGGATTAAGCAAAGATCGTAGTTCATCATCGAAGGGACAGAAACTTAACCCAACTCGTTTGTGAGGCCGTGGCCAAGCAATAAAGGTAATGGCCTAGTCCGTATAGGCCGTTCCGTCAAAATGCATCGAAGTGATGCATGTTTGGTCCGCAATATGGCATAAGGATGCCTAAGTATCAAATTCCCTCTTCGCGAGGCTACAAAACTATAAATGAGCCTTAGGCATCATTTATACTCTTCCGGCTAAGCTATGAAGCTTACTTGGTGCATAGTCCGCATATGCACCATCAACCAACTACCCCTCCCTATATATGTTAATTTGACAGTTTTAGAACTCAAATTGGGGGAGAAAAAATCATTCATTGACTCCCCAGGCCATGATGGCTGCACCTTACTATTCTGGATAACTGCGATGTATGGCAATAATGGTTGTACATTCAGTTCTGGCTCACATGCCAGTTTCAATGTCCGGCCATGACGGCTGAACATTTACTGAGGCATGTCCCGTGAAGGGTCGTGATGGCTATACTTCCGTCTTTGGCCCATAGGCCACTACAATGTCCAGCCGTGATGAATGTACATCTCTAAGGCTATCTCACTTGGTGCATGGTCCGTATATGCACCTTCAACCAAGTAACCCTCCCTATATATGTTAACTTAACATTTTTACAACTTTGATTAGGGGAGGAAAAATCATTCATCAACTCCCCACTTTTACTATTCATGGTCGTTGCCATGTACCCGGCCATGTTGGATGTCCGCTGCCAACCCGATGTCCATCCATGTTGGTTGTCCGCTGCCAACCCGATGTGCAGCCATGTGGGATGTCCACTGCCAACCTGATGTCCCTCCATGTTGGCTGTCCGCTGCCAACCCGATGTGCAGCCATGTTGGCTGAACATTGTCAACGCATTGGCCAAGGGACAATCTTCCTTTTCCAACACAACAGAAGCTTTGGATGAAGCTTCATCACAAGAAAATGGCGCATCTTTTAGCGTTCTCCATGCTAAAAACACGGGGTGTTACAACTACATTCAATGAAACAATTCTTATGCTATGAACGGTCATTTTGCTTTGAATGTGGACATGGAAAAAGCGTATGACATAGTTAACTCGTCCTTCTTGGGTAATATGCTTCGTTTAATGGGAACTCAAAGTACGACTCATTCTCTAAAAGTCAAGGTTTATACCAAGTTTTCAAAATAAATAGTTTGTCTCCAACATTTAGTCACCTAATGTTCGCAGATGATCTATTTTCTTTGGTGAACATTCAAGAGTTAATGTTCCTAATCTGAAGAAAATTTTGGAAGAATATGCTTTGATGTCTGGTCAACAAATCAATTCAAAAATTTTGTTATTCACTTTAGTAGAGGTGTATCTGCCATTAGGAAGCAGTCTACTATTCAAGATTTGGGTGTTCAGGAAATATCAGTAGAAGAGAAGTACTTGGGTATATACCCATTAAAATCAGACTACAGTATTTCAAGATTCTAACTGATATATTTGTTGCTAAGCAATCAGGATGGAGATAACATTTTTTCAACTTGGATGGTAGGAATGTTCTTTGCAACTCTACGTTATCAACAATCCCTGTTTATGCGATGGGTATTTGTCTACTACCAAAAGGGGTTACAAACAATATTGATAAGACCCAGAGATGCTTTTGGTGGGGTCATTCTCTGGAGGAAAGAAAGACGCACTTTATTAACTGGCGGGAAATGGTTTTTTTTAAGATTCAGGTGGTTTTGGGAATTTGAAATACTGTACTGATGACTAAATCTCTAATCTGTAAGTTGGTGTGAAGATTCTTGGAAGAGGAGGATACTATGTGGGTTCAAATAATGTCGCAAAATACTTAGGGGATTCTTCTGATTGGACTGCTTCTCCGACTAATAAGTGATCAGCAATATGGTACAACATGTCGGAAGTTAGACATATTATGGAGAATAGGGTCTCTTGGCAAGTGGCTAATGGTGCAAAGGTGAAATTTTTTGAAAATCCTTAGTTACCAAATCATATGGAGCCTCTGTTACGTAGAAATTTTGAATCTTCTACTGATGTTCATACTATCTGGGATCTCATTGATCATGAGAATAATTATTGAAAAATTAATATTTTATAGGAATTATTTGCTCCAGACATTGTGCAGAAGATAACTGATATAGTTACAAGTTTTGGAGAGGATGATATACTAACCTGGTCATGCACTACAATAGGTAAATTTTCTGCTAAATCCTGGTATCATCTATTGACCAATGAAGTTCCTATTTCTTCTGCCATCAGTCAATTTTCTTGGAAAAAAATTTGGTCTTTTACTAAAATCCTTTCCAAAGATTCATATTTTTATATGGAAATTATTACATGGGGGCGTCGCTGTTAAACAAAATATAAACAGATTTTCGCATCATAATGACAATATGTGTATCCTATTTAATCAAAAAGAAGAATCAGTTTTTCATCTGTTGTTTGATGAGTGTGATCCTCTTACCATTATGACATTTAGACAAGCTTCGCTAGATTATGATCCTTCTGGTTTCAATGAAAACCCTTTGAGTATTATTGAATTCTGGATGAAGCAAAATATGGAGCACAGTTTCATTCACAGGGTTTGTATTCTTTGGAATGTATGGAAATTAAGAAACGGTATGGTGTTTTTTTGGCCATGTTTACTCTTCGGAGGTGATTCTTCGTAAAGCTGCCTTGGACTCCAATCTTTGCATTCAGCAACATCGGTCTCATTCGCCTGATCTGGCCCAATGTGCATATGTTCTGCAATGGTCATCTCTGGGTGAGCCTTTTATTAAAATTAATGTGGACGTGGCCTTTGTTCCAAATAAAGGAGTTGTCGGTGAAATTGCGCAAGATCATGATGGTCTCTTTTTAGGTTGCGAAACATCCACTTTTGATGCTACTTCTTCACTGCTGGCAGAGTCTATTGTCCGTAAATTGGGTGTTTCTTTTGCGAAAATCCTATCTCTGCAACATGTTATCATTGAAGGTGACACAAAGAATGTGATATCTGCCACTCTAGGAGATTCTAGAGAAATACCATGGAGTATTCGTTCGGTGATCCTACATATTTGTAATGAGGCTAATTCCTTCCCGAATATTAAGTTTATTCATGTTCCAAAACCTGTTAATCAGCTGGCTCATAATTTATGTTAATATTCTATGCATGAAAATGTAACATTTAGGTGGAATGCTTCTTCCCCAACAGATTGTATCTCTTCTAACCTCAGTGTCAATGGGGTAATTAATAAAGTTTCAGGATTTTTATGTCCGGCTTCCCTTCAAAAAAAATGCCTCAAAAAAAATAATTTTAATAAAAATCACATGGTAAAAACATATTTAGACTTGTATGCCTTATGAATCGGTGCAAATCACACGAGTCAAAATGTGAACCGTAAGATTCACAATGGAATCTATTCATAGTTGGGATTCAGATTGTTTTGGAAATTTTTGAATCGAATCGTAAGATTTTAAAAACTATGTCGATTGCTAGAGGCGGGTACTGCTAAAGCAGACACTAGTTTTATTAGTATTGTGTTGTTTTATACAAATTGCTACTAGTCCGAACAATTATAAATTTATGAGGTGAAGAAAACCTTAAGAACGAGTCCATCCTTGGTTGTGAAGGTTCTTTATTAAGTTTTTAGTCTTGCAAGATAATTTGAAAATTAATTAATGTTTTCATCCAATAGCGAGTTGAACTCCAAAATTTATTTATTTTTCTCCTATCTTGAAACTTGGTTCCGTCACTCCTTACCTCGATGTGACATGACTCTACATTTCAACGAAATTCAGTAGCAGTCAAGAAGTTATCGTGGTAATATGATGTTGTACGCGTATTCTTCTCTTTTGGGCCTATTTAATTTCGCGCATGAGGTAGTAAAGAAGACAAATTATCAAATCAGAACAATATAATCCTATTTCTATAACATCTCTCAAATATCATGAATTTTTCTATTTACGCGTGATACACCAATTGTACCAAAATTTACTTGTTATTGTGATACAACATTGATATTTTATCATGTTTCACATGTTTAAACACGAAGTATACAATATATTTTTTTTCTTTTATGACTTGTCTGGATTTAGAATATGTCTCATTGCATCTGAACCTAATTCACTACGTCCTAAGTCAAAAATTATTAAACATTAGAATTATTGAAAACTTTTGAACAATGGCAAAGCTATAGCCTGGCTTATCCTGGCTGAAGCCACTCCCAAAGCCAACAAAAATAATTTTTTAATTCCGCATATCTATCGACCAAAATTTTATGTATTAATTTTAGGTTTTGGCCCTGGGTAGAAAATTGGTCAAGCCCGAGATGTCTTCCATCTCTAGTTCCCCTGCTGATTTTGAATCGGGATATTAAACTCAAATAGTTCCGAGTCAAATATGGAATTAGACATTGGGAAAATGACAAAGACAATGATTTGACATCTGGTTCTAACTTACCTGACTCTTCTGGATCTAATTAACTTATATTTGACTTTAGCTCATTCCATTTAATTCAAAAATTATAAATTGGACGAGTTATAATTTTTTCTTTTTGAGTCTAGTTAGATATGTGCCTAACAAATCAGGTAAAAAATAATGCCTGATTCAAACAATTCTGAGTCAGATATATGAGTCGAGTCAAAGCTCCTATCAAACATCAAAAATAAAATAAAATATAAGCAACGATATGACATCTGATTCCAGTCGAAGTCCGATTTTAGATCGCGAGTCAGTTCCAAACAAGGTGTTACCATTTTATGCATATGAGATGTTTATCTCGGAATTTAAATAATCACGGGATGTTCAACTAGATGTATCTCTTACACTCTGATTCAACATAATCGTGTCGTTTCGTAGTTATGTCCCGTGTTCGTATCTATATTATAGTTGTTTCTTACATCTTGTTTGTTTTTTCCTGACTCATCTGAGTCTTATGGCTCTGACTCATATCACCTGACTCACGGAACACATCAGATATGACTTAAAATAAAAAACAAACAGTGTGACATCTAACGTGAGCCGAATTAAGGACCTAATCAGATTCCGACGCCGAGTCAGCAAAAAAAAAACCCTCTTATTTGGCCAAGGAGAAGAGGAGTACACTAACAAATCCACACTAAGTGTACGGTAAAGCGAAACGTTTTTTGTTTTTATTTTCTCATCATTTTTATTCTTCCTTTCCTCCCCTTCTCTCAGCTTTTTTCAACTTCTTCTGCTCTGTTTTCCTCCCCCTTCTCTCAACTTCCTCTCCATTTTCTTGGGCTCCGTTCCTCACACAGTTTCTTTGAAAGCATGAGTTCAGAACAGCTATTGAAGGCAATGCGTGCCGACTTGGTACAGATTTCTAAACATTTTCATTTTTATTTTATTTTTTTGCTTAATTTATGATGTTTATTTTTGATTTTAAGGATTTTGGTTTCTTGGATTTTCAGAGATTCTTATCTATGAAGAAAGTATTTGAGATTTTGAGTTGTACCAGAGACGGACTTACTGAGAAAGATGCTAGAAAAAGACTAGCCATCTTTGTTCCCAACAAGATTGAGAAGAAGAAGGTCGGGGAGAGTAAGTTCTTGAGATTGCTAGGGTTTATGTGGAACCCATTTTCATGGGTTTTGGGAGCTGCGTCGGTCATGGCAATAGTTCTTGCTAATGGAGCAGTAAGTAGATTTTCCATTCCTACTACTTAATTTCTTAATACAGAATTTGGATTTGTTAATTTCAACTATGAATTGGGTTTTGTTTGTTGCAGAATTGGCAAGTGTTTCTAGGGAATATCGCCCTGATTGTGTTCAATTCAGCTATCAGTTTGATTGAAGATAATAAAGCTGGAAAGGCTGTTGCTAGTGTAAGGGCTAGTATTGCTCCTAAAGCTATGGTAAAAACCCACTTTTCCCACCTTTGTTTTCTAATTAATGGATGATTGTGGTGGAACTTGGTAAGTTGGGGGTGTTTGTTACTGCTTTAGCATCTTGGGGTTCTATGGAATTTTCTAATTTATGGATGATTGCGGTGGGTGGTGGTGGTGGTAGTGGGTGGGGGTGTTTACAGTGGGATGTGGTGATGGTGATTGGTTTTGTATGGTACTAGTGTAATTGTTGCGAATATATCATGGTTAATCCGATCATTGTTTGTTTAATTAGGTCCTTCGTGATGGGTGGTGGAACAAGGAAGATGCAGCTGTTCTGGTACCTGGAGATATAATCAGAATCAAACTTGGTGATATAATCCCTGCTGATGTCCGTCTTCTTGAAGGAGACCCTGTAGAGATCGATCGGGTATGTTTAGATATCATTGCAGTTTAATTATGCATTTGATGAATGGAGGAAATTGAATTTATGGAATTATGTTGGTTTAAAATTGTTGGGTGTTCTGTTCCGTTTCTGTCATTGCAGAGTGCTCTTACTGGTGAATGTTTAACATCAACGGATGAGACAGGTAATTTTGCCTTCTCTGGATCGACATGTGTACAAGGTGAAATCGAAGCAGTGGTGATTGCTACTGGAGCCTGTACAGACTATGGAGAACATACACATCTAGTAGATACTACGAACCAAGTTGGTCAATATGAAAAGGCGAGGAACTCTCACATTTGTGGTGTCATTCATGCTGTAACTGTTTATCATATTCTTGTGTTGAAACTTGGGGTTTGATGTTGGTTAATTGATGCTCAGGTTTTGGCTGCAATTCGGAATTTCTGCATATGCTCAATTGCTGTTGGGGTTGTAATAGAGATCATTGTAATGTACCCAATTCAAAGCCGTGCTTACTGTACCTTGATTGACAATCTTCTGGTTCTTCTTATTGGAGGGATTCCCATAGCCTTGCCTACGGTCCTCTCAGTGATAATGGCAATTGGCTCCCATCGCTTGTCTCAGTAGGTTGGCTCGGAGTTATGTTTCAGCGATGTTATTAATTGATAGATTTTATTGGTGTTAATTGTGCTATTGGGACATTTGTTTCAGGGAGCTATCACCAAGAGAATGACGGTGATCGAGGAATTGGCTGGTATGGATGTGCTTTTCAGTGACAAGACTGGAACTCTTACCCTGAACAAACCCTCAGTTGATAAAGATCTCATTGAGGTTAGGAAGTGCTTCAACCGTTTGGATTTTTTACTGAGGGATGAATGATTTTTTATTTTTGTATCTTGTTCGTATCCTTCTATTCTTGTACTTTGAGCATTTTATATGTTACTCAGGTTTTGATGGAAGGAGTATCTCCGCATACCGTTATTCTGATGGCAGCCCGAGCCTCCAGCATTGAAAACCAGGACGCTATAGACGCTGCTTTAGTTGGAATGCTAGGTGATGTAAAGGAGGTAAGCAATGCTGATGGACCATAACTTCAATCCAACACAAATTGGTTAGTAGTTACTAATTATTTGGTGTTATTTGGCGTTTTCTCTGGATTTCTTGTATGGATAGGCACGCGCTGGTATTCAAGAGGTTCATTTCCTTCCATTCAATCCAACCGATAGGCGTACAGCTCTGACTTATATTGACAATGAAGGTAAAACGCACCGAGTCAGCAAAGGTGCACCAGAGCAGGTACTTTTTGGTTACAAGCCTCTTGCATAGTGGTTCTTCATCACTTGTCCTGAGTCGTGATTGTGAAATGGTCTTCAGATTCTGGGTCTTGCACATAACAAGTCTAGCATCGAGCGTCGGGTTCAAGCTGCGATAGATAAATATGCAGAGAGAGGTTTAAGGGCACTTGCTGTAGCATATCAGGTATATATGCACTCTATGTCTCCCTCTCAGCCTCTTTTTGCCTGATGCATCTTACTCACCTTCTATGCCATTATACCGTATATATGTTTTAATCTTCAGGAAGTTCCAGAAGGAATGAAGGAGAGCCTTGGAGGTCCATGGCAGTTCATGGGTCTCTTGCCTCTTTTCGATCCTCCTCGACATGACAGTGCTGAGACTATAACAATGGCTCTTAACGTTGGTGTAAATGTCAAAATGATCACAGGTGGGGCCTTTTAAATAAATGTATCTTTCACGGCATGTTTAGTATGGCTTGATATCTCTGATTCAAATTGCAGTGCACATGAGTGCGCATAGTTTTGTGTTTTTACTGATTAACGCTTGTAATTTCTCAGGTGATCCATTGGCAATAGCCAAGGGAACAGGACGCCTTCTGGGAATGGGTACCAAAAACATGCATACCTTATCTTCTATCTTGGGCGAGAACAAGCTTCACATACGTATGGCACTCCTAAGAGAAAAAGCTGATGGTTTTGCCGGAGTCTCTCCTGGTACTTCTTTTATGTATCTTGATAATTTGAAAACATGTAAGTGACTTATTATATGGACCTGGCGGAAAATGAACTTATGGCCTCAATATGATGTGATGTTTGTTTGTTGTTTTAGTTGACAAATATAAGATGGTGGAGTGCTTCCAAGCAAGGAAACATATATGTGGAATAACTGGTGATGGAGTAAATGATGTTCCTGCACTCAACCAGGCTGACATTGGAATAGCCGTTGCTGATTCCACTGATGCAGCTCGTAGAGCTTCGGACCTTGTCTTGACCGAACCGGGTCTTAGTGTTATTATCAATGCAGTATTGACAAGTAGAGCCATCTTTCATAGTATGAAAAGTTGTATGGTAAGGCGCTTACCATACAAAACTGAAACCCATTTCTTATTTTCTTGTATAACGTTTACTACATGTTAAAGTATTCGTGATAAAACATTGAAATTGCATTGCAGATATATGCGGTTTCCATAAAAATCCAAACTGTGGTAAGTTATCTGTTAACTTTTGCTATTCATCGCTATGCTTATTTTATACAAGTTCTATTCCAACGCTTTCGTTATTCACTTACAAGCTGTTCTTATAACAGCTTGGGTTCATGGTGCTTGCCGTTATATGGAGGTTTAACTTTCCACCTTTCATGGTGCTAATCATTGCCATCCTAAATAATGGTCCGTAAATTCTATATTTTCTGTCTTACATAAATTCTAAATTTTATAGCATCTTACATATTGTCTGCTGTTTTGGTATCTGTCTCATAAATTTTATATTTTCCCTTAATTTTTAAGGTTCTTTTTTGGCGTATTTCTTACTGTTTTCGCAGGTAGTATAATGACAATGGCAAGGGATAATGTGAAGCCATCTCCTCTACCAGATAGCTGGAAACTGTCAGAAATATTGGTTATGGGTATTGTTCTTGGAAGCTACTTGGTGGCGATGACCATCACTTTCTTTTGGGCCGCATTCAGAACTGAATTTTTTTTCCTGTAAGAAACCTTGTGCTTTCTTTTCCCTGTGATTCAGAAATATGTATGCATTTTTGTATCAGGTTTCGTTGACATTGCCTTCTGTTGTTGCAAATTGTAGACATTACTCAAGGTTTCTAGTCTACAAGGTACAGGCCAGGATACTGTCGAAAAACTTGCATCAGCAATATACCTGCAAGTGAGCACTATCAGCCAAGCCCTACTATTTTTGACTCGGTCTCACAGATTGTCTTTCGTTGAGTCTCCTGGAATATCACTTGTAGCAGCGTTCATTGTTGCTCAGCTGGTCTGCTCTCTTCTGCACTACATTCTCTTTTTCATTACTGTTGTAAAAACATTCAGGAAAATATACACTTACACCTGTTTGTTGTGTGTAGATTGCAACCTTAATTGCAGTCTATGCTAACTGGACCTTTGCAGCGATTCAGGGGATTGGATGGGGTTGGGCGGGCGTTATTTGGCTTTATAATGTTGTCATCTACATAAACCTTGATATCATTAAGATTATAACTCGCTATGCTCTGGTACGTTCACAAATAACAGTCATTCCCATGATTTTCTCTAGAGTTTTATAGATAAATAGTTAAAGCGAATTGGTTCTTTAGCTGATGCACTCCATGGTTTCAGATTGCGTTGGCACGTCGATTGAAGTGGGTTGATACCCAGATGGAGTTATACGTATCCGAGTCCATTCTAATTAACCGAAGTATTTGTCCACTGAAGTATGGTATCCTCTAGCTACAATAATTTTTTGTCTCTGCTTCCATATCTAAAATCTATGATGCGGGGTGGTTGAATTTCTCTTTAGTTAGCCAATTCGATGCCTTACAGTGGCTAGACATTATAGCTGCATTGGCTTAAAGAATCCTCGCGTTTTTAGGGGCCACTCAAAAGGATTTAGGGGCCATCAATTTATACCCATCCAAAGACTCTAGTTAAGGGGTACCCTATATGATATTGAAGTTACATAAATGCCCTTCTGGTAAAACCGTAGAAAAACCAAATCAAAAAAAATTCTACTCATTTCAACTCTTCTTCTTCCAGCTTCATATCTTCCGATTGTGGAAGAAAAAAAACTTTCCTCGTTCAACCGAAACATCGCCGCGAATCGTAAAATCAAAACATCGTCGATTCGTTTATAAAACAATGGATAAGGGAAATGAAACCCACAGACCTAGAACCAAAAATGTTGCTCGGGGTATCGATCCAAAGATTGGGATTTTAGCAAGAAATAAAGAAATTCTTGCTGCAAATGAAGAAGAACGCGAAGAACGCGAAGAACAAGTACCCGACAATGTAGTCGGTGGTGGCGATTCCGATAGTCAAACACTTCGTCAACTTCAAATGGCCCCAATTAGGTAAGAATCTATCATTTTTGGTGTTTATTTCGCTTTAATTCGTCGAATCGAGAATTTTTTTTTTAGGGTTTTCGGTTATTTATCCAGATTCGGACGATATTCATGCTCATTTACTTCCGAATGTAGTCGTGTTCTTCATTTCTCAAGAACATCGACAGTATTCGGGAGAAAGATTTGATGATTATCTGCCGAATATTGGTGGCCATATCTTCCTGGATACAAACTGCTAATAATCGGTAGTTTAATGAATTTTTTGGCTACCGAATAAGTAGACACAGAGTATTCGGAAGAACACTCACTACCGAATGTATATATTGAAAAAATCTCAAAATTTCTGATATAAGAAAAATCTCATTTTGGGGCCAGTATTTATTCGGAAGACAATATAATGTTTTATACCTCCGATTGTGTAGGATAAAATTTTAGAGTTTCTGAACTCCAGTTGATGAATATTCGGTTGTAAACATGTTTAGTTATATTCCGATTGTTTTTCATTCGGAAAAAATATGTGTCTTCTTACTTGTGAATTTGTACATTCGGGTTGTAGATGTGCACTTTGTCTTCCGATTGTGTAGGATGAAAAATTTACAGCTTCTGAACTCCAATTGATGCATATTCGGTTGTAAACATGTTTAGTTATATTTCGATTGTTTTGTATTCGGGAACAATATGTGTCTTTTTACTTCCGAATGTGTTCATTCGGGTTATATTTCCATACTTTGTCTTCCGATTGTATAGTTTGTAAATATTGTTCCTTTCTTTGTTGTTTAGACAAAGTCGAGAAAGGAGGAAGAAAGTGACAGCTAGTGCTAGGAGGGAAAGGAGCGCCAAAGATAATTCAAGTGCTCAACAAAGCTTACAAGAACGAAGCAGTCAACAAGGAGTGCAACCAAGTGCTGAACAAAGTGTAGAACAACAAGGCAGTGAACAAGGGGTGCAACCAAGTGTTGAACAAGCCGCTCAACAAAGTGCAGAACCAACTGTTCCACAAGTTACACCCCACCATGAAATTGAACCAGTTGATCCAGTGCCAAGAGTAGAAGAAGAAGGACAACCAAGTGGTACCCAAAAAGCCAAAAAAGGAAAAGATGATGTAAAGAAGGATATTACTAAGAAAGCATCACATCTTGTCCCTCAGCACTTGAAGAAGAAGGGTATTCATGCAGGCACAATCCTTGGGCTACCGACGGATGGAGGAAAATTGCTATTTGGATACAAAGACTCATGGGCCAGAGAAATATACGAAACCGAGGTAATAAAATTACTATTTTTTATTAATGTATTGTCTATGTGTTATATCGTAATATTTGTATTAAGGATTTTTTTATGTACTTTAATAGGATCATCAAGATGCGGTCCGTCTACTCAAACCTACCGCCGCACCAACAAAAATGCTTGCGTGGCCTTTATCCGGTGAATGTGAAAGGTTCAAGTCAATTGTTGCCAACTCGTGTGGCCATATCGGCGTTCATGGAGAGAATGTATCCTGAGACCGATACTTTTCATATGCCGTTTAGGGAGATGACGATTACTCCGAATGATGTTGTGCAGATTCTTAACCTTCCCGACCAAGGCACAGCTGTGAAGTTTAACTACACAAAGCAGTTAAGTTGGGCACAACTTTATGCTCTAACTAAAAAGTGCTTAGGTTGGGATGAAGAGACAACAACAGCAGAGTTTAGGAGGCATGCAAGTTACAGAACAAGACAGATCAACATTACAGCTTTGATGAATATGTTTCGAGGCACCTTGGAGAAGGAAAAGAATGGAACGTTAACTGATGAGCAAGTGAACCACGCCGCCACCGCATATCTCCTTTGTGTATTGGGATGTGTCATATTCCCCAATACTTCTGGCAACCGGATCGACGCCAACCTTATACAACTTTTGGATCCTCTCCATGAAGTCGGTGACTATTCTTGGGGAACGACATGCCTAGCATTCTTGATGGAAGAGTTGAGAAAGGCTTCGAGGCTAGGAACCTGCCAAGTTGCCGGGAATGTGGCTCTATTGCAGGTTTTTTCTTTAACTCTATAACTCACTCTATAGTTATTCAGTAGACAATACATATGATGCATATCCATAACTCCAAATGACGCATATTTGGTAGGAATTATCCATCTCTTTTCCCGAATGTTGGTTATTCGGTGGTTAGGTACTTACTTTGTTTTCCGATTATATACAATCGGAAATATTCTTTTGATATTAGAACCGAATATACAGGCCAGAAAAGCTATAGGTTACTGAACTCCAAATGACGCATATTCGGTAGGAAATTATCCATCTCTATTTTCGAATGTTTGGTATTCGGTGGTTAGGTACTTACTTTTTTTTTCCGATTATATACAATCGGAACTATTCTTTTGATATTAGAACCGAATATACAGGCCAGAAAAACTATAGGTTACTGAACTCCAAATGACGCATATTCGTTAGGAAATGATCCACCTCTATACAACAGCAACCTGTGGAGAAAATGGGGGATTACTACAAATTGGAGTTGGAGTTGTGCTCTTTTAGTGGTGATAATCTCACGATTGTTCGCACAGGCCCACCTACTGTTCTTGATAACTGGGATAAGAGTAATGACTTCATTATCGACACTGGTAGACGAACCACCCGAGGTGATGAAAATTCTCCAGACTATATGAGTTGGTATAACAAGGTATCACATCCTTTGGTTATCCGTGAAATCAAATCCAACACTACTGCGGCGGGTTCAAGTTATAATTGTATCATCAAAGACAAACCAGCTGGTTATGATAAACTGGTGCGTGTTCTTATATTTTTGTTCATTTTATATTATTCCTATAAATCTTAGGTAATTACCGTTTGATGTTATGTCATTACGTATAAAAAACAGGTGAATAAGATCAAGCGTGTTTCCAAAATGTTAACTGCATGCCTGAATAGCGGAGATCTCATGCCACCTGAGAAGATCAAAGAGGCTAGAGATCTAGTTGATAATATGGATAATGAAGATTATGCTGCCCAGTTTGAGGAGAAAGTCACGAAGAGGCATCAGCCCAAGGTGGCAGTATCAAAGACGGGTAAAAGAACTCGAGCTTCATCGAGCGCTGAAGCTGCTCCAACTGAAGGTGCTCAAACCCGTGGTCGTGCAGGACTTGGAGGTAGTCACGGTCGTAAAGTAAAGAAGAGCAGATAAATAACAATGATTTGTGTGGTACATTCGAAAATTTTGGTAACTAAGTTAGACAAGTTCAAATGACAGTGATTTGTGTGGTACATTCGAAAATTTTGGTAACTAAGTTAGACAAGTTCAAATGACAATGATTTGTGTGGTATTCGAAAATTTTGGTAACTGAGTTAACTTCCGATTATTTGAAGTTCAAAATTTAAAAAGTATCAGTTTTTCCCAAATTCTGATTTTTGGGCCATCGTTCATTCGGAACTTTACAAAAAAAATTATCCTCCGAATATTACAAGTTCAAAACAAACAATGTCATGGCTCTAGGTGGTTCCAAGGGCCAATATAGAAGGTTAAACACCCCATATTCGGAAGTTCTGGTAACTGAGTTAACTTCCGATTATTTGAAGTTCAAAATTTAAAAAGTATCAGTTTTTCCCAAATTCTGATTTTTGGGCCATCGTTCATTCGGAACTTTACAAAAAAAATTATCCTTCGAATATTACAAGTTCAAAACAAACCATGCCATGGCTCTAGGTGGTTCCAAGGGCCAATATAGAAGGTTAGACACCCCATATTCGGAAGTTCTGGTAACTGAGTTACCTTCCGATTATTTGAAGTTCAAAATTTGAAAAGTATCAGTTTTTCCCAAATTCTGATTTTTGGGCCATCGTTCATTCAGATTTTTACAAAAAAAATTATCCTCCGAATATTACAAGTTCAAAACAAACCATGCCATGGCTCTAGGTGGTTCCAAGGGCCAATATAGAAGGTTAGACACCCCATATTCGGAAGTTCTGGTAACTGAGTTACCTTCCGATTATTTGAAGTTCAAAATTTGAAAAGTATCAGTTTTTCCCAAATTCTGATTTTTGGGCCATCGTTCATTCGGAACTTTAGAAAAAAAATTATCCTCCGAATGTTTTATTCGGAGGGAATACGTGTATCGTTAACAACCGATTGTAGTGCATCATTGGTACGAAACTTCAACGGCCATATTTTCAGAAACCTCAACGGCCATATTTTCAAAAATTAGAGCCGTTGGAACTCTAATCTATATAAGGAGGGTAACCCCTCTCAGTTATTATTGAGTAAAAAATTAGAATGAAAAACATTTTCAATGGCAAGTTCATCATCAATCGACAACATACTTCGAAGATGCAAGCGAACAACTACATCAATTGCAACAATGGAAGAAGAAATACAAAAAAGGAACAAACAACCCAAAAAAATTAAACCATCGTTAGTGGCAACGAAGGAGGAGGAAGAGGAAATCAAGGCTAAGAAGCGAGGTGAAGAACAATTCCATCATAGAGAAAGATTAAAACAAGTTGAGGAAGAGACCGAATGGATAAAAAATTATTACATTGTGAAAGATCTACCCAAAGAACAGCAGGACGATCGTATATTTTGGATTAACGTTTCATTGGGTCCTTTTGTTGGTAAGTACAAGAAGCCACGCCACAATTATGAACCATCCCATGTTTCTTCAAGGGTGCACCGAGTACAACCGTATTCTTGCTAGGCACAGAGACGACATGTTTGCGGCACAAGATGCTTATTCCAAGTGGAGAGGAGAGTCGTTTCTACATTTCGAAGCCGCATTGATTGTTGCATCTCGGACTGGGAAAAAAGAATAACATGTGATGTTTGAGTGCTGTAAATTCAAATTTTTAATATTAATCGGCGGTTTGATAAAATATGGAATTCCCGAATATGATTAATCGGATTGAAGTGTTATAATACTGTTGTTCCGATTACTGATTAATATTCCGATTACTGATTATTTTACTTAAGATCGCACTCGCTTTTTGGATCCGCATAGACCTCACCGTCTGCATTTGATGTGGTTTTAACTTGGCAACCATTACATGTCCAATTAAATCCAACGGATCATCATGGTTTTGACAACCGTTATCAACTTTATACATTTTATACTCTTTACCTTTAATACCTCGGTCTTATAGAAGACAATCTTAAATGGGCATCCCATCTTCTTGGTATTGCTTCGGTATTTCCTATTCGTATTCCGTACGTACTTACTATTCTTTCCCTCGTGACTCTTTCGCGTCCCACCTCGCTCGCAAATCATTTCAAATCGAGTGTCACTAACATGATTATTTTGAAATACCACGCACATGTTATCTTTTTCCTTTTTCATAAGCCATTCCTTTGCCTCCTTCTTACTTCCAAATGTCTAAACTTGCACAAAACAAAACAAATCTAATAAGCATAACCATTTAACATATAAATTTTGAAAAAAAAAGTAGTAATGAGTATACCAAATCGTTTGCATAGTATAGGGAAGTGTCGGGCCTCAAATAGAAATCATCAACAAACTCTTCAATGGCCTGCATATGAAAGCAACAAATTATTATACAATAATCGGAGGTTATTAAATAAGTCAAACTGCCGAATATACTATATTTGGAATCCTATCGGTTATCCAAAACACCCGATTTATGCAAATGAATGTACACGGTTTACTGTGTGCAAAAAATGATATAATCGGAAGCTAAAATATATAGTAAAACAGCCGAATATAAATAACCGGGAGATAACTTTAATCGATAAACATCCGAATTTCAAGTTTTCGGAAATTTTATTTTGAGGCCACTGTTATATTCGGCAGTCAAATATTGTTAAACTATTACCGATTGTAAAGGATAAGAATACTGAGTTTTGAAAATTTTTGAGGAATTCGTTTTTGGGGCCATTCGGGGGTAAATAACTTTACATAACTACCGAATGTAGATTTTTTTGGAAAACCAGTTTGGGGTTTTTTCTCATATTCGGCAGTAAACTAATATCTTGGAACTACCGAATATACATATTTGGTACTCAGTGTGTTATATTCGTAAGTTTATTCGAGAAATTATCTACCGAATCTGGATAGTTCATGGCATTCAATGCATGCAATAATCGGTTTTTCTTGTTTACAAAAGCACACAAACGCATGAAAATCGAGTATTTGAGTTTCTTAACACAATACCTGTGTTTTAATATCAGGCGATTCTCCATTTTCTTCCATGAAAGCGTCGTCTAGGTTTTCCTCTCCACAAAAGTTTGGATCATTCAACATATACCCCAAATCGTCTTCTCTAAACGGTCGTGAACCCTCAACATTTTTTTCTTCGCCATGATTCTCACCTTCTTCTTCATATCCATCCATTTTTGTAGTGATGAAATGGGTTTTCCCTTTTTTCCTTCACATTCTTCTCTATAACTCTAACAACTCAAAAATGAAAAAGAAATGGAAAAAATGAAACAGAAATCATTCTAATACTGCACCAACTACAATCGGGAGTCTGGGTAATATTTTGGCTTCCGATTACAATCGGAGGATAACAATGTTATCATATCCTCCGAATATATAAGGGTAATTTTGCCATTACGAATCACGCGAGATAAGGGCTGGCTACATTTTCCTTTTGGATGACCTTTTTTGTTTTATTGTTGGCCCTAAATCTTTTTGAGTGGCCCCTAAAAACGCGAGGTAAAGAATTCACAAAATCAAGAAAACTGGAAGGGCAAAAAAAATTCATATGGCTGCTGGGATTCGAGCCCAGGTCTCCACGGCCACAACGTGGAATTCTTACCACTAAACTACAGCCACATTGGTGATTGAAATCCAAACATCTTTTCAGTCACATCATTTGTATTACTACCAACGTTTTCAAATACAGCCTTCTACTACTCCAACTGAGGTCTGTCTGATGAAACAGATTTCCACAACCCAGGATCGTGATACCGCCACCGGAATATTGAAAGTAAGTAGATTACCAAAATCAAAAGGCGTTAATCATTTGATTCAGTCTCATTTGGAACTAATTAATTCATAGTGAATTATCCTTCCGATGACTGAATCATCTGGATTAACATCTTCTATAAGGAGTACACAATTGTTTTGATTATAACACAGATTTCAAGCTTTGACATAGTCACAAGCTATTGAAGGAATTAAAAACATAGGTACATAGTTTGTCCAACAGTTTGCAACATTTTCTTTGCTTTTTTCTTTTCCCGCTAATACGTCTGCAATTCTATTTGGCTACATATTGAAAATCCAAAGAAGAAACTAAATTTTCTGTTATAGACTTTACTTCCTCTAGAGTTGCCACACTTTGGTACTAGACAAATGCTTATTTTACTCGTAGATAGTTTGATTGTTACTTGATCGTCTCCTTCAATGACTATATTTAGTAAGTTGTTCATGGTGGCCCATTTTGTTGCCTGCAGAAGAGTTAAAGCTTCTGCTTCTTCAGCAGCGGAGGTCCTGAAAAATCCCATTTTGTTGTCTGCAGAAGGGGCCTTGGTGTTCAGTACACAAATTGACAACATACAAAGTTACAACTAGGAAAGAAGAGCATTGAGACTGCTCCAGTAAAATCAGACAATTTCTTGGTGATAAGGCCTCGCTGCATGTTGGAAGGGCCGGTAACAAGAAAAAGGTTTAAAATATTGTAAATAAAAGAAAAGTAAGAAAGCATATTGCAAAACTCGTCTTCATAATGAAAATATTCGTATACTGCATAATCTTTTATATACAGATGATGCATCCATATCTATCCTTTACGTTGACACTACATAGATTTAACTTTCAACAGAAAAAGTAATGGAGTGTTTTTTTAGCTTACAACGAAAGTGAGGTGGTGTTAGCAATCTTTTATCTTGCAGTTGGAGCAATCTTCATTATACCAGAGCCTCACGCTTCTAATCTTCCTCATTTCAGGAGGAACTGAATCACGTCTTTATATTATGAACTTTCCGAGCTGTGTGCTTTAGGCCTTCTGATTTCATATTTCTTTTTAGCAAAGAATCTGTAAAGGCTCAACAAGTAGATATCAAAAAAGATATTATGGAATATTTCGGTTTCGGATCTCACCTTGAGTATCAAGAAAATTTCTTGAACATTAATTAAGTAATAAGAGTTATCACATGTTTAAAATATTATGTTGACATTGTGAATGTTTCATATTAACCAAACCGTATTTCCAATAGCTATCCAAACCGAAATTTTATATCCGAATTGGAATTGTAAAGATCCTCAAGCTCGTCAACGCTATTAGACTGGTCAATTGAAGAATTAGCCGATAATAACTCGATTAGTTTAAAACGAACGTTAATTAATAGAAATTAATCTAACGTGTTATGCAGAATGGACTACTCGAACGTGTCAATCGGATATCGGACGAAGAAGATATCACTGATTTAGTATGAAGGATAAAATCGTCATTTTGTGGAAAAACCGCTATTGATGCAACACTGACACGTTGTGGCTTCCCTTATCAAATCAAGTGCGTGTCCTAGTGTTCCTTGGGCCTTATCTCCTCAAACCGATCGAAGAGAATCAGTTTTCTCTTATTCTTTCTTTTTTTTCTTTTTCTTTCTCTGTTCTTCTTCTCTTGTTCCTGTTTTCTCCGGTGAGAGGTTTTTCAGATTAGAGTGAGAACTGATTTAGGAAATTAAATGATGGGGTTGTGTAGAGGATGAAGGAACTGAGGTTGTTGTTGATGAAGAAGAAAAGATGAATCAGATTTAGGGTTTGTGCTGATAGAAGTTAGGTGATGAATAAGGGATTCAATTTAGGTGATGAATAAGGAAGAATTAGAAGATGGGTTTGTTCTTAATTGATGTTTGATGGAAGCTGTGGGTTGCTTGAGGATTGAATAAGTAAGTTAGGGATTCTCAGATAATTGTCTAGAAGTTCGATTGGTGATGAATAAGATGAAAGAAAAGATGGGTTTTGAAGATTATGAGATAAAGAAGAAACTAGTGATGTTGATATGAAGATACAGTTATAAAGAAGGTTTGGGAGATTAACTTAGGGTTCATATTGATTCTGAATTGAATGGATAATCGAGTGGTTAATGGCTAAAGAACGAAGGGTTTGTTGTTTACATGAGGTTATGAAATTGAATTGATAAAGAATTGAAAGGTTAGGGATTTGTAGAATGTTCAGTGAAGCTTGAAGGATGAAATTGGAAGTTTAGAAGATAGATTGGAGTTGGGTTTTGGTGTTGTGATGATTAACAGTGAAGTTAAGGTGTTGGAATTTATTGGAAGATCAGTTGAGGGTGTGTGTGTTGATTGTAGAAGCAGCAGTTGGGTATTTGGTGTCGATTGGTGTTAACTGAGTTAGCAGTAAAGATTGATTAATTGGCAGAGAATGGATTTGGGTCTCAGGTAATCCTTTCATTTCTAATTGAATTGAATCATATCCATTGATGTGGGTTATAGAATCAGAGTACTTGTTTTGTTAGTTGTTTTTTTAATTGAAGATTTGAGAAGAAAATTAAAAGTATAGTTTCTGGAGTTAGTAATGGAATTGAACAATAGTGTTATTGATTGAGTATGTGTGGTTGATGATTGAGCTAAGGTCTAAGATGGGTGTTTATTGAAGTTTGGATGTGAATAAATGGAACTGTTACGTTTGTGGCTTGTTGGTGGTTATGGATTTGAACTGTATGAGCTGTTGCAGGTGAAGTTGTTAGTGGCTCCTGTCAAGAAGAAAGATCTGAGAGTTTAGAATAGTGTTATGATCTGAACATGGAATTGGTGTTAGTGAAATGGTTAGTTGGATGCTGCTGTGATAAACAAGGTGACTAGGGTTATTATAATGAGGGTTGTTATGTGTGGCTGAGATTGGAGAAAATGGAATTCTGGAGATGTATGAGGTTGTTGTGGTGTAGTGAAGTTATAAGGGTTGTTGTGAAGATGAAATGAGAAAATGAATGAACGCTTAGGATGATACAAGACTGGTTTCAGTTATAAGAGTAATTGAAGTTGTTTGGAACTTTCAAATGGAGTCTGGTGGTATAGTTATTGTTTGGACAGTTAGGTGGTAATGCTGTTGAAGTTGCAAGGAATATGAGTGGCTGGAGATGGTGGTGTTTTCTGTGTGGTTGAATGGCAGAACAGGAGTTAGAGGTAGTTATGAAACTGTGGCTGAATCAGTCGGGTGCGTATGATGTTGCATGTGACACTGTTGGAGGGTGAATGATAGGAAATGATATTAATGTTGTTGTATAGTAGATGGAGTTAGAACTGCTCAGAGTTGAAGAGATATAGGAAGTAGAAAAATTAAAGGGTGTTGCTTAAGAGCTGCATTTTTGCAGGTAAGCTATATTGTTGTTGTAAATTACTTTTGAATTCTCTATTAGAATGAATGAATTATTTGTATATTGAGCAAATGATAGAATTAGGTTGGTGAAATAGAAACTGGACTTAGAGTTGCAGGTGTGGTAGAATTTTTGGCTTGTGATTAGGGCTCATGCCTGAACTTTATGCCTGTCTGACTGAACAGATTCAGTCTGACTTAGTTCATTTCTGTCTGACTCAGTTTATCTGACTGAGTCGAGATACCCTTATTAACTAGAGTTGAGTCATGTTTGACTCAGTTAACCGATTTAGACTTTGACTATTTGACCCTCGAATTTGACCCGACCTTGGCCGTTGACTGTTAGTTGACCTTCACCGTTAGTTCGACCGTTAGTGACTGTTAGTTAACTTTGGTGGACTTGGGCTTAGGGCAGTTTTCTTCATTAGATGTTTTGGACCTCTTGTGGTCCGAATTAGACTGTGGTTTCTTCTACAAAGTTGTAGATATTCATAAGACTTAGCTTTGGACTTTAGAATCAGCCTAATCTAGTTAGTAAACCTTAGTTATGCTAAAAATAGAGAATGAAAAGGTTTAAAGTCATAAATTGGCTTAGAACCATTAGATAGACTTGTATGATTCTTGTGTGAGCCATTTTGGCTAGAATCTTAGAGTTCTTGTGTGATTAATATTTAGTCTGTATTAACAACGATCCATTCAAAGGATGAACCAGTGGATCGTGGATCTCAAGGTAGGCGTGGCTTGTCATCAAAAGAGGTGGGAATTTATATTTAACTCTTTTGTGATTATTGGCGTTTTCTTTTACCAAAGTTTATGTTTAACAAATTCATGCATTGTCTGGTTGTGCTTTTCATGCATTGGTTAACTTTGAATTACGAAAGTTATGTTATATCTTTTAATCTTTCCATTGCTTGGAAAGGAATCGTAATGCTTTTTTTGTCTTTATGAATTGTCTGGGAAATAAGAATTTCCATTTGATTGTTTGGAAATGAGAATTTCCATCTGTGGTATATAGGGTACTGCTCCTTCATTTACTGGTGCGGGACGCGTCTCCATATTATTATCTAGGTGCGGGACGAGTCACCATATTATTCATTGTTTAGAAGGAGTTAGTTCCATATACATAATTGTTTACGTCTGTGAAATTGATTGTGTTTTACTGTCCAGGGAAAATATGAATTGTTTTCAAATCCTTTCCAATGATTACTTAAAAGTTAAATGTTATTCCTACGGGGAACCCCTTTTAGGGATGATGTGCTCACCTAATCCCACTTTCAGTTATAGAGACAGATCAGAGTTGCGTAGCGGAAGCTTCGAGGAGTTGAGTCTATTAGTTGGTTAACTTCTTTTATGTTTAATATGTTGAATATTCTATTTTTAAACTAAAAGACTATTGTATATGTATCATTTGAGAGAAGTTTTTGTATATATATATATTTCAGAACGGGGCTAGTTTTTGGGTTAAGTCTTGTAGCATATTTCTTTATTGAATGCTTAATTTTATGATTTAGATCGTTAGTGCCTCTTTATTTAGTTAATTTCTTGGATTGGTCAGCTGCTAACTTTGGGGGCGCTACAAGAATAAGGTTTATTTGGTTAATATTAGGGATCAGTCCTGCTATAGATTCCTAGGACCGATCCTAGTATAGATCCTTGTTTAAGGGATCGTAACTAAAATAAATCATTTGATTCCTTTCAACCATTGACACAAGTTTCGCAAGTTTGGTTCCTTAAACTCATGTAGTTAAACATAGTTTTCAAAGGTATGGAATCAATTTAAAGTTCCACACAATAACTAGTAAAGAATTATACAGATAATTTTATGTCGCATTTACGAAGTTCTAAAGATAAACGCTATACTTCGTAATACAATATATCAAAGTTGTAAGAAACAACTAGTATATTATTCCTTGAAACTTTGATCATAAAATAATGATCAAGTCACCAATACTGGTGATGCATATATATACTTTGTATGTTATGTTTTCAATCTAAATGACTTGGAAGAAACATAGATGGAAATAAAAGCAAGTCAAGTCTGTTATACTAACTAGTAACGAACAAGCTCGTGTTCAGGGAGAGAACATGTTGTAATGTTGAGACAAGTATTTATTCAAATTAACTCAGGTTCCTCAGGTTACAATGTGTTCTCGGCCATGATAATACATAATGCACTGAAATAGATGTCATCCTTGTATTAAAATAGGTCATACATGCAAGGAATAAAAAAAAAATGAAATTAAAAGTCGAATTCAACGTATTTTCGTCAGAAAGTTTGAGAATCCCGAGGATAAGTTTAAACAAGAATATTAATGTAAACAATCAAAATGAGTAAATCGTATTTGAGAAGTTGAGAACTTTTATGGACAACTGCGGGGAAGACAAGCGGGATGTGCATGAGAAAGTCCATCCCTCTCATATATCGCGATTAGAACAAAATATAATAAAATAAGTATCGTAATAGAGAATTGCGAGAATAAGATGAAATTCCCAATTAAGTCCAACCAATTTTTGCAACACATTTTTTATTCAAAGTTAATAACTTGTTAAGTTCAGAAAATTCTTCTTTTAACTCAGCCCCAATCTTATCCTTATCTCGAGATACTTTCTAGTCTATAATAGGAATTTTTCCAGTTTCGTGTAATCTATTTTGTTTTATAAACATATGAAGCCCTTTCTGAAACTCCACGACTCAAAACCAACTTTGAGTATAATTCATATGGAGCCAAGCAACATGATCACTACCAATGATAATAAGGTCCACCATCTTTGTGGATCGAGAATCGCTTGCACACCAAACAAAAGAGACACGACGCCTGAAAATAATATATCAATTTCTCAATCCGATTTCATCCAAAGAAGCGTTTGTGTGTTTCCTCAACTCAATTTCTGATTTTTGATCTGGTCAACTTGTCGCTAACATTGTTAATACTCTTAACTCAACCCCTTCTTAACATCTGAAAATATATTAAAGTAAAAAGATTCTTAGGTCAATAAAGCTTTTTTTATAAGATAAAAAATATTCTATTTACTAATATAATTATCAAAACTTGTGAGTTTCACCGAGCAGTGCTCTAAAAGTATACATGTGAGTTTGATTAGAATTCTAAATTTTCTCATGTTTACAAATGAAAATATATATCTTTGTTGTGTACAAGTATTCATTTATAATTTAAAACTCGATACAGTATATGTATTAACGTATGGAAGAACTCAATAATATATTCGTTTGGTGTTGATGTATTTTATTTTTGTCCATTGGTGTTAAATAATGATGGAACTCATGTTTTAATAATACTTTTTATCGAAACATAATAATGGAAAGCTCCGTGATATAAATTTTATCTTTCACGTAAGAATATTTTTCGATTAACATCATTTTTTCCACTCAGTCATACGATTTTTAGTTTTGACGTTTGAGTCTTAGCTTCGCAAAAAATTTCAAGAAATTTGTTTCACAACCTCGAGAGCATGGGTATATGTGTTGTTTTGTATTGGACTGAAGTTTGGACCAACAGGATCACGCCATTACTACTATAATAGCTTGAATATACTTATTTACATGCCTAACCATTGAAAAAAAATGTGTCCAACATTAAGTTGTAACCTTAAAATTCATCAAAATCAAATATGTCTATATCGCAAGCCTTTTCTGATATCTGGCAAGTCATCCTAAAAGTTTTAATTTGTTTCATCATTGTAACTAAGCAGGGAAAGACATCATAAACCAAAAAAGCCGAAAACTCAAGTGAAAATAACAAGATTTTAGGATTCTAAGTTTGACAGTTGCATCTTACAACATCCAATGGATTTGCATCTAGTTGATGTGTGGATGGACGAATTGGATGTGAATATACTCAATGGACTTTTCTAAACATGGATATGACACATATCTAAACACGTAAATTATTCAATATTTTTTTATGATGGTTTCAGTTTTCACCTTTAGTAAACCAGTAAGTTAAATACAACATCGATATAAGTTAATCTAGAAGATATGAGATGACTATATATTGAACTCATAACTAACCTCATAACTTTCGCAAATTTTTTTTAAAAAAAAAACAACGATTCTTGAGTATGAGTGTTTAACGGATTTTTAAACCCTTAACCGTATGCATTCTAAAGTCCATTGGACTTCAAAATACCACATTTGAATCCAATTCATTAGTGCAGGAGTTATATATTCGCTCGCAAAGAATCAATAGAATTTCTTGGTATATGCCATTATATACAACTTTGAAGTTTGAAGCTTGGAGATGCAACAACTTGTATCATAAACGAATAAGAAGGGATTATGGAGTTTCGTCTCTTATGCAGTAATTTTGGTTATATGGAAGGAGAGAAACTCCAGTTAATTTTGAAGGAAGTCGATGATAACTTCAGATATTATTCTCGAGGTTAAATTATTCCAGAACTGATCATATAGGCTTTAAATTATGACATTTTTGGTTTAACTCTTTAAGTGGCGTAATCTTTTGATTTGGATGATATAGGACCCGTTAGCTTTAATGAACAACAAATCCCAACCGCTTATCGGTTCAGGATAAACTAACCCAATTCAAAAGTGTTGATATACATATATATATATATATATATATATATATATATATATATATATATATATATATATCGGTTGATAATAAAATAAAAATTATGTATCATTTCGATCAAGCTTCCTTCCTTTGAATATGTAAGTTGTTTTCAGATACAAGGGAATGATTTAACTCAATGTCCAAAATTCGTCGTTCTTGAAAAACCTACCGAAAGAAAGGTATAACCCTCTCTCTTTTTCAAAATTTTCATCTAGTTTATTTGATGATATAAAAAATGGAGTTAGGACGAGGAAGGGTTGTAAAAAATACAAACATTTCCTAGCTAGCCTTGGTACAGTTATTATCTTCATTCCGCTTTAACTAAGATGTTTGAATATCCTTGGGTTAAAGCATTAAAATGTAAAGAAAGACTAGAAAGAAACCATCAATAGTTGTTGACTACGTGATAAATAATATTGATCACAAAAATAACTGTAGCCTAGTAGTAGGACTAGGTCCCGAGATTTTTCTGCATTTGCGGTTTCCTCGTTAACAAAATCTTGTTGTGCCATTTACTTTACTATTCAGCATTATAATTGTTTTATTATGATTAAAGTAAATTGCACTTTACGTTAACTCCGTAATACTTGATATTGATCCTATAGAGTTTCGGATATCCGAACCTATTATCAAGTACACACTTTGTTGTCGTATCGCCTGGATCTTGTATCCATAGTCAATCACACAAGTTAGCTTGTTATTGTATTGTATCGATCTCGTATCCATAGACGATCACACGAAGTGTGAACAGAATTGTCGTATTGTCTCGACTCTGTCCATAGACGATCGCATTCGGCAGGGGACTTATAGGTTGAAACAAAAAGATTGTGATGTATGTTGGTACCCTCGTATTTTCGAGCACCACCTATAGAACTATGGAAAAAATTACACAACCAACACGTTCGGCAAGGGAACCATACCAGTCTGTTTATAATTCTAAAAAGGTTCTCTAGGCCAGTTTTTAGTGTAGACAGGAAAAGTGAGGCAAGATGAAATGGAAATAAAAAAGAAAAAGTAGAGGATGATTGGAATTTAGAAATCAGTTGAGTGTGTACTAGAGGTTGTTTTTTTTAATTGATGGCTCATTATAAAGACTAACTTAAAGTGTTGGGAACCCGTGATACAATAAAAGTAGAGCCATCTAATGTGGGAGATATAGGATCATATCTAGCATTAAATTTATCTACTGAAATTTGTAAAGCTATACAAGAAGGTGGGATGGTATCCAAATTCACAATACAATCAAAAGATTTTTCCTTTTTCGCTAAAATATCCGTCACCCTAGTTCTAGGATCAAGATGAAAACCGATAGATTTGAGGTAGTATTTAACAATCATGTTGTCCTCAGTTAAAATTTCTTGGCACTTCCAATAAATAAAGGATCTAGCAATCCTTTACTAGAGGTAAACAAGGTGGATAACTGATATAAATTAAAAAAAGAATTGACCAAGAAAATAAATACTTGAATGAATGTGCCACGCACGGTTATGATTTGCTTGTTTTAGCTTTCACTACTTTAGGGGAGCTTAGCGAAGATACTACATGTTTTTTTCAAGCGTCTGAAAAATAGCTTAGTCAGTAATGATGCTGGTGTGGTCTTGGTAGTTTTATTTTTCATAGATTAGACTTTCCTATTCAAGAGGGTGTTGGTTCCCAGCTTGTTGCTCGGCTTCCAACCAAGATCCTCGTGTGTAATATCTTTCATTTTTTCAATTACATTCTAAGAGATATTATATTATCGATAAATTCTTTTAGCAAATAAGATCTAATCTGGCGTATTAGTAAGAAATGGTATGATATTTATGGCAAACCCATCTCTTTTAAATCTCATGCACATTCATCTTCCTCAACTGCATAACGTTTTTGCTATACTCATCCGCCAAGACTTCCTCCTTGTAATGCTGGAAGTGATCTACATCCCACTCAAAATAGTAAACAGACATAAGAATGTTTTGTTGATTTTCGTGCAACTGACCGATTATCTGTAAACACAAAAAATCATTACTGCATATTATTGAAAAAGTACAAATGCATTCATTTATATGAAGTATATATAATATATATATATAGATATATATGATATCAAAGTAAATTACCTTCCAATATTTAATCGCCCTCTTAGAATTTCCAATTTTCTCAAAATGTATCATTGCCTTTTTATAAAATGATATCGCCTTATTCTCATATATTAAAAAATGTCAGTATATATAGAATATAAGAAAATATAAATGAAAATTTCAGGAATTCAGTTTTATTAAGATTGAAAATCTAGTGATTTTTCTTTTATAGATTTATTTTACATACCTTTCACAGATAAGCATTTCTCTTCCACATCCACAAAAGAGAAAACAACATAATTCATTTTGTTCAACTTCAAATAACATTCAGCCAATTCAATAGAAGTCACTGCCGCTTGAACCCCCTATAGAACATATTAAATCAACTCTCAGATTAAATGGGCAACATGTAAGTAATTAGGACCACCCCATATAACAGAACGGTTTCTTTTCCTGCAAGTTTTATCAAATTTTCTGCTCTTGCCTCCTCATCCATGAAGACTGTGAGAGTGAAAAATATGCTTAAATTTATCTGGAAATTTGAACAACCTCCAAATCGTTCCCTGATTGTAAGAAAAACCATAGAATTCATTTGGTGAGATGCATTCAAATTGAAGAACATGGCGAAGAAAAAATGATAGATCAATAATAGCATCTAACAAATAACATAAAATAGTGGATTTTAATTCAAAACAAAAGATATATATTCTAAATTCTTTCATATTTCTAAATGGATATATATGTTTTTGGGTATAAATATTCTTTTTATGACCTAAAACTCGATACCATAAAAGTTTTAGTCAATGAAAAAACTCAATAAAATATTCGTATTGTGTTGTTATATTTTACTTTTGTGCATTGGTATTAACTAATATTGAAAATTTGTTATATGTTTTAATAACACTTTTTTTTGAAGAAAAATAACGCAATGTTCCATTATATAAATTTTATCTTTCACACGTGAATATTCTCTAGTTAACATCATATTACTACTATATACTAGCTAGCTACTCTACTTATCTACGTGCCTAACCACTGGAAAGTATTGTGTTCAACCATCGAGGTTTTACCATAAAATGCATCAAAATCAAATATGTACATGTATGTTGCAAGCCTTTTCTGACATTTTGTCACCTGTCCTAAAAGTTTCTGTTTGGTTCATCATTTGCCACTAAGAAATAGACAAAATAAACCAATGATCCGAAAACACAAGGAAAAAATAAATAAATAGAAAAACATATGAAACATTATATGTAGGTCCAATCACGTCTTATATTGGTTCGATTTTAGTCTTATCTGCATTCAATTCAACACATGGCGGATTTTTAGTTTGACATTTGCATTTTACAACAACTAACTGATTTGCATTTAATTGATTTGCTGATGGAAAAATTTGATGTGGTGCACTTAAAGGATTTTTCTAAACAAGAACAGGAGACATATTTAAACACCTAAACTATCCAATATTTGTCATGAAAAAGCGGTTTTAGTTTTCACCATTAGTTAACCTATAAGTTAAATATAAGTAAATCCAGAATACGTAAGATGAATATGAACTTAAAACTAACCACATAACTTTTGCATTTCAAAATTACCATTACCTTAACGCAAAATTCATTAACGAATTTTTAACCCCTTAATTGTAATCAATCCAAAATACATATTGGATTTCGACGAACCATATTCGAATCCAACCATTAATGCAAGAGTTACATGTTCACTCGCCTAGTAGAAAGAGACCATCAGTAGTGATAAAGAATACTAATCATGAAAGCGACTGTACCCTAGTAGTAGGAATATCACGTTGTGTCCGTGGAGACATATGCTATGCTCGAATCCCAGCAACCACAATTGGTTCTGGAACTGAGACCCTTTGTAGTATATGATATGGAATTGGTTCTAGATGTGATGGGAGTATTGAATGTAGTTTGCAACCAAATTTATAACTTCGACAATATACTCGGTCATACCTTTCATCGACTAGAATTGGCTTCATACAAATTAGATATACCATTGAAAGTTAGACAAAAATTCTAGTTTACGACAAAAATACCGAAGCTAGACAAAAGTTCAGTTAATTATACCATTGAAAAACATTCTTAATTAGCATTTATTGAAGTCCCTAATCATTTTCTTTTTATAGACTAAAGACATATGACCAAAAACAAACATCAAAGTCGATATTTAGGATTTGATACTATTTTCTTACTTCTTGCCCAACGTAAAAATATATGGGAAAAACTTTTGCTCGCACGCTACTCGAACTTTTTTTTATCTAGCAAAATCACAATTAACCATTTTACAATATGAACGACACTTAATCAATACAGTTAATTTGGGTAAACCTTTCATTTATCAAACTTACTTTTTTTTTATAAAACAAAGAGAACAGATTAAAGAGCACACAAGCTGTGTGCATGCGGTTAGAACCGAAAGAGGGAAAAATCCAAATGAAAAATCAGCAAAACAAAGCTAAAGCAACAAATTTTCGAAGTGAACAATGTGAATCAACCAAAGAAGTTTAAGTTTAGTAACCTGAACATCAAGAAGCAAACTGAAAATCAATACCTACTATCAACTAGTAGGCTCGTCTAACATCATCTATAAATAAACATCCTGGTTTTTCGCAGGATCACTAAACATGTCTTCACGGTCGTTCTTTAAAAAGGGAAAACCTAAGCTCCATAAATAACCATACTCCACAGGTTTATTCGCTGAGACCTTGTTAAAAACTTTATATTTTGAGAAATTGTTCTTTTTTGTACTCAGAGTACCGTATAGGGACATACTTGTTTCTTTGGATTTTAAACTCAATTTCTTATTAGATCTTTAAATTAGCTCGGATGAAAATGGTATCGTAATGCTAATCTCTAAATCTTCCACCACTGACTGAGAAGTGGCTACCTCCTCTTCTTTTTGTTTTTCTTCGGTCAAACCAACAAATGATTTTGAGTTTCAAATCCAGGGTAAATGGAAGGATCGGTACATGAGGTGCTTGCACCGTCCACAACAGGATGGACATTCATAACTACAACTTGGGTTTCCTCAACTGAAAAGGTTTCTTTGTTTTCCTCGATCTTTTCTTTTTCTTCTTAAAAGTGGCATCTGTATCAATAACATCCTCATTTTCTTTAGCCGCTTAATTTAGGATTGCTCTACATTCACAAACCAAATTTTCCGCAGTTTTATAATGAGAACAAAATTTAGGGAGCTTTGGAATCTCAGCACCTTGCCAAAAACCTTTTTCATTATCATCATCACCTTCACCCACCCATACTCGATCCAGAATCTTCTTAGAAAAATCAAATTCTATTAGCACACTAGCAAAAAAAAAAAAATCATTTCAAGAGTTGTATTATGTACTTGAGTAGTTTACCGAAAGCCTTAGCCATTGTCAGCAAATTCTGCTCCGCCCAATACTCCAAGCTTAAGCCTGGAAATTTTATCAACACCTTAACTAATGAGGTACGCTGTTTTTCCGGATTGAATCTCGACTCTCAATCTCTAACTTGCAAAAATTGACCAGCCACCTTCCAGTTGACCGCTGACAAAATAAGTATCTTATATTTTTCATTATCAAGATTTATCACAAAGAAACTCTTTCCAATTAGAATAAGCTTCATTGTACCTGCAATTTTCCATTGACATAATAGATGATCTCTAGATTATTTTAACTTAATCATGCTCAGATCAAGTCTTCCAATGAGACTAAATTTCCATTCGTACAAACCTTTCGTGTACATACCATTAGTTGACTTAATAGCTAGTGAATCTCCTTTGAAATAAGAAGTCGGAAGCGCATCCAGTTCGACATTTGAAACAACTCTCTTATTGAAAGTTTTTTCCAGAAACAAAGAAGAAAACCCCCCCAAGCCGACATCCAATTCGCATCCAATTACTTCTACAATCTCAAACCAAAACAAAAAAAAACTACCTCCTACTTGCAGAGAAAGAGTAGAGGCATAAGAAGCACAAGAAATCAAGAGATATGGCGGGAACGATCGAGAGATCTAAGTTCTAGTGCATGGTTTTTATGTCGCCTAATTTTTCTAAGAGAGAGAAAAGTTCAGGTACTCCTATTTTGTTAAACTTTCATCTGACTATTTATCTACTTTTGGTTGCAGATTGTAACACCCCGTTTTTTTAGCATGGCGCATGCTAAAAGATGCTCCATGGCTTGAGATGAAGCTTCATTCAAAACTTATGTTGCTTAGCAAGAGGTAGATTGCCTTAAGGCCAATACCGTGCCAAAATGGCGCATTATGAGCGATACTTGGCCAAGAGCCAAATCTCGCATCATCATGATGCATTAGGCCAGTTGCGTAGGTGGCCTTGAGCTTGCAGCGTAATCATTGCGCATTAAGAAAGTTATTGGCCTAGAGTCAATATCGCGCAATCATTGTGCAATACGGCAGAACGAGTGGTGCGTGATCATTGTGCATCAGGCCAGAGAGGAATGGCGGACGAATGTTGCGCAATCATTCTGCGCAATCATTGCATGCAATGATTGCGATGAACAGTGAAGCAAGCATGTCATTTTGCTCCTCTTTCCATACTTGTAGAAATTCCATTAAGACATATATAGGGAGGGGTACTTGGTTGAAGGTACATATGCGGACTATGTACCAAGTAAGCTTCATAGCTAATTAGCCGGAAGAGTATAAATGATGCATAAGGCTCATTTATAGTTGCATAGACTTGAGAAGAGGGCATTTGATGCTTAGGCATCACTATGCCATGCCGCAGACCCGATGATGCATAATAATTATGCATCTTTGACGGAATGGCCTACGGACCAGGCCATCACCATTTTTGCTAGGCTACGGCCTTGCAAACGAGTTGGTTAAGCTTCTGTCCCTTCGAGGATGAACTACGGTCTGTGCTTGATATATTTTGAGTAGGGAAGGTTACGTAGGCAGCCGCAATGAGTTGCAGCATTGTCGGTTCAGCACGTTAGCCCCTCATATCATCTAAGCTCGGTAGTTCAATGCAAGAGATGATTGCGGCCATGCTTGATGAGGCTTGGTTGCATGCCATCAAGTGGATTCTCATACTTTCTATCAAGCTACGTAGAGTTGGTAATCGAGTTAAGGTAGGGAATGTCAAAGGCTCAGTGCGGCCTATGCCAAAGTCCAAGGCTTACGCTGGGATAAGACTTGACGTTATAACGGTTGGTCAGCTAGATAGGAAATTCAGTGATGAATTCCCTACGTTGAGGCAGAGCTAGAGATGCATGCAATATGCATTAGCGTTAGCCTTACGTACCTAGACCCTTTAGCAGATAAGGGTAAGTCTGGAACGGTGTGGAAGCTAAGTCAGCCATGTCATGCTCCACGAGCATGCCTGCAAGGGAGAATGGACGTGCATTTTCCCAGCTTTTAGGACCGGACCGTAGCTTCATCGTGGCGCACCGGGGAAGTTACGGCCTGCGGGGAAACGCGCCAAAGGCGTAATTTTCCGGTCTGTCACAGTTGGTATCCGAGAAAGTTCCGAGAAAACACTAGAGACTGTGCGGAGTGGGTTCGTCAAACGAGTATTTTTCCTTCAAAGGGAAATGAAGTTGGAGAGTATGAAAACTTTTGCGCGGGAAGAGTTTGTAACTGCTACGCCAGTTAACATGTGGATCGAGTTGAGCTTGTTCATGTGCTGTGAGTTTTCCTGGCCTAAATGGAACCCCACTTACGAGTGGATATCCGGAAAACCGTCTGGGACGGTGGGTAGACAATGGGACTGACCATCCCCACACATTGGAAGATGTCCAATGGTGTGCGTTGTCAGGCCCGGCTAGCATCCCACTTACGAGTGGCAACCTGGATGACCGTCAGGGACGGTGGAAACTGGATACTGATCCACACAGTACTGTGCTAAAATCTTGTCATTTCAATGACATCAACCTTGTGAACTTTAGGGACTCCTGAGTGTGTAGTACGGGAAATATACTTAGGATACCTGGTCGAGATATCATCTTGGCACTGGCCAATTGCGATTCTTGGTATTGTTGTGGGGACTTTTGGATTTCTGGGCAGGTGGTATGGGACATGTGCTCAGAAGGTCTAAATTGTTGTTCATGACAACTTGAAGAAACCTGTGATTTCTGAGCATCTGGAATCGGACTTTTGCTCAGGAAATCCAAACTGAAGAGATTGTCCACAATAATTTGGATTTGAAATTCGGGGACGAAATTCTTTGAAGGGGTGAAGAGTGTAACACCCCTTGTTTTTAGCATGGCGCATGCTAAAAGATCCGCCATGGCTTGAGATGAAGCTTCATTCAAATCTTTCGTTTCTTGGCAAGAGGTAGATTGGCTTAAGGCTAATACCGCGCCAAAATGGCGCATTATGAGTGACATTTGGCCAAGAGCCAAATCTCGCATCATCATGATGCATTAGGCCAGTTGGGTAGGTGGCCTTGAGCTTGCAGTGTAATCATTGCGCATTACGAAAGTTATTGGCCTAGAGTCAATATCGCACAATCATTGTGCAATACGGCAGAACGAGTTGTGCGTGATCATTGTGCATCAGGCCAGAGAGGGCTGGCGGATGAATGTTGCGCAATCATTGTGCGCAATGACTGCAATGAACAGTGAAGCAAGCATGTCATTTTGCTCCCCTTTCCATATTTGTAGAAATTCCATTAAGACATATATAGGGAGGGGTACTTGGTTGAAGGTACATATGCGGACTATGTACCAAGTAAGCTTCATAGCTAATTAGCCGGAAGAGTATAAATGATGCATAAGGCTCATTTATAGTTGCATAGACTTGCGAAGAGGGCATTTGATTCTTAGGCATCACTATGCCATGTCGCAGACCCGATGATGCATAATCATTATGCATCTTTGACGGAATGGCCTACAGACCAGGCCATCACCATTTTTGCTAGGCTACGGCCTTGCAAACGAGTTGGTTAAGCTTCTGTCCCTTCGAGGATGAACTACGGTCTGTGCTTGATATATTTTGAGTAGGGAAGGTTACGTAGGCAGCCGCAATGAGTTGCAGCATTGTCGGTTCAGCACGTTGGCCCCTCATATCATCTAAGCTCGGTAGTTCAATGCAAGAGATGATTGCGGCCATGCTTGATGAGGCTTGGTTGCATTCCATCAAGTGGATGCTCATACTTTCTATCAATCTACGTAGAGTTGGTAATCGAGATAAGGTAGGGAATGGCAAAGGCTTGGTGCGGCCTATGCCAAAGTCCAAGGCTTATGCCTGGATAAGACATGACATTATAACGATTGGTCAGTTAGATAGGAAATTCAGTGATGAATTCCCTACGTTGAGGCAGAGCTAGAGATGCATGCAATATGCATTAGCGTTGGCCTTACGGCCCTAGACCATTTAGCAGAAAAAGGTAAGTTTGGAATGATGTGGAAGCTAAGTTGGCCACGCCATACTCCAGGAGCATGCCTGCAAGGGAGAATTGACTTGCATTTTCCCATCTTTGAGGCCCGGACCGTAACTTCATCGTGGTGCACCGGGGAAGTTACAGCATGCGGGGCAACGCGCCAAAGGCGTAATTTTTCGGTCCGTCACACAGGTTCTAGTCAAGCTCACAATGTCCCAAACTAAGAATTTAACAATAACTCGATACTTGGAGAAGCTGTGGAACTGCTCTGAGCTTGACCGTGAAGTTCTCAGCTTGTCTAACTCTATTAAGCCAAGCATGATGCTGCAAAATTTCGCTACAATTAATGTATAACGAAACGAAATCATCAACCATAGTATTTGGCCTTAGGAGAGCCAAGAATAAAGTGAAAGCATTAATAACTTCCACTTATACTTTTGTATTTTTCAACAAGAAAAAAATCAACTCAGAAGTTTGAATTATGCATCACACTTTCCTATTATTCGATCCAGACATACTTGAGGTGAGATAACATCATGACCCGAGATAACAAGCTATTGCTTCCCAGTAATCTCTAGCATCCACTAATTAATTTTGACCGTATCCAATACAATAACTGATAACCATCATAGTTTATCCCAGTTTTCCAGGAGCTTGATTCTGGAGTATGAGTTCCTAGGATCGAGTCTCCGCAGAAGAGTTTGGAGATCTCATTAAATACTCATCTTATGTAAATTAAATTTAAGTTCTTAATGTATCTTCTTTCCTATTAAAAAAATACAACAACTGATTGGTCATTTAGTGACAACAAATAATAGTACGAAATAAAAAATATAGATGATGTATTAAATCTATAGGAACAACATCGCATGGAAAATTAAAAAATCGGAGAGCTTGGTAATAATGTGGCCACACATATATGAAGGTGTAACCGTCCCATTTATTTGGTTCGTTGTTAGCCATCAAGGGAAGGACAAGATAAACCAAGGGAAGGACAAGATAAACGACCTAAGCCGAGAGCTCAAGTTAACGTAACAGATCTAGTTGGCAAACTCTTGAAACATTACATTTAGGCATGAGCACGGTCAAAATCGGTTCGACTTTAACATTTATCCATACCCAATCCAATGTGTGGTGGATTTCAAATTTGACATCTACATTTAATCTAGCATCTAACAATTTGCTTCAAGTGATTACACGGATAGACGGATTGGATACAAACGAATTTCTTTAAAAATTATGGGCCGAAAGGGCCGAAAATATTTCTTAACATGTAAATTATTTTGTATTTGCATGAAAAAATAGTCTTAGTTTTATTGTATCGATGGAAGTAAATCCAGAATACATAAAATGAATAAATATTGGACTTATGGATGACTTGTAGTTTTTAAAATTCCAAAATCACCCTGAACTTGACGGATCATGGGTGTGGGTGTTCACGGTTATAACCCCACAACGGTTAAATTCAGTGGATTTAAAAGAAAGTATCCTCTTCCAATCCATTAGTGCAAGGTAGGGGTGCCAATTGGTCCTATCGGGTCCAGGTAGTATACTACCCGGAACCGGTTATTTTATTCGGTTTTGGGTCCTAGCGTTTCCGAGTCCGATTCCTAAATTGATGGACCCAGAATCAGACAGTTAGAAACACTAAATACCCGTCGGGTCCGGATATTTATCAGGTCTTCTAAAATCACCTTAATTTTTGCAAAAAAAATGTATATTCATCACTTTAGCTTGAAACTAATAATTTTTTTAATATAAGACTAATGTAAAATCTACGTAAATGTTCTAATTAAGATTAAATTTAAGAAAAAAAATGAAAAACTCAAAAAAGTCTAAGCAAAACTGGACAAAATTGTTACATCTTATGCAAATTAACAAATAAAAAGACGCATAACCGGGTACCTGATATCCGCGGGGTAATACTCGTTTGGACCCGAATGATTATCGGTTCCTAACGGTTATACCCGTCGGGTAGCTACGTTGCTAACGGGTCCGATTTTAGGATCCGGTATCGGGCCTGATTCATCCAGGTCCGGTCTGGTTTCGGGTAATCGGGTACCCATTGGCAACCCGCTGTTGTGACTGCAGGGTCATTCGCTCACTCGCGAAAATCGGGTGAGTCAAATCGCGATTTATGTGTACGCTAAGTGCCCACCTATAATAGTTTTCTTAGGTTAATTTAGAGTCTGAAACAGAATGCTACAGGTCCAGATCTATGGTTTATAACCTTCTGCTAAACTAACTTCTACAATAACATCAAGAGAATGTCACCACAAAACTCAAGAAGATGATGACCATATGCAATTAAGAGACATGGCATGACTCTTAAGAACTGCGAGATACTACAGTCCAGGTGTTCTCCTTTAAAAAAAGTCTCTAACATAAATGATGAATTCATGCCCCATCGCCTTCCAGGTAGGTAAAATTCGCAAGCAAGATGAATGATGTCACATTCAATAGATCCCATATGATACGAAAAATTATCTCAAAATTCAATAATAGTTGATTTTGATTTCAATCTACTCTACTGCAAAAACAAAGACATACAGACCCTACTCTCGTTTTTTTTTGTTTTGGTTCATGTGGAGCAGAGTCAAGTCCATTCCGTTTACAAAGCTTAATCGGAAGCAATAAGCTCCTCGTAAAACGAATGACCTATTGGAAATGGAACCTTCTTCACGTGTACGCTATGCCTATAACAGATTTTCTTAGGTTCAATTAGATATGCAACAAGATCAGATCTATGTTTGACTACCTTCTGCTGAGCTAACTTTTGCCATCAACATCAAGAGAACGTCACCACAAAAACTGAAGAAGATGATGACTATATGCAATTAAGAGACATGACATGACCCAGTTGGGAAAAAGTTAACTTTATCATGTTAGAGCTGATTTTTACAACTTAAGATGTGGTTATATGGTTCTAGGTAATTTGAGCTAAGTCCCGACTTCATGTTGCTTTGACTCTAAGAACTGCGAGATACTACAGAGATCACCTTCAAAAAAAAAAAAAAGTCTCTAACATAAATGATGAATTCATGCCCCATTTCTTTTCAGGTAGGTAATTCAAAAGCAACGTTCCATAGAGCCCATGTGATATAAAAAATTATCCAAAAATTCAACAATAGTTGATATTGATTTCTATCCACCCTACTGCAAAAAGAAAGACGCACACTTGCAGTAGACTGATGCATACTTGAACACCCTTCAGCATAATTTTTATACCTCATTAACAGTGACCATGTCATGTCGACTTTGACTAGTTGCTGAATAACAAACTTGTAGAGCACGTGAAAGTCGAAGAATGCCTTTTACCTTGATGAACTAAGATAGTATTTTTGAATAGAATACAGAACAAAGATGTCAAAATCCACACTGCGAGCAAATAGTGTTAACGACAGATTGGAAAACATAAATGATGTTACTTATCAGAGAGAATACTTGACTGTATTGTTCTTATCTTATGAAATTTTTGGAAAAATGAAGAGAACCTAATAGTGCAGTGTCTTACTCAAGTTACAATATCTTGTAAAATGATACTGGTAATTACAACACTAACATAAGCAGTATGAAAACACAAGATGGAAATATGAAAAACTACAATGTTGATCCCTATAATTATCTATCGGGTACTGTTAAGAAGTAAGAAAAAAAAAACCTCATGCAACAGGGAAGGCTCTCCCTTCCCTTGACTTAAAACAGTGCCATAAAGTTGGATTGTTGATATAAAGACAGAATAAAGCAATCCATCTACATATATTACTCAATAACACAGTTTCAGTAACATTTAGGTTCACACAAAGGTTAATCATCCAATTTCAAAATGAAAATCACAAGTCTACAGAATGATATAAACATCCTGGACTACCACATGCTGTTTTGGTATTGTACGTGCATTTGGGTTCGCATTTCAAATTTTGAATAGATAAACGAATGAAGAAAGAGTACTGAGGACCTCATTGTCTCTTTTTGGTTGTTTTAATCTTTGTTATATCCATGAACTCAATGATGAACTCTATTCCTTTGATGCCCTAGATAGTCTTTCGAATCCAAGGATATCAAGATGATGCTTATTCTCTCTGACTTTTCATCACGAAACTTTCTGTTTGTTAATTTCAACTGAGGATTGTAGAAAATCTGATATCAAAGACTTAATGAAGAACACAAAACTCAAACGAACTTCTCTTAATTCATGTATTTCGACTCATGGCTAAACAGCCTATTCATATGACTAATAAACTTGACTCTCAAGTAAAAAGACTTTCCTAACATAATCAAACTCTAACAAAGAAACTTCTAGACAATTCTCACGTAAACAAACTCTTAAAAACAGTAATACTTGCAACCCAAGTAAATTTCTACATGCTGTACCACCGTATCAACAATACTTGTTGATCTATTCACATCGTGTCAACTGTATCAGTTGATCCAACCTCATTTTGTCAACTCTCATAGTTGATCCATACTACTTGTATCAACAACACTTGTTGATCCCTTCTGTCTTCTTCATAGTATCTTGGTTTATTCTTCAACAAGGATAGTACTTGATGTCTTAATATATCTGTTAACTTTTGCAGGACATTGTTCCGCTACTTCCTAACTATGTGATCAGTTTCTATCCTAATAGCTATTTTTAGTCCGACTCTCATCATTGACATGTCGCATCATCAGTTTAGATGAAAAACGATGGAGCCAAGTCTCATCATTGGAAGTTTGGCTTGATTCGAGGCTGATCCGAGTTAACCATGTTATCATTCCTGCCAGCTGATTTTTAGTTTTTAATTTCATCCATTTTCTTGTATCTGTAGCCGTTTGTTAAGCACATCCCTGAAGAGATGACATTACTTTGAAAGTGCTGAGATTTTAATAAGTTTTGTCATATTGAATGTACCATATATGGGACGAAATGTGTAGTGACCCCAAGTTTACTCCTTGTAGTAGAAAGTTATGCACCATATATGATGGCACATCCCACATATGGGTGCCGAAATATAAATGTGTGTGTAAAGATAACAACCCACCTTCTCGCGTACTTCTGAGTTCTGATATATCCGATCCGGCCCGGCACTTCTTATTTTTCTGTTTTCCTGCTTAGTTTACTCTTCTTTCTCTCAGAGCCCTAATCTTCCATGGATTACTTCAGCTTTCTCCCTCTGGATATCACATTAGACATCTTAACCCGCTTACCAACTGAATCGTCCCTTGAATGCAAATCAGTATGCACTAATTGGAGATCTATTGTAGCTCTTCCATCATTCTCCAGGATACACTGTCATCGTCATCTGAATCATCCTGCTTCTGAATCTGCTGGTAAGTTGGGCTTTCTTGCTCTCACATCTCACGATGAATTATACTATTTTGAATATGATGAGAATCATGATCAATTAACAACACTCATTCAGCGAATTACAAGAATTGATTTTATCTCTCCGTTTAAGTATTTTGGTTTTAGGTTTGTTGGTTCCGTTAATGGGTTGGTTTGTCTTACCGACTTCAGCAACCAACCTGTTTGTATTTGTAACCCTATCACCAGAGAATATCTTATTCTTCCAGAAATTAAGAAAGACTGTGATATTTATAAGTATAGTTATGAGAGACCAGCTTTGGTTATGTTTCTTCAACCAATCAATACAAAATTGTTAGGTTCTATAAGTTCAAGATCTGTTTAGAAGTCCATATATACACTCTAGGCAGTGGTGATGGATGGAGAAACCTTAGGAAGTTCAATTATGGTGGATCCGCAAGTCTAGATTTAGAATATAGTGTTTTCTTTGCCAATGAAACTCTTTATTGGATGGACTACGAATTAGAAATGATCGGCACCTTCGATTTGGCTGAGGAGAAATTTGGTGGAAATCTTTCACCGCCTTCTTTGCCACTAAACGGTGAATGGATTAATTACAGAATAGGGGTTCTGGGTGGGTTTTTGTTTTTTGCTCTTTTTGACGAAGTAGACAGATTTCACGACCTATGGCTATTAAAAGAGAAGAATCTTAATCATGACAAGGAAGAGGGAAAGGAAGATCAGTCACTGGTTTGGAAGGAAGAGTTTAGGATTAACAAAATAATGGACTTATTAGCCGTTATGAAGAGTGATGGTGTTTTTACTTACGGTGATAAGTATATCAATCTTTACGACACAAAAACTGCAACCTCGAAACGCCTTGTGAAGTTCAAGAATTGGATTTCTCAAGTATCCCCTCACAATAACACCTTAGTTTCATTGAAAGATTTAGGGGAAGAAGATACAAAAGTTATGGTGTCGGCTAAAATTGGGAAGAACAAAAGCCGTGAGCAGCCACAGGAGGATGCAGACCCTGAATATATATACCTGTAAACTGGTAACTTTTGTCGGGTTTGAATTTAAATTTACATTTTTGTGAACCTAAATGCCGACATTGTCTTAGTAATATATTGAGACTAATGAGGTACCGATTTCTTGCATTTCAGATATATTTTCATTTATGGTTCATTAGCTAGTCTTTCTTCGATTTATTTTGGAGGAAATCATCCCTTGTAATTCTTTGAGAGAATTTAAGTGGAAGCAATTGTTTTTCAGTGTTGATTTCCTGGAATTTCTTTCGTGTTTTTGTGTGAGGCCAGGAGGCAGAGACCAAACTCGATTCTATTCTGAAATTCTGTGGAGAAGGACAGGACTAACTAAGAGTTGGTAAGAGGAATTAACATTTTGAGGACGACGGAATTAAAGACATATGGCTATTAAAAAAGACGAATCATAATCATGAAAAGAAAGAGGGGGCCGGATAAACATCGGTCGTTGGATTGGAGTAAAGAGTTTAGGATCGATGGTATGAAGTCAATGGACTTGTTAGCCGTTACGAAGAGAGGTGGCATTTTAAGTAACAGTGGTCACCTAGATATCAACATTTATGACATAAGAACTTCAACCTCGAAACGCCTTGTGAGGTTTAACGGTTACATGCTTGATGTAATCCCTCACAAGAACTGATTTTCGGTAAAATTTCCGGCTCATAATACCATGCTTGATGTAATCCCTCGAAACGCCTCATAATATATGGGACTTGAATGTATTTGTAAACTTCAACCAGGATCCCCATTATTATATGATCAAACGCTGGCATGCTTCGTGATGATGATACGAGCTGGAAAGAGGTCGTGTCATTTGGATTTAACTTCAAGAAAAGCAGAAGAATCAGGTACTAATTTATTGCATTTAAGATGTGTTTTCATTTTTGATTCATTAGCTAGATTTTCTTCGATTTATCTCGGAGGAAATCATCCCTCGGGAGAATTTAAGTGGAAGCAAAATGTTTATTTCCTGATTTTTCTTTCGTGTTTTTCTGTGAGGCGAGGAGCAGAGACCAAACTCGATTCCATTCTGGTATTCTGTGGAGAGGGACAGAACTAACTATGAGTTGATGAGAGAAATTAACATTTTAATTTGTTCTACAAGCCAGCTGGATGGTTAAGAGAGATGGTTGGAGCCAAAGATTTACTAGCAGAGCCAGCTGAAGAGGAATTTAGGTTTGGATTACGAAGTGGGTTGATTCGTCGCATTGCTCTTAACAAGGTTCAACCTGGTGCTGTTCCAAAGGTCAGCAACAATTCAGAAACGAAAACAAAACAAAATCAATTTTCTTGGGTTTTTAGCTAGTTTTTGATCGAGGGTTGTATCTGTGATTTTCAGGTGGTGGAATGTGCATGTGGTTCTGGTTAAAAAATGTCGAGGATTCTCTTGTAGCTATGCAAAAAGCAAAATTTGATGCATCTGATCTTGAACGGGTATGTTGTATATCAATTGAAAATTTAGCCTCGCATTCGGTCAGTTGGGTGATACACTGTGAAAATGGAGAGGTTGTTTATTCTGTTGCAAATAGTGTTGTGTTGAGAGCTAAGCTACAATTCTAATGGTTTTACTGTCCTTTTTGTATCAGGGGAAGTTGACTGAGATGGTAGTATGTTGGCTTCTAGGAAACGGATGTCTATTCTCCTACATTTTTTTGAGAAACTTGTCTATGCACGTCTTTCCGAAGTTGCCTATTGTTAAGTGCTGCCGTGCCACAGCAGACTCGGGAAGTACAGTCTCGCAACCTCTTTCTTTCTCGTGTTTTTAGCTTTGGATATATTTGGGGGAATTTGATGAGCATAAATTTCAACTAAGCTTTGCAACTTTTGCAGGCTGCGCAAGAGAACAGATCAGTGGGGGTAGGCCGGTGGCTACGCTGCCAGGGGGCGGACGGGCCTATGCCTAGTTTCAAAAAAAAAAAAAAAAAAAAAACGGTGGCTTTGTAACTCTAAAAGTTCATCGTTCCAATTTTCATGAGCTTTTTTGCTTAATCACAATTTCATTGTTTCATATTAATTGAAGACTTTTACAATAAAAGTTTTCATTTTAGTAAAAAAAAAAAAAAAAAAGTGAATACTGCAATTCAAAATTTGATTTTAGTTGCAAAATTTAAAGTTTTTGGAACTGTTCTCCTATAATTTTCGGTACCGATCACTCACCAAACAACTATAAGAAAATGAAAATGAAAACGAAAACAAGCCATTTCAGTAAAAAATTAAAATCTGTAAAAAAGAGCTGCTGCAAGCAAGATGTAGCTTGATTCGATTCCCAGCAAACTTTTACCACAAAAAAGGGTCGACTAAAATTAATATGAGGCTGCTGGGATTCGAGCCCAGGTGGTGGGCCACAACGTGGAATTCTTACCACTAAACTACAACCACATAGATGGCAGAATCCTACATACATAATTTCTGATTGGTATCAGATATACCCAAAAAAGTACGCCTCCTTACTCACTGAAGAATGCTGTAAATCAAAGAAAGTATTCAAAAACTCTCTATAATGCATAACATTTACCAGTTTCACATACACATGATGCGTTCAGATCTATCCAGTTGTGAACACTCAAATCACGAAGGCATCCGAATGCTCACAACCAATCATCGTAATCTAGAGTGATTTGTGATGATGATATCTTAGTGTTGATTCCTTGGCTCAAAACCTTCGGGTTTATCACAGCCTCATCTAACAACTCCATGCGGGGCGTTTGCGCACGGGATATAGGTAAAAACAAAGGAAACAATACATACAAGTAAAGATCCATGGGGTTAGGCAAATATAAAGTGCTGAAATATAAACAAGACCGAGGTTTACGTGGTTCAGCACTAAGGCCTACGTCCACGGGGTTTGTTGTTTCATTATGATCTTCACGGTTACAAGAGTAGTCGAATGACTTTTGGGCTTACATGTATTTTTTCTTCTAAAAGATTAACTTACACTCGAAATCTCTCTCTCCTTCCCTTCCTAATTTTTCCGATCCCCTTTCCTCTTGGTGGAGAGGGGATATTTATAGGGTTAGAGTGTGGGACCCCTCTCTGAAGGCCGTTGGAACCTTATCTTCTAGTGTCTTGTGTCCATCACGCAGAGGTCTGCGTTTGCCACTTGATCACGCAGAGACATCCTCGCTCGTCCCACGGGTTGATCGACACGTATACTGCTCAGAGTGTTTAATGAGGGTAGTTGAGATGCCTGCTCGTGTCAGACAAGTGTCTTCTGCCCCTGTCACGACAGTGTCAGCTAACTTTCTCTCCACCGTTGATCTTAGCTTCTTTTGGGGATGAGATAAAGTAACTCCTTGGGGTTTATTTTGGTGTTCCGTAGTGCATCGTATTTTGATGTCTTGGCCTGCATGCTTTCCACGTATCTTTCTATATACACGTGTCTGATGGTGAGATATATGTATACACACCAGTACAATTACGTAGACACTATATAGATAGCTTACGACAGAAAGAGAGGTGGCGCAACAATCTTTTATGTAGCGGATGGAACAATCCGCACTGTGCCTGAGATCCATGCTTCTGTCTTCCTTATTTCAGGGAGGAACTGCATCATGTCATTATATGATGAACTTTCGGAGTTGTATGCCTCAGGCCTTTGGGTAAAACCGTAAAAGGTAAAACAACTTAATATTTTGAACAACTTTGAGATTGTAGGATTTAATTTTTCCCGTGCTTACATTTTTGCTTTTGTTCTTTTGGGTGTAGTGAGGGGTTGGATATTTATAGGCATAGCAAAGAGGCAAGTTTGCCAGTTTTGTATCCATTATAGAGGTGGCAAACAAACAAACAGACGTGGCTAAGTGGAAAATTTGCCAATTAGCAAGGTGAGGTGGAGCTACCCTCCATGGGAGTATCGACCGTTCGGTAAAAATTTCACCGAATGCTCAAGTTAAGACTACCAGCGGTGAAAACTCTAACTCCCAGTAGGAGAATAGGAATATTTTGAAGCAGACTAAAAATCTGAGTAGTAGTGTTAATTCATGTAGTTTTACTTTTCTTAGTAGAATTGATAATAAGGTGGCCGATGCAGTTGCAAGAACTGTCAGAGATACAGCGACACAGTAATTTCTCTGTGAAAATCTGTAGTCTCCTGGCAAGAGACATGAACACTTCTCTTATTTAAGCAATAAATTGTATTTTTCGTATCATAAAAAAACATCCAAGGACAATTCAATTTTTTTTTTGTGCACTCTCTTAAACTTATGATTAGTAATGGAAAAAACCGATAGAGAAAAATAGGAACGTTGTACATCAAAGGAATGAAGAGTATTCAGAACCCTTCTTTTCATATTGGTATCAAAGATTGAGCTGGAGTGGTTGGCAGATGTTGTTGGTGTTAGGGTCCAGAACCAACGTGACGTGAAGATTGTATGCACAGAACGAAAGTGATGTGAAGATTATATGCACACGAATTTAAACAAGCAAATAACAAGAAAATAATAAACTTTTGGCTTTTAGTTCGATGCCTGAATGATTACAGAGCTTGAGTATTTATAACTCAAGTGACTTCTTTAATAAACTACCTATAATTAAGGCAACTGATGATTGCCAAATAATAGAACTTCTAGAACTAATCAATTAAGGAATCTGAATACTAAATAGAGTAAGTTGTAAAAAGAGAAACAAAGTGAGTTGCAGGGTTGGTGTCCTAACATCCCACCGCGCCTGAAAAATGGCTTGTCCTCAAGCCTCAAAGTCTGGAAATCAAAGAAGAAGATCATCAGCATCTTCCAAAGTAGCTTCTTCAATTGAATGATCTTTCCACTTAACAATCCATTTAGTTCTAGCGCATTTTTCTTCTTATACATCTTGCGTTTTAAAACTGCATCAGTTTCCCATTCTGCATAATCCAGAGTTGTTTGTAGAGAAGTATTCACTTCAACTGAGGATCCCAATTTCAGTTTCAATTGTGAAACATGAAAAACTGGATGAAGCTTGCTAGAAGTTGGTAACTCCAATTGATAATAAACTGACCCAATCTTCTCAAGAACACGAAATGGTCCATAAACTCATGGAGATAGTTTTGAATAAGATTGATTAAGTACTGTGGTTTGACGATATGGCTGTAATCTCAGAAAAATAAAATCACCAACTGTAAATGTAAGTTCAGTTCTGTGAGCATCAACATATGTCTTCATTCTAGTCTGAGCAGCAATTAAATTGGCTTTGAGAATATGTAAGATATGATCACAAGCTTGTAATGTTTCATCCACAGTATGCACTGTTGTAGAACCAGGGATATAAGTCGGAATTGTTGGTGGAATTCGACCGTATAGTGCTTGGTAAGGAGTCATTTTGATTGAGGAATGGTAGGTAGTATTATACCACCATTCAGCCCATCGTAACCAATTTTTCCACTCTTTGGGTTTAACTCCAGCAAAACAGCGTAAGTAACTTTCCAAAGTTTTGTTTGTCACTTCAGTTTGTCCATCTGTTTTAGGGTGATATGCTGAACTCCTATAAAGCTGAGTATCTTGTAAAGTGAAAAAGCTTCCCAAAAGTTACTTATAAAGATAGGATCTCGATCACTAACTATTGATTTCGGCATACCATGTAGTCTGACAATCTCACGTACAAAGATGTCAACATTTTTAGCAGCAGTGTAGGGGTGAGACAAATCTATAAAGTGTGCATATTTAGTTAGTCGATCAACCACCATTAAAATATAACTTTTTCTATTCGAAACAGGAAATACATCCACAAAATCTATAGAATATCCATCCAAACATCAGTAGGAATTGACAATGCTTGTAAAAGTCCTGGAGGTGAAATTTCTTCAGACTTGTTGCCCTGACAAGTTTCACATTGCTGAATATATTCTTTGATTGAAGATTTCATACCTTTACAGTAAAAATTGAGCTGAAGGCGCCTGTAAGTTCGTAGAAATCCTGAATGACCACCCATTGGAGAAGAATGAAACTCACTGAGTAATTTAGAACACCAAATTGAAGTAGGTACCACCACAATGCGGTTTTTGTAACGTAGAATACCAGCATTGTAAGAATAATGATCTTTATAAGATGCATTGTTCTTTAAATGATCAATAAGAGTGCTTAAATTAGCATCTTCATGGCATTCTTTGACAATTTCATCAATGCCATTAAATATAGGAGTCGAAATAGCCAATCATTGAGAATCAGTTATACATGATAATGCATCAGCAGCTTGATTAGTTGTACCAATGCGATAGCGAATCTCATAATCATAACCAAGCAATTCAAACAACCGCTTTTGTTGTTCTATTGAAGATAACTATTGTTCAAGAAAGTACTTGAGACTCTTATGGTATGTATAGATTTTAAAATGTCGACCAAGCAGATAATGACGCCATCTCTGAACTGCAGAGATTATAGCCAGCATTTGTTTGTCATAAATTGATAAATTAAGGTTTTTACCTGACAGTGATTTGCTGAAAAAGGCAATGGGCCTTTGTTCTTGCATCAATACATCTCTTAAACCATTACCAGAAGCATCACATTCTAAGTAAAATTCTTTGGTAAAATCTGGTAAAGCTAACACCGGAGTATTTGTAAGATCCAATTTTAACATCTCAAATTCCTTTTTAGTAGTATCATTCCATATAAAAACATTATGTTTCAACAGCTGAGTTAAAGGGCATTTATCTTGCCATAGTTTTTGAGAAACTTACGATAGTACCCAGCCAAACCCAAAAATCCACGCAGATCTTTAATAGTAGTTGGAGTTGGCCAATTCTGAACAATAAAATTTTGTCATTGTCAACTGCAACTCCTTTAGCTGAAACCACATGTCCAAGATATCCAATAGATGTCTTAGTAAATTCACACTTTGAATCCTTAAGAAACAACTGATGCGATCTTAATACCTCAAAAACTATCTTCAAGTGCTCAACATGTTCAGATAAAGATTTGCTATAAATTAGTATGTCGTCGAAGAATACCAGAACAAACTTTCGAAGATATGGACGAAATATATCATTCATCAGATTTTGGAATGTTGCAGGAGCGTTTGATAAACCAAATGGCATGACCAAAAACTCGTAATGGCCATCATATGTTCTAAAAGCTGATTTATGTGTGTCTGGAGAATGTAATCGAATTTGGTTATAAGAACAACGCATGTCACCTTTCGATAAAACAGTTGCACCACATAACTCATCAAGTAATTCATTCACTACTAGAATAGGAAATCGATATTTTATTGTGACTTTGTTGAGTGCTCTGTAGTCAACACACATACGCCAACTACCATCCTTTTTGTGTACTAGCAAGACTGGAGATGAGAAAGAACTAGAGCCATGGCGAATAAAACCTGCAGCTTTAAGCTCAGAAACAATTTGCTCAATTTCTTATTTTTGAAAATGTGGATATCTATAAGGTATCACATTAACTGAAGGAGTATTTGGTAGTAAAGGAATACGATGATCATGGAATCTTGTTGGAGGCAGAGATGACGGAGAACCAAATATATTAGCAAATTGTGTCAATAATTTTTAAATTGCAGTTGGTACCTCATGAGTAGTTGCAGTTGTGGAAGTAGAAGATTGAGATAGTTGTAGCATGACTCCATATTGTTCTTTAAGAAGCTACTTCTCCATAGAAAAACTGAATTATCTCCAACTAATAAATAATTTTTTTCAGGAGTTCATGTGCAGTTACTTGAAATCCCAAAAATATCACTTAAAGATTGTAACCATTGAACTCCAAGAATAGCATCACATCCACTCACATCAAAAAGAAAGAAAGCAGTAGTATCCAGATAATCTTGTAGTTTAATTGGAATAGCAGTGCAAGAGTCTTGAGTTGTAAGAAAACCACCATTACCCACCATAACCTTCATAGAAATAGGTTGAAAATGAGAAGAATAGCCACATCTTCTAGTTATTGTTGGATGAAGAAAATTATGAGTTGAGCCAGAATCTATAAGAAAAGTGATGGATTGACCCTTAACATGTCCATTAATTTTCATTGTTTTAGGGAATAGAGAACCAACAAGTGCATGATAAGAAATAGCTGGTGTAGTTTCAAGTTGAACATCATCTGAGATAGGTTCATTGTCTTCAAAATTTTGTTCACTTTTCTTAGAATTGGTAATCTCCACAGTTGTACCACATGAATCAATTTCAAGACAGAATAATCGATACTTTTCACAGAAGTGACTAGGTGTAAACATCTTATCACAATTAAAACAGAGTCCTTTTGATTTTCTGTGTTTAATCTCTTCCAAACTTAATCTAGTAGCACCAGGAGGAAGAGTAGTTGTCTTAAGCTGAGGTGTAGTTGAGTTTGTATATTTCCTAAACTGTGCAAATCTACTTGGCTTAGAAGAAGAAGTCGTTAGCATTATTTCTTCTTGTTTGATAGATTTTCGAAAAGTGTCAGATAAAGTAGATGACTCAAAAGTATACATAACAACATCAATATCAGTTTTCAAAGCACTAATAAAAAGATCGATGAGATATGATTCGGGAAGATCAGTAAAATTTTTTAAGATACTTTCTAAATCAGGAATCAATTCACGAATCGTACTTTTCTGAGTTAATTTGGTTAAAGCTATCCGAGGATTCAAAAACTTATCATCAGCAAATCTTGAACGAATAGCAGTACAAAATTCTGGCCATGATGGATTGAAAATTCTATCCTTAACCCATCGGTACCATGCATTGGCTTCTCCCTTAAAGTTTGCAGTAGCAATGGAAATCTTAAGTGCTTCATCTATATGATACAAGCTAAAGTATTGGTCATCTTGAAAGATCCAACCAGCAGGATCCTTTCCTTCAAACGGGGGAAATTTCACATTGATGGATGGTGCTCGAATATCGGCAACACCATTGTGACCATTACCAGTTATACCACCAGTGTGGCCATTACCAGTAATACCATTGAAACCAGGTGGATGAGAATGAAGAGGAAAATGTGCCAAAAGAAGTGATGCCATATTTTTATTTATGGTTTCAGCAAGTACAAATCATGTCTTGCTTATTAGTTTGCATTAAAGTAGCCATATTCTTCCTATTAGTTTCCATTAGCATGGTCGTATTTGTGTTATTGGAGTTTTGTAACTTTGTAAGCAAAGTCTGCATTGTAGCAGCAGAACTCTTCTCTTCGTCTTCATAAGCTTTAGCCATTGCTTCCATAAAATCATTAACTTTGGTTTTTAACTTTTCAACATTCCCAGAGAAACCATTAACTTATTCAATGATTGTCATCGTAAGTAAAAAAAAAAATTTTGCTTTAATTTGAGTGAAAATCTAACCTGCTTTTGATGACAGATATTAGGGTTCAAAACCAAAGTGACGTGAAGATTATATGCACAGAACGAAAGTGATGTCAAGATTATATGCACACGAATTTAAACAAGCAAATACGAATAAAATAATAAACTTTTAGGTTTTAGTTCGATGCCTGAATGATTACAGAGCTTGAGTATTTGTAACTCAAGTGACTTCTTAAACAAACTACCTGTAATTAAGGCAACTGATGATTGCCAAATAATAGAACTTCTAGAACTAATTAATTAAGGAAGTTGAATACTAAATAGTGTAAGCTGTAAAAAGAGAAACAAAGTGAGTTGCAGGTTTGGTGTCCTAACAGTTGGTATGGGTGTATGTTGTAAAGACCCTCAAGTTCGTCAACGCTATTAGACTAGTCAAGAGATGTCTTATCCCTAACTACTCGATTAGTGTAACTCGAATATTAGCTATTAGAAATTAATCTAACAACGATCTAGTTACGAAACTAGTATCGTTAGATAGAACTCGAGAAGTTATGCAGAATGGACAACTCGAACGTGTCATTCGGATATCGGACGAAGAAGATATCATCATATTTGTTTGAAGGGCAAAATAATCATTTTTCAACTTACCGACCTGGGCTTCCCATATCATCTGGGTGTTACCTTTATCATATGTCCTTGGTCTTATCAGAACCGATCGAGGATATAAGATCATTCAACATTCTTATTTCTCTTTCTTCCTTCTCTTCTTCTTAATTTCTTCTTTTCTTTTCTTTCTCTCGTTCCTCTGTTCGTTCTCTGTGGAAGTTAAGGTGTTTATTTTGAGAGTGAGTTGGAGAGAGTTTGATTCATGAAACTGATCTTATATTGAAGGAGGCGATGTAGTTGTGATTTAGGAAGGAGAAAGGTTAGACATTGTTAAGGTTCTGAAGTTAGGGTTTTCTGAAGGATTAAATTGATGGAGATTTCGTGGAATCGATTATCGTATTGAGTTCCTAATGTATGAAGATTAAATGGGTTGACGTTTAATTGTAGTTTTGAAGATGAATCAGTGATGAATCAAGAGTTAGGTTTTATAAAAAGTTCAAAGAAGAAATAAAAGATGAAATCGATATCTTAGGGAGAAGATTAGAGATGGGTTTTGTGTTCTAAGAACAAATATGAAGAATTGGGTATTCGATTTGGTGATTAGTTACAGAGAAGAAGATTAATTAAGAATTAATTTAGGGTTTCAAATGGATTTGGATTTAGGGTTCATGGATTGAACTGCAGTCGGAGAAAAGGAGTTTGAAGTCGACTATTTGAGGTAATTTCTTTCTGAATTGTATTGGATTGAACTTCATCTATTTTGAGTTATAGAACTTGGATGGTTGCGGTATGTACTTTGAACTGAAGTTTGTGTGGTTTAAAGTTCTTTTGGATGGTTGATAGTGGTATTGGGAACTGGAAAATGATTGGGTTGTTGAACTAAAGTTGGGTGTGCTAAAATGAGAGATGTAATGGTTTGAGTGAATTCTAAGTTGGTATTGCAGGTTAGTGATGAAGCTGCAAATGTATTATGATTTGGTTGTGTTTATGAGATTGTGATGAAATTGTTATGGGTGTCAATTCGGATATTGTGGGTAATTCAGATGAAGTGATTAGGGACTTTAGTAAACAAATGAGGAAATGAGTTAGTAAAGGTGTTGGTGATTGGAAATGATACATGAAATGCTATTTTAGCTCTGGTAATGTTGTTACAGGGGATGAGATGTGTAAACTCGGGAAGAATGGGTTTTATTGTTGTGAATGTAGTTGAGAAGTTCTAGAGTTTTAGATGCAGAATTAAAAGCATGCGATTCATGGAGCTGAACCTGATAAGAGAGAACATGGAGTAATGTAATTAAGATACACCTTGGGATTGGTGTTGTAAATGTTGATGAAGATGGTTATAACTGGTATCTCTAATGTTACAGTTGTAGACTTGTGGTAGTGGTAGCTTGAGATGGTGGTGTTGAACTGAGGAAAGAACTGAAATGAAGATTTTGGAGTGAAAGTGTACTTCAGTAAGAAGATTAGTCTTACAGTTGAAGGTGCGGGTAATGGGAGTTAGTATGGTAACAATAAATGTTTAGAATGAACTATGGCAGGGAGGATTAGTTGCTCAGTTTGAGCTTAGTTTAGTGTGTTGATCTGATATTGCACTATGATTGTGCATTAGTATTCTTTGGCCCAAGCAATGGCTCTGGCATGTGCATAGGTTTTGGCCTTGTGCCTTTCATCCTAGTAAGGTATCTGACTCCAGATGATTCAGTCAATTTGACTGAGTCGAGTTTACCCTGTTAACCTGAGTTGAATCGGTTTGACTCAGTGACCAGACCAGTAGACCATTGACTTTGACCTTGGCTGGACTTTCACCTAGATGTTGACCGTTAGTTTGATCATTGACCGTTAAAGACCGTCTGTTGACTCAGTTGGACCAGGCCTTGGTTTAATGGGCCGGGTTAGTAGACTTGAACTTAGAGTTAGCTTTCCTGTTTTAATGTTATGGACCCTTTATGGTATGGTTTAGCCTTTGGTACCTTCTACAAAGTTGTATATCTGTTCTAGACTTATCTAAAGGACTATAGAACCAACCCAATTCAATTAGTAAACCTTAGCTATACTAAAGATAGAGAATGAAAAGTTGTAAAGTCATAAATGGGCTTAGAACCATTAGATAGACTTGTATGATTCTTGTGTGAGCCATTTTGGCTAAATTCCTAGACTTCTTGTGTGTTTAACTCTTAGTTTATATTAACAACGATCAATTCAAAGGATGAACATGTGTATCCTTGATCGCGAGGTAGGCGTGGCTTGTCATCAAAAGAGGTGGGAATACATTTAACTCTTTTGAAACCATTGTTGTTTCTTTTACAAAAGTTTACGTTTAATGAACTCATACATTGTCTGTTTTTGCATTCCATGTATTGTTTAGTTTGTGTTATGATTGTTCTGTTGAATTCTTTCAATCTTTCCATGGTTTGGAAAGGACTTGTAATGTTTCGTTTGAAAATATGAATTGTTATGGGAAATAAGAATTTCCACCTGTGGTATATAGAATACGTTCCTTCACATTCATAACTAGAGATTTTATGATATATTGGTCGACAGTCTGCGAGTTCAGAATTGTCGACATCCGTACATACGATTAGGTGTGTATTTGCGAGTTCGTAATTGCATAACCATATTATACATTGTTTGAATAAGGAGTTTGTCCATATACATGTTTGTTTGTTACGGTGTCTTGGTCACTTTTAATGTTTTGGAAAACATGTATTGTTTTCCATGTCTTGCCATGATTTCTCGAAAGTTAAATGTTATTTCTACAGGGAACCCCTCTTAGGGATGATGTGCTCACCCATTCCAACTTTTAGTTTCAGAGACAGATCAGAGTTGCGCAGAGAAAGCTTCAAGGGTTGATTTCGTTAGTTGGTTAACTTCTGCTATATTTATTATATTGTATATTCTATTTGTAAACCAAATGACTATTGTATAAGTATCATTTGAGAGGAGATTTGTAAACTAAATGGTTATTGTATGGATATTACATATATATATATATATACCAGAGCGCGGCTAGTTTCTGGATTAAGTTTTGTAGCAGATTTCTTAATTGAATGTTTAAGTAAATGTTTTAGATCCTTAGTTCCTCTTTATTTGTTAATCTCTTGGATTAGTCAGCTGCTAGCTTTGGAGGCGCTACATATGTAATCTTCAGAATTTTCCTGAATAGAGATTTTGAATGCAGGTGAAAGGCTTTCCGCGTCAATGTCCATGTCGGATGCTACATCCTCAGGTAAGACAGTTGGAATAACTTGATTGACACAGTTACCTAAAGTCTGGGTGCCCAAGTTTAGTTTTTGGATCTGTTTCCAAATTTGTGTGACGGGTTTGGTTTCGGGTTTCCTCTTCTTCTTGGACCTCTTTTTTTTCTTTGAACCATAATGTCCAACACTTCGACTTAAGTTACCAGAATTCAAAGGTTGTAACTGCACCGATAAGTCAGTTGAAGATTCCGCAGACGGAGACATTGTCTCGCATGAAACAACTAAGTTATAGGCATTCTGGAGAAACTTTCTATTTTTCTCTCTGCTAGTTTCCAACATATCAGGAAAAACCGAAACCGGTTTGAATTTTGAATCTATAAGATCCGACTTTGTTAAAGGTTTAATGATAAAGTTACAGTCAACATGGGTGGACTTTCCTGTAACTTGGGCATGAGAATGGAACATCTGTTTACCGGAAAAAAGTTTAATCACTCTAGGGATGGAATGATCCCATTCTTGTTTCTGATTTTCATTTTCATGGCTCTCAAATTTTTGAGTTTAAGATTCGCAGCATCAACAAATAGCAATTTACCACAAATTTTTCCAACTTCATGAATAACTTCCAATGACCAAAATTGAAATGGAATGCCAAAAACTTCAATATTAGAATCATAATAATGATTTGCTGGTGATCCCCGAATCTTATTATGCCATCTGAAAACAGAATAGGTAATATTTTTTGCCATGAACTTAAATTAAAAATTTTCTCTTGAAAATTCATTTTCCACATAAAAGATTTCCCGTGTTGAGTTAATAGGAAACAATTCAAGTGTTTTCATAATTTGAAGCTCTGCACAGAGAAGTTTCCCAATTTTTTCCCATGAGACAACCTTGCAGGGTGAGGAGATGATGAAAGCATTACCTCACCCAACCAAGTGATTTTTATCATAATCAAGATGGATTAACTGCCCAACTTTGGAATTTTTTGTTTTGACAGAACATGGTGCAGCATATGTGTCACAAAGAAATGGCTATGAAGACTTACTAGGAGGGGTGGGAAGTTTTGCATACCTAGTTTTAGAGAATAGGGATTGAGCATATGAGGCTTCTGGATTAATGAAGGTTTCATATAGAGAATGGGGTTTGCTAGGGTTTATGGTGGTAGGTTTCGGTTTTAAGATAGATGAGGAGAGATCTAAAATTGATTATATTGCAGTACCAATAGCAAACCATCCGTCAAAGCGAGGACCAGAAAGGATGAAGAAGGATGCAGGGTTTGCTTTTGGGTTAGGTTTTGGAAGAAAAAATTTCAAATATAATCCATTTTGATTGTTTAGCTTGGTAGCCAAGAACCAATTCTGATTATCTTCATGCTTCCAGTATTTCCTTCCTAGATCGATGTTGATAGCAACTTCATGAATGAGATGGTTTTCCTACAGGTTAACCTAATAAACTTCTTATCAATAGTCACAAAACGTCGCCCAGAAGCCACAGAATGCAAGATAAAGGGTTCTAATGGATCTAATCAAGGTTTTTAAATCGTGAATCGAAACGTGAATCGTTTTTCTATTTTTACGAATCAAATTGTATGTTGAATCGTAAATCGTAAATTCATGGTAACCAATAATGTCGATTTATGGAAAACATTTGAGAATAATCATAACTTAAGATTTTATAAGTAGTACATATCGTTAAATATAGTCACCAATAGCCGGTTTGGCACAACGGTATATTGCTTAGTCCCATAAGCCTGATGTCCCAGGTTCGAATCATAAATCCTCTTGATTTTTTTGTAGTTTAACTTGTTCAAGACAGTCCAAATCGTAAGTCAGTGTTGGTCAAAATACGATTTTTAAAGAAAACTTTTTTGTAGTTTAACTTGATCAAGACAGTCCAAATCGTAAATCAATGTTGGTCAAAATACGATTCTTAAAGAAAACGATTCAGAGACTCGATTCAAATCGAGTTTGTAATATTTGACACAAATCGTACGATTCAACTCGTGACTCGTACGAGTTTAACTCGTGATTTAACCAGTTACACACCTATCTTTTAAGAAGTTGTTCATCCGACGCAAATGAAAACTACTCATCCTCAATGCTGATAATGGAGTACCGGATTCTACAAAACCAAAATGCAAAATCCTTTGTCCTATCTACATTTGGTATCCTCCTGTGCAACCGGGCACCCCATTATCAATGTTGCTCATCGTCCGGCACTTCTTAAACTTTTTGTTTGGGTATACCGGACAGGATTGTTACACCGCGATGACAACCAAAACCAATGTATGCAAGTACAAGCAAACACAGGGGTTTTTGTCCAAGGAAAATCGCCGTAACAGACAAAAATTGACGAATACATGATTCTACTACTTTTTACTTTCTTGGGGACTCCGCAGGACTGCTAAGTGCTAGCACTCGAAATGTCGTTGGAAATCCCACTGTGAAGTTACCGCGAGTATGGTCATTCTGGTCCACGGTATGAACAAAATCACACAGTTTTTATTATCAAAATTTGAGAGACTTGCGATATTTTTTTGGCTATTTTTTAAGAAGTAGTAGATGGGTTTGTTTTTGTTCAAGAACAATATTATTATTAGCCTGTTGGATATTAAGAGAGCTCGACCATTCACTGCACTCAACCTAGTAACATCTTGTTTGTTTGCAGCTGACTCGGCGTCTGGATCTGAGTCAATTTCTGACTCGGGCCGAGTCAGCAGTCAGACTGTTTGTTTTGCATTTTGAGTCAGATCTGACTCGACCTATGACTCAGACATAACCCCTGACTCGGACCCATTTGAGTCAGGTAACAAAATATCCCTGATTCAAGGGACCAAACCACTGACTCACATTTTTTTGAGTCAGATGAGTCAGATCTGACTCAAAACAAACATATCGAGTCAGATCCAGATGAGTCAGGTGATTTCACTCAGATCCAGATGACTCATATCCAGACGACTCAGATGAGTCAGGAGTAAACAAACATACAGGGGGTTAGTCCACGAGTGAGTTGGAGGGAGTTTAATGTATTTTGAATCTTGAAGATTTTGAGGGAGTGTAAGAGAGTATAGGGAGTTTGAGAGAGTTTGGTGTGTTGAGTGTATGGAGTTTGAGAGACTCCCAAAATCTCTACTTTTTTGAGAGATTTGGAGTGAGGCAAAAATACACTATAAACTCCCTAGAACTCCCCAAAAAAACAAACTTCCTATCATTCTAATTTTTACCACTAACAGGGAGTTTAAGAGTTTCTTTCAAACTCCCCCACGAATAACGGGGTTTTTTAGGGAGTTTGGGAGACTCTTCTAAACTCTGCCGCGACTAACGGGAATTTTGAGAGACTCCATCGAATTCCCTCACGACTAACGGGAAAAAACACATCTACACCCAATTCTCCCAACTCCCTTGAGGACTAACACCCTGATAGTGTTAGTCTCGCTTTTATAGCTGGTAACGTCAATCAGTAGTAGGAACCTATATTATAATTCGGAGTATATGTGTGTTCTTTTGTATTGGGTAAAAATTTAGTCCAATAAAACATGGTACGGGCACCCGATTAGCACTGTTGCACTAAAACCACAGCACACAGCTAGCTACTACACTTATTGATGTGTCCGAAAAAGAAGTGTCCAACGTTGCGGAAAAGAAGTGCCCAACGTTGAGATGTGACCTTAAGAACGCCCAAACAGATTAATTTCTTGGGTCTTGCCGTTGTGCACGATTTTATTGATTTATTATAATTACAAAACTAGTCATAAAAATCTAAGGTGATCAAATTTGTGGTACAAAAACCCCACTCAAGTGTTGGAATTCATTAAAACTCCATCTTAAACTAAATGATAAAAAATCCCCAAAATTTTAAAAACTTGATAAAAAAATTCCAAATTTCAAAATTAGTTTCATCAAATTTTATGATAAAACCAAAAATTGGTTTCGTCAAATTCTATGAGGTTTCATCAAAATTTTATTTTTTGGGGTTTTTGTGTTACTTTTGTTTTGGCGGGTTTTTTGTGCATGGATAGTGACTCCTTTGGGGTTATAACTCGCGGACCGGTTACAAAACTAGTTATAGTTATCTAGCTATTTTCCCGTGCGATGTACGGGCCTGTTTCTTGTTTATGAAATATTAAATTCATGTTTTAAAATTATTAGATTCATGTTTTGAAATTAATTTAGTTAAAAGCAAAAAAAAATTATTAAAAAAATAAAATACTCATACCTTATGAATTAGAGCGCTTGGATACCTATAAATCTAGTAAATATACGGTGGATCGTATTCTAAGAGGCCGCGTGTTTAAAAATAAAAGGATTGAAATGTCAAGATACCCAAAACTTAATTGATTTTTATGCCCGTGTAAATAATTGGTGAAAAAACATGGATGAATATGTACTACATGGAGTTTTTTGAGTTAGTGTATCCATCTTGATGAATTACAAGATCTTCAGTAGGGCATTTTATTTTCCACCAATTTCTATAATGATATTTATCATGTCCCCTATGATATTTGTTTTACATATTTTAGACATTTTATGTATACACAATGTTCATTTTTTTCCTCATGCTATGTGTAGTTTCTTTTTCAACTGATTAAGAGAGAAATTCGTTGATTAAAAGAGAGAACAAAAATATTGTTCCCGCAAAGAAGGAGAATGAAAACAGAGAAGAGGAGAAAAAATCAAGGTAACACGCCGCCTATGACCCATAAAGCAAAAGGCGGTTAACATACACATTCGTACGACTCTCATAACAGTATGGTAGGTTGCATTTTCAATACTAAGTTAACACTTCACCAATTATACTAATTCAATTGTCTTATAGCTGGGGTATGTATAGCCAACATATGAATTGTTGGTATACGAACTTGCAAAGCATGACTCAATAACGGTTTTTTCCGGTATGCATTGCAACCTTAAACTCGTTCATTTCTTCCTTCCTATCCATGTTGGTAGTTGGTCTACCTGTCGGTGGTAGCACCGTTGGTTCTCCGATCGGTACCATATGAGGGTTTGCGGCTAGTTTTAAGTCGTACATCAAAATTTTTCGTCCCAAACTATCTTTTTTTACGAATTTGTCGATGAGTTCTCTTCCAATATTCGTGTCCACAAAGGATTCGAGTGGTTCTTCGGTTGGGGGTGGTTTGAAAGTAAGTTGCTTCCAAAACGGATTAATGATTTCAAAAGAAATTCCTTGTTGGTACTTCGCGATCATGTGACGACACGGAAATCCGAAGGCCGTCATCATCATACATGAACATACAATTCTTCTTCTCCCCATCTCCTTTTTCACGTAATATTTGTAATCCTTCATCATATAAATGATATCCCAATGAGACACCCTATAGTTTAAACGTCTAATCAACCAATGGTAATCTTTGTAGCTTGTGATGATTTTCATCCTACTCTCTTCCATTTGAGCGGTTATCTTGATGATATCGGCGTTGGTGTATTCATGGATGGTTTCTTATACCGTAACCATAGTATTTTGGCTCCCTTGGAGCAAGCTTTTCAAACGTCCATGAGATCCTTCCGCGATACTTGTCGCATCATTCTTGTAATGCATGTGTTGGTAGGTGTAAGCGTACAAAATTTTTTACTTGTACGGATCCAACAATTCCTTCAAGCAATAAACCACACATTTCTCGTAATCTTTCTTTCATAGCCCAATAAAACTCTCCAAGTAGGATTCGAACTCGGCCACGGACATTGAGTGTACCATTAAATCCCAATGATGTTGAAAAGCCTTCCGTAGTAACCCATTCGCTTCATACTCCGATTTCTTTTTCTTCTTGTCCTCCTCTCTTTGTTCCGGAGTTAGTTTTTGAAGACGCTCATCTTCGGCCTTTTCACGAGCGGTACCTTTTTGTGTCTTTGGCTTTTGGATATGACCCCTACAATTACTTCTAATATTGCATTGTATATGCCGTGTGCAAAGAAAATGCTTAGCATCTGGAAAAACCACTCCAATGGCATTCATTAGTGTTTGGTCTTTATCCGTTACTATGATCCTCGGAGTTTGATCGCCACGGTATATCTCCTTCAAGGTCTCTATCATCCAAGTAAAACTCACATCATTCTACCGATCCATAAACCCCCATGCTACCGCGAAAGTTTGTTGTCGGAAGTATGGAAAGCAATGTTTAACAACGACATGTTGTACTTGTTGGTATTGTATGTACAATCTATTAACAAAAACTGATAGAAGCATTGTGCCAACTTGATCATCTCCGGATGCACCAAGAAAATACGAGTCACTTTGCCTTCCAATACTTGCTTCCTCATTGTGTTGATCAGCTACTACTGAGATTGTTTCATAACTGCTCTACCATCTCATACCCTCCTTCTAAAGGCTGCTCTTGCCGTGTAAATTTTCCTCAATGTGGACAAGTTATTCTTATCATCCTCCTTAATCTTCCTAAGGATGTCACTTGGTTTACACGCTTCCATCGACCTTGCCGTTTACAATTGATGTGGTTTCAACCCACAAATAGCCGCGTGTCCAAGAAGAGATTCCAGATCATCATGATTATGACAACCATTCAGCACTTAGAGAGCTTGTACACCTTACTACAATCGTATCTCTTGGGTCTATTAACGATAATCTTAAACGAGAAACCATACTTCTTTGATTTAGTAATGTATTACCTTTCGTCTTATTCACGTACAGTCTGTCCTTTTCCCAGTGACTTTCTTGCTTTCCACCTCTCTCACAAGTTCCAAACGATCTTCACTTGAATGATGACCCAAAAATAACGCGCATTTGATCTCTATTCCCTTGTCTATAAACCATTGCTTTGCATCTTTTCTATCTTTCCATTCCAAATCAGTGAAATAGTGGGAAGAGATACGTCTATGGGTTGATCTTCTTCAAACGCCGCAACAATCTACAACAAGTTGATGATTCAAAATCGTTTTATATGTCACAGTCGATTAAACCGATTATCAACAATCGGTTTATATGTGAAACTATAAAGGCCGACTAAAGAATTGTCGAAAAAATTTCAAAGTCTACAATATTTTCACGTCTCGTGTCATATAGTCCGATTGTTTTTCACATTTGTCTTGGAATTTTTTTTCTCCAAAATCGGATAACATATACACGAAAATAAACCGATTGTCAACTTCGTGTATTCTACGTGATTATACAAGTGAAGAAATCGGGTTATGCACATCACCAAAAAAAACCGATTCTCGTCATGTACCCATTGCGCCAAAAATTTACTACAGTCGGTTTATGTGGTGATGAACAAAGACCGATTTTTGTACCCAATTTGGGGATTTTACCCAGAATTCGTTTATGGCATGCTATCGAATAAACCGATTCTGGGTTAAAGTTTTGAAATTTTTTCCCTTTTTGGGCGATTGGGACATACAAATACATATTTGTAGATCGATACAACTCATACCTTTTTATTAGAAGCATTATTATCTTCTTCATCCCGACGAAATTGTTCTTGTGCTTGAATAATATCCCCAAGCATTCTTTGGTTGACTTTCTCTTCTTCATTCAACAAATTTTCCAATTTGGTAGGATCGAAATCATGATAATCTGATGCACCCACTTCTTCATCACTACTAGAGTCTTCATCATCACTATAAAGTTCCATTTTTGCTAAGAAAATCACAAACCCTAATTTTTCCTTTTTTCCCTCTAATTCTTTCCCTCCAAACCTTAAAAAAGAAAATGAATTTCTACTATAATCCGAACATTATAATCCCACTCAAGCACCTATTAATTTAACAAATACTAACTTAATTAATCATCACTAATTTAATAATGGTATATTAGGCATTAACATAAATAGTGCATAAGGGGTTTCTACAAATTACTTCATAATGACCCTATTTTGTCATGTAGTTATAAGGTCCCAAATAAGTGACATAGGCCTCAATTTAGCCAGGCTTTATATAGAGAGTCACCAAACAACCAATATTCCATAAATATTGGAATCTAAAAGTTATGTAATGTTTACTTATAATTAAAAATATAAGTTGTAGTCATTGTATATTTGGGTAAAATTATTGTACATATCCTAAATCATCTAAGAATCGAATTATTTTATTTTATTTTATAGGATTTTCTTTTACTATAAGCTAATATAAGAATAAAATTATTTCGTTTTATTTTAAATTTCTAAGAAATATGAGGGGGAAAACTCTCCATAAATAGAGTTTTAGAAAATGAAACGCCTCGTGGTTGTATTTTTGGTATTCTTTAAAAAAAACATCTACTAATAAAATCAGTACAAAGCCTGATTACGGATGCCATAAGTTTTCTGTAATTTAGAATATATTTCGTGAATATCACAATGGTTTTACATGTACCACCATCCCACCACACACACGAATGTCAGCACCATTAAGAAGAAGATTTTCCAATTGAAGAAGAAGATTTTCAAATGCATATAGATGGATCCAAAGGACCACTAAAATAATAGCCCAAATCACAATATCAATACCCACATTTCTCACATTTACATAAGGGTTTCCTGTAGAAACTTTTTCCACTGCTGAATACACAATAGCCTAACTACCAAACTGACCTTTCATAATCATCCTTCCTTGACCTTGAGTTGGATTGCAGGTAAATGTTGGTCACTGGAAAGCAATCACATTCTACATCTCCAATTCGCACAATTTCCTTTTCCTATGAAAGAAAGTGAATTAACTATTCCAATGATATATGATTGCTATCAGTCACAAAGTTGTTCGATCTTCAGCAGTCTACAACTTAAGTTAGTCCTTTCTTTGATGCTCAAATTGGTTTTCAGGCATATCCGACCTTGGTAGGAATACCCCCTACACCTCTATCTTGGAACTAATAGCTATTCCAATTGATTTTCCTTCATGTTTACCGAAATGATTTTTTTTTTTTTGAAGCATTACTAAAATAACGGACATTCTGTTCCAATATTTATCAAACGCTATAAATTACTAATCAAGACCACACTGAACTGGAAGAAGAATGCATGAAAACAAATGTGAACCGAAGAATAAAACTCACATATGTTTATATTAGAGTAGGGGGTAGCTGCTAGCAGATAATATAGCCATATCGCCATAATAGTTTTAATTGCAGCATTGTAAATATATTCTCAAATATGACCACAATAGTTTTGTTATTCAAACTTTTGGAGAACCTGCATTCATCACATTTGACCATCAATGATTAACAAATATTACCATACGGAAGTCCAAAACCAGTAGTTACTTTAACATAATCAAACCATTAAGAACTAAAATGAAATAAATATTAGAATGCACTGTAAACCAATTTAAAATAAATAAGAATCAGGCATAAGAAGTTCAGCGGTAGCATTTCTCTCTAGTCGTATACAACTATGCCACTCCTTTCTATGGTACTTTCAAAGACCGGCAATAAATCTTCTGGTGTTTGTACTTTACCACCTAAGCGTTAGTCATAGTAATGAACAAAATTGCATAAGTTCTATACGATTTCGCTATTTCCTTAAAGTGAACCTCGTACGAACATGTACCAATGAAGTTAAATATATAGACACTGTGTTCAACATGTAACGAAACCAAGAAATTCTCTCATACAAACTGTGGTTTTTGCGATTCAAAGTTCAAAACAAAGATAACACAGAATTTGGTTTGTTAAAAGCAAAAAATTACTCAGAATACTACGAATACATGATTGGTTTGGGAAACATAGCACCAAACGGTGAGCTACAGATCAAGAGGGCATTCATTGCTTGATTTATGCTATACCGGTGTATTTATCCACTTAAGAGTCTTTTAACGAACACGCACATCTCTTATAAGGTCCCTTTTTTCTTCCTTGGTGACGAATCCATACTATTATTAAGTACATAGTTATTTTGGGAATAAAATCTATTCACGTTGAAATTCTTTTCCTTGCCTATTTTAAGATGTTTGCATATATTTAAAACACTATTTATTAATGCTTTATATGTAATATAAATTCTTTAGCATCCAGATGCCCTAAATATCCACTACCATGTTTTTTCTCCACCTTATTTTAAGAAGTTTCATCTATTATAAAATGTCTTCGTGCATTCAAAACAGTAAATTGTTCACGGTTTTATGGAAGTTCAAATCTTTTTAGAATTTTGCTACCTTTAATATCTACTTTGACATCTTTACTTGCGTATCAAAGGGGGTTTAATAGAGACAATGAAACAGACCTGACTTAGATTTTTTTAGCGATGATAAAGAAATCTTAGCAGAGCTTTTATGGATTGTATCTTTACTCCATGTACGATATGCTACATTTTGTACTTAGCCCTGTTTCATGAAAAATAAAAAAATTGTACGAAATATATATGCACTCTTAATCCAAACACTAAAAATAAAACAATTTAGTGTGATTCATATTTTAACAATAAATAAAAATAAAACTTAGTATGCCATTAGAGGTGGAATCTTCCGTCGGCACATTACAATATTAGTTCCGTTATCAGATCTGGTAGTGTGCACCCTCGTCAAATTAACTATTTGGCCAGCCTTTTCTCCTGTCAACACGCGAGCCTGGATGTCTGTTATGTCCAAGCCGGTGATGAAAAGTTTATTACCTTTTTCTAAGTTCTTCACTGCTGATATCTTCTAGTAATACGATTGGCATTCCAACCTTAAGTCGGATTGCACATACGATTCAGAATATATTGTCGCTTATAATATTCTGTCATGTTGTAGCTTGATTTTGGTTCGTTAACATCTGAATCCATACTTACATATATGTTTTATTTGTTTTCTGGTAAAAGAGACATTATTAGTGCATTGAGATTTTCTGCACCCCTTGCTGTTTTTCCAATAATAATTTAAATGTTATACTAAAATATATTTGCAATACGACTGCGATAAAAAATACGATTGACAAATATTACATACCTCTGGCATCATCTCCTGCAGTATTTTTCTCCATTGAAGCGACGTTGGCGAAAGCAAATTTGCATACAGATTAGGGTTTCCATATATATGCGACTAAAAAGAAATTAAGGTAAGAAAATTAAGGTTTCTATGTTTATCCAAAGAAAGAATAATTTTATAGGTGAACTTAATAGGGATTTTACACGGCCATTTCTATATACGAAATACTTGAATTCCCTACATAAATTTGGCATCCCAAGATTTCGAAAGATCCTAGCAGTCACCAACAGGAAACTGCATCGAACAGGAATGGTAGTATACCAAGTTTGTTTCTTATATTAGAATTACATGAATATAGACCCAGCCTAGACTTCTATTCAGACGTTTTTCTTTCCTTTGCGGTGGGCCAATAATCAATTCTACAATATTTCATTTTTATTCGATAAACCAGTAAAATACAGCAAAAAGCTCCTAGTTAAATCAGTTCTAAATCCTAGTTAAAAAAACCCAGGGTTTTATCAATCAAATGATCAAAATACCAATGAAAAGAAGGGAATCTAAAAAACTAAAACAAACATGTCAATTTTTCCGTGATCAGTTTCTTATAATATCGTGCAAAAGAAAATCACCTTGAAAATACTTCTGATTTCTCCTTCTGTTAGTTTGCATCAAAGCCAAAAAGTGCTAACTGCGTGTTTAATTTAAAATCAACTAAAAAAGAAAAAAAAATAAAAACAAACACAAACAATTAAAAAAAATGATTTTACAATTATATACCTTGCATAACTTTATTAATATGACCACAAAGTTCCAGAATAACTGTTCCAATGCTCATGAGCTTTGACTGCCGCAGTCAATGTCAAAACCTTCCAGGTTTATGCAAAACGAAAATTGAATATATTAGGTTAAACAACAAAACCATAAACAAAAAACGAAACACAACCGAACCCTAAGAAAAGAAAAACAAAACGCTAACGATGAAATATGGTAGTGGCTCCATCACTATATATAGAGCGTGATCAATGCTGGAAATCCAAAAAATAAAAAGACGGTATTTTGGAAATAATATCGTTTATTATATCGAAATCTACATAAGTTTCTATAATTTTAGTTCCGAATATATTTTTCTTAATATCCATATTAAACGCAAGAAACATTTACATCCAAGATAATCTTGCACATCTTTTACAGACTTTGAAAAGATATTTTTTTATCTTTGTATTTTGGAATGTAATAGCAAAAACTGTTGTTGAATATTTTGTTTTACCCGTTTCGTTGTTCTCACCAATTTTTTTCCTCTTTCCATGATTTTTTTGTGTTTATTCTTTTTGTCCAACATGATTTTCCTCCTAATGGTTTTGTGTTCTCTTCATCCTGACAGGATAAACAAACCCTTTTATAAGAATGCGAAATTGGGGGATAAAAAAACTAATTGGGCCGATTACTAACGGACTCCCCCCTGATAATGACAAACATTTATGAAAATTTCCAACAAATGTCGGCATGGTTTTTTCGGTTGAATACAATGCCGGCACCGAGCTATTTCAGTTGCAACAATGGTGGATTCAAAGAAAAGACATTAAATTTTCAACCTCTTAGCAGCAATTCTCTCTTCACAATCGTCCTCCACTTTCACCAAAAAAAGTTCCCTCTCAATTTTTTTTTCCATCATTCTACTCTCATCTCATTCACCCAAATACAAATACAAATACAAATACATACTAATCATTTGACAAATACTTAAGATTTTTACTAATTATTATTAACCACTAAACCCGATTAGTGAGGGGTAGATTAGGATTTAAAAAAATACTTAGATAAGGGGTGATCCTGATTTGATATTTGGATCCAGTTTTTTTCTTTTTTCTCTATCCCCAAATTAGTTTTTTTATCCCCCAATTTCGCATTCTTTTATAAGCTCTGGAGGAAAAACATCCCTCGATCCAACAATGACTATCCACTAATCAGGTATTTTTCTTTTAATCATTGATCTAAATTCGTTTATTTCGTCCCATTTGTAATTGAAATTTAGATTTAAATTAGTGATTTTATTTATCAGTTTGGTACTTTGGAGTTGTAATTAGGTGAATTTTATAATAAGAAGTGTAAATGGACATTGGGTATTGGAAAAGATTTTTAAATTTTTTACGATTGATTTAGCTTTATGATCAAATCATGATGAATACCGCATATATTGATTTGTTAATTTTCAAGTTAAATTTAACATATTTTTTTGTATTTTGTTTTTATTTTTTTGGTAAAAATTTGGGTAATTACCTCAAGATTTTGTTATTTGAGGTAAGAAGATTTTTCAAGATTCAGTTAATATTTTCCTGAATTTTATTGGTTTAAATTTCATAATTTTATTACTAAAAAAATGGTGGGGCCAGAATCAGCCAGAAGTTAGAATCAACGTGGAGCTCCGGTGAATGCGAACGGTCTAAAAAACTATGTTATTATATAGAGAATTGCCTGGCTAAATTGAGGCCTAGTCCGTTTAATTTGAGCCTACGATTACAGGACAAAAAAGATTATTAAGAGATGAAATTACCAATTTGTCCTTTACCATATACTAATACTACAAATTTACCCCCATTAAATTCTAATAATTAATAAAACTAAAAACTAAAATCAAAATCATAAAACTAAAACCTAAAATAAAAATCATAAAACTAAAAATCAAAATCAAAATCAAAATCAAAATCAAATTCATTTCCATCTCCATCTCCAACAGATTCTTCTTCTCTTCTTCTCCCCTAATACGAATCAAGTACTTTTCTAGTAACTCAATCACATAAGTTAGGTCCTAGCAACATGTAATCACTGAAAATTTGATTTTTTTTGAAATAAAAGTTTTGGGTTTATTAGAATCGGTTTACGTCAATGTATTTATGAACCGATTTTATTTAGAAACGGATTTTGTTCATGCCCACAAAGACCTATTATACTGAATGTGTATTCTGGTTGGAGAAAATTGAACCAGAATCGGTCTATGTTAATGTCCACATAGCCCGATTCTGGTATGGAAGAGTAACCATTTTTTTGTATATTTTTTTTGGTTAGAGTCGAATTACATGTATGTACACATAACCCGATTGTACAACCTTTGATTTCTTAACTATTATTCCCACAATCGGATTATTTAAGGGTCCACATAAACCGATTCTTATTGCGTTACCCAAAATCGGCAGATATGGTACATCTAAATAAACAGATTGTGGTTGATGTTGATCCATTAACCGTGTTTGAATTTTTGCACAAATCTTGAAATTTTTATCTTTATATTATAGAGCGTGAAATTTTGAATTGAACGCAAAATGAATGAGGTCATTCCGACATCAGATGAAGAAGTTATGAGCAAAACAGTCGAAAAAATATGCACGGATTAACAATCCGTGTATGTGGGCACTAACATAAACCGATTCTGGCGGAAAAAAATCACAGAAAGACTCATGAAATTTTACAATCGGTCTATGTTCTAAGTATTTTAAACCGATTCTTACAATCGGTTTATGTGAACATGAACATCCACCGATTTTAGGCAAGTTTTGTCAAAAAAAAATCATATTCTGATGAAGATCAAGATTAATTAATTTTTAGTTTGATTTGATTAATTAATCACCCGATTAATACTAATGAATTAAGGGGTAAATTAGTCATTTTTAAAGTAATTGGATAAGAGATTATTCTTTTTACTTTTTGATGTCATTTTTTTGTCTTGTAGTCGTATGCCAAATTGGCATATGCCCCAATTTAGCCAGGTTAATTTGGGTACATAATTGCAATCCACAATACCTACCCCGTAAAATGAAAATAAAGATGGCATTGAGTTCCACTGAAATTCAAGAGAAGCATGGTTTTACTTTACATAATACATAGTCTAGATTTCATGGTGCATCTCCATGATCCTACGGTGCATAACTTCAAACCTTGGAGATGCAACAACTTATTGGGAAGGAATAGCACACCAAATCTAGGTTTTCCTAACAATACATATGCTAACTCTTTTTATTTTCGTAACCCAAATGATCCATTATAATTCTAGTAACTTATATGAAGGGTTAGCAAATTAAGCAATAATTACCATATTTAGGAATTATCAAATATAAACTAAATAACTATTCAAAGTGTGAGATAATTAGTGATACATGCCTAACACAATTTACACAAAATCACTATTACTAATATTTCTACCCAAAATCCATGTATACCAAAATCCACCCTACCTTTATAACTGTTTGTCATTTTCATTTGTAACACAGTTTGACATAGCTAACACAATAATTCATTTTAAAATTTTGAAAATGCAAAAATATAAATTTTAACATTTCATAAATCTTTTGTCTGGAACCAATTTAATTTTTAGAACCTTAGAATAACTTATACCCCGGAACCAGTAGATAATGGGAACCATAAACTAACTTAGCTATTTTCACAAATCTTAAGGACCGAAACCACACCGACACAACTCTTCCACCCATTACGCACCCGAAGAACTCTTTCTTCCTTTCTATCAGTTGAACTCAGATGCGTTTAATTTTGGTCTTCCAAGCTCCGATCGATCGAGCCGTGAGCAAGTTGAAGAGAGCTCTAACCACGATAGTTGAAGGAATTAGAGGATTAAATCTTAGCAATCTTCTATATTAAGAACCATAATTTTGCTAGAAAGTTATCAATTACAGGTTGGTTTTCTTCCTCTTTTATTTTTGTTACTTTAAGATGGGTATTGAAATTTAGGTTTCTTAGTCAAATTTTCTGTTGTGAAAAGAACCTATGATCAAAAATTTCTTCTATAACATTGTTCAAGTTGCAATTTCTGCTAAAAGAAAGAAATAAAAGCGTTTGTTTTGTGCTCAAAATGTTTGGTAAATTGTTTGAATGGAGCTGAAATACTTAAAGTTCCCATGACTAATTCATGTTTCAATTTTATTTTAGGGATTGAAATTTTGGTTTTTATGAGATTGGGTTTTTTATTTTTTACATTGTGTTGCACCAAATTGAACGTTTGGGATCAACTAGTTAGTGAATTAGCTCTGTGCTTATTTATCAACTTGTATGAATTATATTTACTAGCCCCTGACTGGTATTCTGATTTGACTGTTGCACTTCATCTTTAGGAAGTCAGAAGTTTGCTTCCATTGGTATTCATGTATCGCAGTGGATAACTTACTATCATCTAGGATAATTCATGAATTTTTATATAGTTACTTACTGCTCTTAATGTTCTGTGTCATGTTATGTGCAGCACATTACATTTCTTACTGTTTTGCGTCACTAAATTCATATATGTCACTAGTAAACTTGCACGCGCAATGCGCCTACCGCTGGAACCGGCTATTGCGCATCTGAAACTGATGCAAAAACACATTGACCATGTGGTTGTTATTCGGGTCCAAAAGCTGCAACAACATGTAATGCTTGCGATCATAACTTGGTTTAATCTATTGATGTCGGTCCAGATGGTGTAGTCATTGTATCATGATTTTATAAATCCTTTGGTTCTGCTTTATTTTTTCTTGCCATATGTGAAAGAGGAAATTGGATGCCTAATACGGTCACCAACTACTGCGCATTTGCGCTATTGGTCTGCCATGGGAGTTCAGTGTTAGACTCCGACCCCATGCATCTAAGCATCCTTGCCCATCCATTTTATGATAAATATTATTGATGTCTTGTTGTAGCCTTCTTGGTGAGGAACTGAGATACAGATATACTTTGAGAAAACTGAAAACTTTAGTGGTGTTAAAAATGACCCTCGCAGAAACCTTGGTGGTACAGTAATAGTAGTGCAGTTCACGTCTTATGGTATTTCTGTTTAGACACGGTATAGCAAATGCATAGTGAATGTCATTACTACACTAGTAATAACGGTAATAATCCATCTAAATTTGAATGCATAGTTATATTAAGTTATGCTTAGTGTACTTATTCCTTGTTTAACATTCTCATTATTTTACGTTCCAAAATGAAATTCAACCAACCCCTATCTCATTGTTTATACCATTTCTAGCTACTCTGTCATCTTGGGGCATTAAGCTTTGGGTGGCCAAATCAAGATACGATACCATGACAGACATAAAACATAAAATTAGAAGTTTCTAATTAATGACTCAAAATCTTCTGATTTTGTGCACTTAGTGTTATTATCCAACGAAATATCCGAAGTTTCTAACGAAATCGGATTCGTGTCTCAGAAACTGATTAATGACTCAAAATATTCTGATTTTGTGCACTTAGTGTTATTATCCAACGAAATATCCGAAGTTTCTAACAAAATCGGATTCGTGTCTCAGAAACTGATTAGTGACTCGAAATCTTCCGATTTTGTGCACTTAATTCTGATTAGTATCAACTTCTTTGTGTTGTTATCCAATGAAATATCCAAAGTCTATAACAAAATCGAAGAAAAAAGCTTCACTTTTTAGCCGTCTGTTTCATTCGATCTGTATGTGGGAGATAAAAGGTTTATTGACCATTGATTAAGGGAAGTAAAATGATCTTTAGCCCTCCATTCCATATTGGATCCGTATGAGGGAAATAAGAGGATTAGTGACCATTGATTAAGGGAAGTAAAATGAATGGTAATCTCTCCATTCCATATTGGATCCGTATGTGGGAAGTTAGAGGATTATTGACCATTGATTAAAGGAAGTAAAATTAATGGTAATCAAATAGCTAACGTGTCTCTTTGTTTTACCACATCTCTTTTCATTAGCCAAAACCGAAAGTTCGAGAAACACAGAAATCCCAAAATTTCCCCCATTCTCTCTTCTCCCGCTCCAAAAATCCCCAAAATTTCGTTTCCCACCAAGATTTTCCGCCAAATTACTCTGAAATTTTATAATGATTTCAAATCTTAGTTTTAGTTCCCCCTTCTCTTTTCTCTTTTCTATATAATCCGGTCTCTAGACTTGATTCAATTTTTTCCAAGAAACTTAGGGTTCCTAATCCTGTATATCTTTCAAATCAATTCTCACAATCGCTGCTCTCTAAGGTAATATCATGAAAACCTTCTTTTTTTTATGTTTCACATCATCAATTTCTGGTATGAAGATTTGATATTAGGGTTTCAGTTTAATTTTATCAATTTCATGATAATAAGATTTTTCATATTCTCAATTTCAATTTCAGTTTCAGTTTTATATTAATTTCAATTTCAATTTCAGTTTCAGTTTGTTTGAGTTTTGGGTTTTGGGTTTTGCTATTAAGATGTTAGGATTTCAGTTTATTTGAATGGATTTGGGTTCTGTTATTAAGATTTTAGGATTTATGTTTGTTTTCTGTCAATACCCACATTTTTACTGTTTTTTTCTCTATTTCTATTACAGTTTTTTGGAGATTCATTAGGGAGGGAGGCTGAGTTTTCGGTGAGTTCCTTCACCATACACAACGCTTTCTTGCTTTTTCCATCTTCACACTCTAATTGCTTATACTACGGTACACAATGCTTTCTTGTTTATAAATGAATGTTGAATATTAGTTGCTTTCTCTATTTGAGCTCTTGGAAGCTATAAATGTTGAGCAGATTGTGAGTATCTAAACTCTTGCAGACTTTCTTGATGCATGAGTACAAGTTATTGGTTTGTATGGTGACGGTCTGAACAGATTTGGAGAATCCTTTACATATTTCAGGGGAATTATCATTTATCAACTAATATCGCTACTCAAAGCACAACCGAGGACATCTCAGTCAATACCCACATTCCATATTGAATCTTTGGATTTACTGTTTTTGGATTTTTGTCAATACCCACATTTTTACTGTTTTTTCTCTATTTCTATTACAGTTTTTTCTCTGTTTCTATTTCTATTTCTATTACAGTTTTTAGTGATATTTGAAGTTTGTTTCCCTTTTATTATGCAACATTGGTTGGTTTTTCTGTTTCTTCTTTACATGAATTGAGTTAATTTTGTGAACCTATGGGTCTATTATGTTTAGTGGTAGTGTTTGAGGAAATTTGGTTTTGTGATTCTGTTTATTTTGGGTTCTTTTTACGGATATGCTTGTGTTTAGGTTTCAATGTTCTGTTTATTCTCCTTCATTTACTTATATTTTCTAGTACTGATAAAGTCTACGATTTAATGTTCTTATAGTTTTTCTCTGTGTTGAATGCAGATGGATACTATTGAAGCATCTAATAGTGTGCATACAACTGTTTCTTCACCACAAACTAGTGATCCTGCTTATTCTTCTTCCGCGACTGAAACTAATGTTGTTTCTAAGCCAAAGTTGATGGTAACGGTTAATTTGTATGGGAGACCTGTAGGTGACAATGCAGACAAATTAGCTACTCGGGCTGGAAAACTTGTCCGTGCCTACTGTCCAGTCAAATATGTGGATTGGAGGCAGGTTCCGGATAACTTCAAAGAAGATGTGTGGTTTAAGTTGTTGGTATGTAATCTATAGTTTCTTTCTTTTTCTTCTATCATGGTTTTATGAATGAATGGCTTGATGAATCTTGTTGATTTTTGACTTGAAACTTGTTTATTTAAGCAAGAATTCGAGTTCAATGTGCCAAATCATTTAGCCAAGATGATTGTTATGGGGTCTCTTCCACAGAAGTTCAGGACATATAAACATGATCTAAGAACTGGTCCTCTCCTAGGCAAGGTCACTATGCAAGAGAAGTTAGATGCACGTCATGTTGATTTTGACTCGGATTGTTGGAAAATTTTTGTCGAGAATGAGAGCATACCTGGTATTAAGGAAAAACATGCCAAATATTCAGAAAATCAAAAGAAGAGGACCATACATCACACATGTGGTCGAGAGTCATATGCAAATAAAATCCACAAGCTCGTAAGTACATCATATTTCACTTTGACACTAGTTTAATGTTAATTGTTTATACTTATCCATATAATGTATGTACATGATGTAAAGGAAGGTTTGGTAGCTGAGGCTGCACGAGGGCTTGCTTGGATGGATGGCCATGTTGGGAAAGATGGAAAAGTAAATCCTTCGGCTGTTGAGAAATATGTGAGTATAGTTGGTCATGTTGAATGAAGCTCGTAGTTTACCTATTTACTCTGAAATTAACACACGTTGTTCAATGTATGTTAATAGGAGCAAGTAAAGGCCGCTAGAGCTAGGAGGAAGGAGCTAATTGATGCAGGATTGGTATCCTCTTTAGACTTTGAGAATGATGAGATTGCTGAAGTCTTTGGACCTGAAAAATGCAGAGCTGGTTTGTTGGGTTATTCTCCACTTGTCTCGAAGAAGCAAGCCTTATACGCAAGTGTTGCGACCGCGGTTATGAATGCAAACACAAACCCAACAATTACTGCGCAAGGACTGATCATATGGTTGAGGCTCTACTGCCAAAGCATACTGAACTAATCACTAATGTGAGCATTTACAAGTTCTGTTTTTGTTTAGCATTCACTAGAGCAATAGAGCCAGGGCACAAAAATTAGGCTTATTTTTGAAACACTTAATAAAAAATCTGTATACAAGTTTCCTCTTATACTCTTGCACGTACTTAAGCTTTAAAGGAGAGGGGGTGGGTGCTTTCTTATTTAGGGGATTCACTGCCTTGTAAAAACTGTGTTCTTTTTGAGTTATGATTGCATATCTGTAGTTGTCATTATCCAAGCAATTAACTGTTTTCTCTGTTGTTATAGGTTGTGCTGCAAGTTATGGCAAAACAACAACAAAACCAACATTCTGCCAGCACAAACCCAGCTGTTGGTGGTGTTGAAGATCCTAATGAAAATCAATTTGTGCGCATTTACAACAGAAAAAGGGAAATTGTTGCCACAGGTTATGTTGTGTATGTCATAGATGGAGAACATTGTGAGGGACTCTTAGTGCAACCAGAAGAGAGAAAGGTATGTCTTGAAACCATCGAGGATGGTAACTGTGCTGTACCTGACAGTCCTCAAGGTGATCGCTTTTATTTGAAAGAGTATGTTGCAAATGAATCAGTAATTTGGCCCGTGTCTCGTATCGAGTTTGTGGATTCTACCCATGAATGAAAACTTCTTGAGTAACTACTTTTTCTGAAGTGGAAACAGTTTATGGAGTCTGCCCATGAATGAAAGCTTCAATAACTACTTTTTGTGCAGTGAAAACATATCCTGCTTGGAGGAGCACACTTTTTGTGAAGTGAAAACTTCTTTAGTACCTATCTAATTTTCAGTCTGTAATTTGTAATGTAATTGGGTGACTACTGCTCCTTGTATATAATCATTATGGTTCTTAATATATATATTTTATATATCCAGTGTTCAATTCTTTAAATTGTAGCTTAAAAAGTAATTTTATGGGTACTGAATATTGTCAGTCCCGGCTACTGGAAGCCGTCGTCAGTTCCGGCGACCAGAAACTGTTAGGCCGGAAAAGTGCCATTTGTTAGGTATCAGACCTAACAAATTTTCTAACAGAAATAATGTTACAAACGTCTAGAACCAAAAGACACATGTCATTTTTCTATTGGTCATTTTAATAGTAATAAAAAGAGTTAGCAACGGTTGTAACATAATATTTGCATTACAAAGTAAATATGAAGAGTAAAATATAAATAGTTAGGATAAATATTGTAATGAACTTAAAGTGTTAGTCTATTTAATTTTCCTGATGGATTAAAAGAGTGATACAAAATTCTCACACATTATATTACTCCCTATCGATAACCATTTATTTTAGTAAGGGAAATTAGCTTCTATTTTTTGTAATGATTTTTTTCAATAAGGAAATCCTTGATTTGGTGTAGTGGCACCAAGTACTAAGATTGGGTTTTATGGATAATTCCAAGCTCTTTCCAGAGAAAAATTCGTGGCTAAAAATCCCTTTTCCCCACTAGCCTTCCCAGGTGTTTTGGGAATTTCAGTGGGAACACTCCTGAGATGGGCAATTGTTATCCGTTCTCAGAAAGGTGAAAACCGTTAGTCATTAACCGTTCTACTCATTGTAACCGGCCAATTATCACCCGTTTTCAGGAAAAAAGGCTCACCATCATCGGTTGTTTGACCTTTTATAAAAACCAAAGAATTATATTTCCGTTTCAAGATGGACATTATCTTCTACAAACAAGGATACCGTGTGTTCAAAATGGAAATTATTTTTATGGTTTCTACAAGAACAACTACGTGCATTATGTTTATGTTCAATTATCAAGATCATGCAACCTCCGAATAAGAAAATAAGCAATTTATCAAATGGTGAAAACAGAATGACAAAACTAATTTACTAACACAACTCTATACACCTGCAATAATCCATTTCTACAAATATGATGATAATCATCATCAATTCTTTAGTTAAGATGAATCTGATATTAAGATTCATGTTTGTCTTATGCTTTTTGTGGATTTCTTTTTCTTCTGGTGTTTTTTGTTATGCTGTTGAATATCAGAAGGTCTACAATTGATGTGTCTCAACTTCTTGATGAGATGTTTTCTTTTCTAGTTTTAACTTTGTATATACTATCAATTTGTGCACTGAACTCCAAATGCACTTCATACCCCAAAAACTACACCATGGTGTGTGGGGTGTTGATTTGCTCCCCATTTGAGAAAATCGCGTGTAACTATTCAAAAACCAAATTATATGGGTTAACTTTCAGTTTTGTTTTGTGCAAATTTAAATCATAAAAATGTGGTTGTACTTTAATGGTAAGAATTACACGTTGTGGTCATGAAAGTCAAGTTAATCAAAATTTATTTTTCTTTAATTATGTCTTGTATAATTCTACAAGAATATAAATAATTGGACAACTTCATAACTAGTTTCATTTGAACTAGTTATAATCAAGATGAATATGGTTGATATGAAAGTGCTCATATGGCTAATTTCGGGTGCACATGTTTAGGTACGGTTACCCTTATCTAAATGAAATCATATTTCATTTGTGTGTAACAAGCTAAGACCATATAACGATGGAGAGATATTGTTTTGGTTTCAAGCAAACTTAGCTTGGTTCTTATATCAGGTTTCATCTAACGGTGAATATTGATTGCTTTGCTTCAAAGATATCAAACCCTGATTTGAAAACTATATATATGAGAACTCTTGCAATTTGGAAACCTAGTCCCCGCACCTCCTGTGTGATACTAGCTAGTTGCGACTAGAGTTTATTCTCCTTTAATCTTAGGTTTTTCACGAAACCATGTAGGTTAAAGACTTAAAGACTTCATTTGGATTGTGAAGCCAGACCCAACTATTTTCTCTGTAGTTGCGTGTTCTGATCTTTTTGTTTTCTATCGTGATTGAGTACTATCTTATCTAAGATTTGCTCGAGATTTAGTCTCCGATAGGAAAGATAAAAGAAGTCACAAACATCTTCGTCTCATCGTTTGTGATTCCACAATATCTTGTTTCTCTTTCATACAATTAATATTACTGAGAGGTGATTGATATTTCTGCGCTGTTCTTCGGAAATATAAGTCCGGTATATCAATTGGTTCATGTTCACCTTGATTTATAAAAAGAAGGAACAAAAACTCTTGGGTATTTCTGTGGGAGACAGATTTATTCATATCAATAGACTTTTATGCGTGAGACAGATTGGTTTATCAAGTCTTCGACTTTGGGTCGTAGCAACTCTTAGTTGTGGGTGAGATCATTTAAGGGAATCAAGTGTGCAAAGTCCTGCTAGGATTCAGAAGCGTAAGGAAAGCGACGGTACCTTGAATCAGTGTGAGATTGATTAGGTTTCAACTACATCCTAGTCCGAAGTTAACTTGTAGTAGGCTAGTGTCTGTAGCGTCTTAATATAGTATGGTGTTCAAATCTGGACTAGGTCCCGGGGTTTTTTTGTATTTGCGGTTTCTTCGTTAACAAATATTCTGGTGTCTGTGTTATTTCTTTTCCACATTATATTTGCTTATATAATAGAAATATCACAGGTTGTGCGTAAGTTCAATCAATTACCTAATCCAACCTTTGGTTATTGATATAAATTGATTGACACTTACACATTGATCTTTGGTACTGTTCAAGTTATTTCTCTTATCCAATCGGGCTCGCAATTTCTATTTGTTTGACTGCGGATTGAATTTGAGAAATTGAGATATAAACTCTTTGATATACTTTTTTTAGTCTAAGTATCTAGTCGATTCTCTTGAAATTATATTAGAGTTTTTCCATACCGATTGGTAAGCGAAATATTGGGTGTGGTTGTTAGAACCCCGCTTTTTCAATTGGTAATAGAGCATGAAAACACGTTTAAGACCTTATAAGTATGTGTTTGTAGTGATCTGAGTCTATGGACAGAAATTTTATCTCCATAAACGTACCGCCGGTCTTCGATGGCTCAAATTATTCATGGAGGAAAATTGATATGCGCTCTTTTCTTCTATCGCGTGATTTTCAATCATGGGTATTTGTTTTTAATGGCTATAACCCTTCAGTTGTTACAAAAGGAAATGTAACTTCTCCAAAGTATATTGGTGATTATGATGCTGCCGAGATTCTTGATGCAAAGAAAAATTCTGACGGTTTGAATGCAATCATCCATGCCATTACCCCAGATCTTCAGTACCATGTGACTACGTGCACTCGGTCTAAAGATGCTTGGGATATCATAGAAACCGGATTTGAAGGGAATACCTGCGGAAAGGAAGATAGACTTCAAAACAGAAATTCTAATTGGGAAAACCTTTCTATGGAAGATAAAGATTCATTTGATGGTTTTAATCACAAAGTTTCTGAAATTGGTAATGCGTCTTTTGCGTTGGTTAAGACTATTCCTGAAAAGGACATTGTGATGAAAATTCTCAGATCATTGTCATCTAGATATGATTCTAAGAAACATGTCATCGTTGAAGGAAATAACCTTGATACACTTTCCAGGAATACTCTTGTAGGAAAGTTAAAATTTTTTGATCTTGAACTAAGTCAACGAGAAAAACATCACATGGCGTGCAACCTTGTTGCCACATCTGATAAACATTCTCGATGTCCATAATTGATTTATCCAATGAATGAGAATTGTTTTAATTCAAATCTTTCACTATTGGTACAACGGTTGAAGAAAACTCTTAAACAGAGAAAAATAAAGTCTCAAAGGAAATCGGCTTCAATCAATTAAAAGGGTATAAAAATTCAGAAAGGCTATGATAATAGAACTTGCTTCAAGTGTTATAAAAGTGTTCATCATTTTTCAGGTAATCCGGATAAGGAGGTTAGTGAGTTAACCAAGGCTTGGATGGCAACCATCGACTATTGTCCTGAGGAATACATCTGTGAAATCTCTCTAAACCTTTTTGATGATAATCACATTTTTCATTCTAATAGCTGTGAGCATTCCATGATACACGATCTTACTTCTCCAGAACAGAAATTGATCTTTTGACAACAGATCTACACTCAATGAGGAGTATGTTTCAACTGGAAAAACAAGTCTGGATTAAAAATATTGAAAATATGGAATACCAACTATATGAATTAAGACAAGAGACTTCATTTCCTCGTAGTTGTGATCCTAAGAAGAAGAATCGATCACCGTCGATAAACTCTTTGAAGAACAATAAAAAAATTACTCCTGATGATATGTCATATTCAAATCCCTAGTGTAATGAGGATGACTTTGTATATTAGGATCATCCAGGAACTATGTGCACAAAGTTTCGAAAAAACTCCTTCTATGTTACTCAAAGATATCAGAAGAAGAAAAGAAAATCTCCTAATAAACCAACATCTATTTCGAAAGATATTTTCAGAACCATTCATAGTTTGCGAAAATCAATAAACAAGGTATTCGAAACAGTACATGAAAAGAAGCTATCTACAAATTCTTCCTCCGTAAAAAGGGATCATAAAAAAGTAAGAATGAATGGTTCATCCTCCTATAAGAAACCTCTCGGTCCTGTATTGGATAAGGGAAATTACAATTTGTAATAAGTTGTAAGATTTTTTTTGTTTTTTCTTGAGCAAGAACTATAATCTTCAAAAGGGATGTAAGGAATATCTTCTGTTGTTTATTCCGTAAACTGCTTATGTATCTCCTTCTTGTTCTCTAATTAAAGGTTCTTTTGGGAATACATGTTTTTTATTCTTTTTTTTTCTTAGATGGAAGAGCTCATTCCTTAAGCAAGCATTTCATTTATCTCTTATATTATGTATTCATCCAGTCTTTCAAATAAAGGTGATGATGTTTGGTATGTTCTCTTTCCCTCTAAGAAAGTTCGTTTTGATTCTTCTGATAGTGAGATGTGTCATGAGAAGCATGATTCCTCATCCGATGAGAATCCATATATCTCTCATTAACTATGAATCTTGTCTTGGAACAAGTACGTTCCTTCAAGAGTGAACTTGAATCTTCAACCAAAAGACTTGAAGACAAGATGGAAAATATCGAATCTAGGATTGATCTAATCGAAGATGAACTTGATGACTATAGGGAATATGAGAAGATCCTTCAAATTCAGTGAAATATTTTCTAGTTTTTGCTTAAATAATGTCTAGGAAACTTCTTATGAGAATTTATTCTTGTGTTTTAAGAAGGATATCTAGGATTTGGAATAACAATTATTATGATTACACATAGCTATTTCCAACGATTTTCATCTTGCAATTATTTTAGATTTATTTATTTAAATTCTAAATTTTATTTGGAAGATGATTTTGCAGTATTAATCTTTATGGTTTTACATATTACAAATTATTATGGGATATGTGTGTTTGCGTCTGTGAACTATGATCGTCCCATATTCAAAAGTTAAGTTTATCATATGTCTTTATTGAATTGATAAAAGATAGAATGAACCTTTGACCACAAAAGTTAAGCCTATTATGTCATTATGAAAATATTGATGGAAGATAGGATGAACTTTTGTTTGCAAAGACTAAGTCTATTATACGTCTCTATGCAAATATTGATGAAAAATAGAATGAATCTTTGAATATTTTGTAGTATTGATCTTTCCCTGATCCATTTATTATGAATATATTGTGTGTCTCCATAAGTTATCTTATGTTGAGCATTTCAAATTAACCATGGGTTGTCTTGTGGTTAATTTAATTGAGTACTTTGGATCAAAAATTCATGTTTTCATGTTATTTGTTACTATCCAAAGAAATCCTTCTTTTCGCGTAAACGTAAGGTCGCTCTTTTGCTGTTCTTTCGGGAATGACATTTTATGGGGGAGAGTTCTTCTTGAACTTGTGCTTTATTGCGAAATCTTTGTGGGAAGTGCAGTTGTGGAATATTGCAGGAGTTTTCTTGTATCTGCATAAACTCCTTGATGAATGCATTTATTTTCGGCTATATGATTGCATCTAAACAAAGTTGATATGTTTCTTTCTTTCAGTCATGAAGTGTCTCTATGAAAATTTCATGAGGATCCCACTAGTTTTCGTACCATTGCCAATTTATATTAACAAAAAGGGGAAGAATTAATGTGTAGTTCACACTACAAATACATATGGTTTATGGATAATTATGTAAAGGGGAGTGGTTTTCATGTCGAGATGGAGTATTGACTAAAGGGGAGTGATAATATCACCATAGTATTGTTGTCAAAGTTTTGATACAATTGAACTTTGATGTTGTGTAATAATACTATGACAATGTATAACAATGATTGAGAGCAACTGTTTTATCATTGTTATAGATACGGAACTTCAACAACTATGATGATGAATAGAACACCTTTAGAATAATGGAAGACTTGGAAGTGACGGAGATTTCGAGTAATGTTGAAGAACCAAGGAGATCATGCATTTGGAAGAGAAGCTACACAATTTTATTTATTTTGAAATCCATATGTATTGATAGTTATATCACTAAAGTTGACAAAGGAAGAGATTGTTAGAGCACTGCTTGGTTGAACTCGCAAGCGTTGCTCTCTCAAGATTGTTTGTCAAGTTTAGTGATCAAAACTATAAGTTTTGATTTCTAGTCTACTTATAGTAATGTCTCGGACTAGGATAGATTGTGTAGTTGATCTTTAGACTTCACGGCGTTCATCAATTGAAGAAAAAGAACTACTAAGGAGAGCTTGTGGAACTTCATAGACAAAAGGTATGTGGACACTGAAACTCATCTATCACTCATAAAGTCTTTTCTACTCTATCTCCCTTCTTGAGACAAAAGTCGTATTACTGTATAGTATTCGATTATACACATTTGATATTTCGAGTTGAGTTTAACTCGCTTACATATTTCTTGAAATATGTATTGGTAAGATTTCGCTTTAACCAAGTTCATCTTATATTCTTGACGTAAGTCAAAAAATGATCATGTGAAAATTTCCAAGTAATATCTTACATGATTTGTGTGATACAGTCATTTGATGTAGACTCTGAATGTTTCGTATTGATTATTTCAGTATCTTGAAAATCTCTTTGATGCTAATAGTTAGTGAAAACAACTATTCTCATCCTCTAAGAAAGTTTCAATGATTGAAATGGAGTTTAAAACGACTAACCATGATTGGATATAGCATAGTATGCGTACTTTCATATATGTTGTCCATATCTGAAACCATTGTATGCATACTGTTTGGTTTGGTGAAAGTCCGGGAACCATGGTATGCATACCCGTATACTACTCATTGGTTAAGTGAAGTCCAAGAACGTAAGTATGCGTACCGGTATGCGTACTGGAGAACCCGAACTAAGTCTGGCCACTTAGATATGCGAACCGGTATGCGTACCTGAGCTGGTTAATTAATTTCTAAAATCGGTTATTCATGAACTAATACATTTATAAATTATGGAATGCAATCTTTTGCTAACCGTGGCAATAATGTTTATGAATTGATTCAACTGAATCAAAATTGATTTTGCTTCAATTGTGTCTTGTATATTTCGACGAGAATATAAACAATTGAAAAACTCCATAACTAGTTTCATTTGAGTCATTTGAACTAGTTATGATCAAGATGAATATGGTTAATATGAAAGTTCTCATATGGCTACCTTCGGTTAACTATTGTTGAACCAACCGTGTGCACATGTTTAGGTATGGTTACCCTTATCTAAATGAAAGCATATTTCATTTGTGTGTAACAAGCTAAGACCATCTAAAGATGGAGAGATATTGGTTTGGTTTCAAGCAAACTTAGCTTGGATCTTAGATCAGGTTTCATCTAACGGTGAATATTGATTGCTTTGTTTCAAATCTATCAAACCCTGATTTGAAAACTTTATATAGGAGAACTCTAGCAACTGGGAAACCTAATCCCCACACCTCTTGTATGATACTAGTTGCGACTGGAGTCGATTCTCTTTTAACCTCAGGTTTTTTATGAAACCCTGTAGGTTAACGACTTACATACTTCATTGGGATTGTGAAGCCAGACCCAACTATTTTCTCCTTAGTTGCTTGTTCTAATCTTGCTGTTTTCTATCGTGATTGAGTACTATCTTCTCTAAGATTTTCTCAAGATTTAATCTCTGATTGGAAAGATAAAAAGAAGACACAAACATCTTCGTCTCATCGTTTGTGATTCCAAAATATCTTGTTTCGCTTCCATACGATTAAGATTATTGTGAGGTGACTGATATTTCTAGGCTGCTCTTCGGGAATATAAGTCCGGCATATCAATTGGTTAATGTTCACCTTGATTTATCAAAAAACGGAACAAAAACTCTTGGGTATTTCTGTGGGAGACAGATTATTCATATCAATATAATTTTCTGTGTGAGACAGATTGGTTTATCAAGTATTCTACTTTGGGTCGTAGCAACTCTTAGTATTGGATGAGATCATCTAAGGGAATCAAGTGCGTGGAGTCCTTCTGGGATTCAGAGGCGTAAGGAACGCGACTGTACCTTGAATCAGTGTGAGATTGATTAGGGTTCAACTACATTCCAGTCCGAAGTTAACTTGTAATAGGCTAGCGTCTGTAGCGGCTTAATACAGTGTGGTGTTCAAATATGGACTAGGTCTCGGGGTTTTTCTGCATTTGCGGTTTCCTCGTTAACAAATCTTTTGGTGTCTATGTTATTTCTTTTCCCCATTATATTTGTTCATATAATAGAAATATCACAGGTTGTGAGTAAATTCAATCAATTACATAATCCAACCTTTGGTTGTTGATATAAATTGATTGGTTCAAGTTATTTCTCTTATTCAATCGGGCTCGCAATTCCTATTTTTGATTGCGGATTGAATATAGAAATTGAAATATAAACTCTTAGATATAATTTTCTTAAGATTGAGTCTAACTATCTAGTTGATTCTCTTAAAATTATATTGGAGTTTGTCCATACAGATTGCTAAGAGAAATATTGGGCGTGGTTGTTAGACCCCCGTTTTTTCAAGTATAATAACCTCCAACTGAGTCTTTAGCATATTATCAAGCTCATTCCATTTTCCGTCCTCATTAACTCTTATAAGAACTTCTTTAACTTCCACCACCTGGACAAGGTCACTCCAATTACTACTTTCCCGTGGTTGTCACACTCTTCTCCTCAACAGGCAGTAACAAGGATTTGAGTGTCAATCAAATTCACAAGTGTGAAACTCAATCAACTCAGAATGCAATACCCTCCGTAGTTTAAACATTTTAGGTACTAGCAGCATGAGAAGATTATGCTGGACTTTAGTTAACCTCCGTTTGGAAACCTCATAGCCACAATTATTCATAAATTGATTTCCCTGTGCTTCTAGCTTAACAAAAACGCCATTCCGAGGCTGTAACAGTTGATGCTCATCGCAGTTGAAACTCCCACCACTGAAAAGGCGAGGGTACCAAATATACCTCAAGCTATTACTTTTCCTTCCTATAAGTCCTTTCCCCGAAAGCGATTGTCTATGGACTAAGTCGAGAAAATACAAAAAATCGGTTCACACTTTGTGTGATCGTCTATGGATACGAGATCGAGATAATATAACGACAAAGTGTGTTAACTTGATACAAAGGTTCGGACTTAACCAAACTCAATAGGATTCACGTATCAAGTAAATAGGAATTAACGTTTGTGCAATTTACTTTCATTATAATAAAACAATTATAATGAGGAAATATAAAGTAAATGACACATCAAGATTTTGTTAACGAGGAAACCGCAAATGCAGAAAAACCCCGGGACCTAGTCCAGAATTGAATACTCTCAGGATTAAGTCGCTATACAAAATAATACCAACATCGTATAGTTGAGACCAAGCAACTAAACCTATAGTTCACCTAGTTCCATCTGTATTCCCACGCCTCCAACCTGTAAACAAGTCACGTACTTGGACCAATTCCTTTGGTTCGTATTCCAAACAGTAAAGGAACAACAAATCTGTTTGGTATGAACTCTCTTCAACCAAGTGATATGAGTTGCGCAAAGGTTCCCTTGTTTATCTTAACATAAACTCCTTTCCCAGGTTCCAACATCTATCTTATGTTCAATCACCCAAAGGCAATCGTTAAGATTAAGACAACAATACTCTTAATCCAAAGAATTTTGTTGATGCCGATCTTTCTCAATTAATCAATCCAATCTACCATAAGGATAAACCGATTATTAATTGGATCCTCTTTTTCCCAAACAAGTAATGTGCACACCAAAGATTATAAAAACCAAGTCAGAAATCTTCAATATCTTCTTTGTCTTCAAATCTTCTTAGATCTTCAATAAACACTTGCACACAACTACTTGAATCTCTTATGATTAATCACACACATAACAGAGTTTGTTAACAATGGATTATCACAAGATCGTCTTTAGATCTAACAACAGTCTAAAGATCCCCGTCGAAACCTTGAACTAGTTTTAGTGAATCTTATATCAGAAGAGAAGATTGTCAAGCATAAAAAAACTAGGTGCAATCAAAGTTCAACCACCGTTAGTCAATCAAATCAATACGAAAACTACAGATAAACCGCAATATCTAGTTTCCCAGCAACGGGTCGCGCTAGAGCTTCTCAATCCCAAAGAAGACTTTAAATTGAGCGGCCGTAAGAGATTTCACCTAATTAGATTACTCTCCTCTCCGATAGGTGGCTTCACCAATAATAAAGACAAAAGCGTAAGTTTATTGTTACGCAGGATTAGTTTGCTACAAATGCAAACTCAAAGTATTTATAAACAAGGAAGTTTGGACACCAAGGAATTTCCAAAACCGAAAAATATACTCAAGATATTTTTCATTACTACACCAAATTCGGTTTTCATAATTCCTGTGAATGCACTGTCCAAATTAATGATCGAAATATCCTTGGAAAATCTTTAACTAGTAAATGCACATTACTAATTCTTATTTTCCATTTATAATTAAAAACCCTTAATTAAAAAGATTCTTAACTTATTTAAATTCGATCTTGGGATTTACTTCCTTCTTAGCCGTTGAGAAATATCTTTGAACAATATAGAATAAGCATAAATGCATTGTGTTCAAAGTGTGTCGACATCTTACTCTCGCAAGTCCTTTTTCATACTTGCTCACTTGAAACCGATTTACCACGCTTCCAAAAAAGTTTAGAATTGGTTCATCTGACTTTCAAGAACTATGTGATTGATCAAGTAACACTCAATCACAAATCATGGGCTTACGGTTCTACCAAAACAAGTTTCGGTTCTACCTCCATGTGAGTACTGTGCGTAGTTACACTAGCTTACCAAAGATACGACTGACTAGGTACTAGGATCGGTTCCCCACATATATTTGGTATCTAACTTGTATGCACTGCACATGTCCATAGGATCGGTTCCCCCTTCCCAAAAACGTGTTGCACATGTTCATAGGATCGGTTCCCTTTTCTTCCATAAACCTTTTGCACCTCATACAAGGATCGGTTCCCCTTGTGATGCACTGCACCTCTTACTAGGATCGATTCCCCCTCTCCCAATAAGTATTTAGACACTCACAAACCCGATCATACCCCAGGTGATTACTTAAGATCGGTTTCACTAATAAAAGTCATACCAATACATAAGTCAGTCCTCATGTGAATAGTTTTACCAAGAAACAAACAAGTCATGAGCGGTTATACTAATCCCACATATTGGTCGTTCATAAGATTTGCAATGAAGAACAGCCCCAATAACGCCTGGCGATTTCCTTTTCGGTTCACAACACATATCATGAACTTACTTCCTTAAAACACATGTAAAAACATTGTTTCCTAGGATGAAATCCTCACCTCATACCCATACATAATCACAATAGCATTCATACGATTATGTCGATGTATTATTTACAAAGTTTAATGGTTAAGCAAGAAAGTTCATATTGTATTCCTTAATACTATGTCTATCTAGAGTGTTCATGCTTCGCAGTTTTATGTTTTAAATATGAACGACTTGAAAGATACGTTAGGGAATGAAACAGTTCAAGTCAAATATCACTAACCTCAAGTGGAAGGATGATGTTTTGGTTGTAGCTCCGTACTTCTTCATTTCTTCAAGTCTTCGCAATACTTGTAATGTCTCATCCTAATACTTTCAAGCTAACCTATACGAAGTTGACTCTAGTACATTTAAATCAAGAGACTCGTAAATGAGTTTTGGTTCACTAAAATATGACAATCAAACTTGACATACCAACGCTTGGTGGGTTCAACCGAGCAATGCTCTAACAACCACCACCTCTACAAATGTAAGTTAAAAAGCGGGGGTCTAATAACCACACCCAATATTTCGCTTAGCAATGTGTATGGACTAACTCCGATATACTTTCTAGAGAATCAACTAGACAGTTAGACTCAATCTTAAGAAAGGTATATCAAAGAGTTAATATCTTTATCTCTCAATTCAATCTGCAATCAGCAAATAGAAATATCTGAGACCGATTGAATATAAGAGATGAAAACTTGAATGCTACCAATGACTAATGTTCAAGAATCATTCAATTTCAAACAACAACAAAAGGTTAGATTTCACGATTGATCGATACAACGCAAAACCTGTGATATTTCAATTATATAACAAAATATAATGCGGAAAAGAAATAACACAGACACCAGAAGTTTTGTTAACGAGAAAACTGAAAATGCAGAAAAACCCTAGGACCTAGTCTAGTTTTGAACACCACACTGTATTAAGCCGCTACAGACACTAGCCTACTACAAACTAACTTCGGTCTGGACTGTAGTTGAACCCCAATCAATATCACACTGATTCAAGGTACAGTTGTACTCCTGACGTCTCTGATCCCAACATGATACTACACACTTGATTCCCTTAGATGATCTCACCCACAACTAAGAGTTGCTACGACCCAAAGTCGAAGACTTTAATAAACAAATATGTCTTACACCTAAAAGTCTACGGTAATAGATAAATATATCTCCCACAGAAATACCTACGAGTTTTGTTCTGTCTTTTGATAAATCATGGTGAACATGAACCAATTGATAACCCAGACTTATATTTCCGAATAACAACCTGGAATTATCAATCACCTCACAATAATCTTAATCGACTAGCGAAACAAGATATTGCGGAATCACAAACGATGAGACGAAGATGTTTGTGACTTCTTTTCTATCTTGCCTATCAGAGATATAAATTTCAAGACAATTCTTACAATTGAGCTTATACGATAGAAACAACAAGATCAGATCACGTAACTACATAGAAAATAGTTTGGTCTGGCTTCACAATCACAATGAAGTCTTTAAGTTGTTAACCTACAGGGTCTCGTGAGAAACCTAAGGTTAAAGGAGAATCGACTCTAGATAACACAACTAGTATCACACAGGAGGTGTGGGGTTTAGGTTTCCCAGTTGTTAGATTTATCCTTTATATATATTTAAAATCAGGGTTTGCAATCAATGTTAGCTTAGTAAAAAAGCATTCAATATTCACCGTTAGATGAAAACCTGATTAGATTCGAGCTAATATCTTTCAACCCTTAGATCGAACTTAGCTTGTCATACGCAAATGAAATGTAACTTCATTTAGGTTTGAGTAATCGTACCTAAAAGTGTACACTTAGTTGGTTCAACAATAGTTAACCAATTGGTTAGCCATATGAGCACTTTCATATCAACCTTATCCATCTTCACCACAACTAGTTCAAATGAATTCAAAAGAACTGGTTAGAGAGTTATTCAATTATTTAGATCTTATAGAAGTATACAAGACACAATCGAAGCAAAATCGGTTTCATTCACTTGAATTGATTCATGAACTTTATAGCCAAGATTTGCAAAGATTGCATTCCTTATTATATAAATGTTTAAATTCATGAACGGACCGATTTTAGAAAGTAACACACTTAAGTATGTGTATGGTATGCGTACTTAAGTAACTTGATTTGAGTTTGTTTAAGTTTCCAAGCTCAGCAGAAATTCACGGAGGTGAATTTTCCGCCAGTATGCGTACGGATACGCTTACTTGGGTAACTGGATTGAGTTTGTTTCAAGTTTACAAACTCAGCAAAAATTCACGGATGTGAACTTCCGCCAGTATACGTACGGGTACGCATACTTACCCATTCTCCATTAACCAATTGTATACATACAAGTATGCATACTTTAGGTTCCCGGATTTTGGACTTACACACCAACGTGCGACCATACTATGCTTATATCCAAAGATGGTTACATTTCTAAACTCTCATTTCAATGATTCAAACTTTCTTAGAGGATGTTATATAATTTTTATTCACAAACTATTTTTCATCAAAACGATTTTCAAGTTATTGAAATGTCAACATGACTTTCGTCACGAGTAAAGATGAACTTGGCTAAAGCGAAAGCTTAACAACTCATATTCCAAGAAATAGATAAGCGAGATAAACTCAGCTCGAAATAGCAAATGTGTATAATCGAAGTATATATAGCTATATGAATTTTGTCTCAAAATAGGAGATATAATAGGTAGACTTTTGAGTGATATATATGTTAAAGTATCCATATATCTTTTGTCGATGAAGTTCCACCAGTTCCTTGAGTAGTTCTTCGTCTTCATATGATGATCGCCGTGGAGCCTGGATCTCAACTACACTTTACTATCCTAGTCCGAGACTTAGCTATAAGTAGACTAAAAATCAAGACATATAGTTTTGGCAACTAAACTTGACAAACAAGATTGAGATAGCAACACTTGCGAGTTCGACCGAGCAGTGCTCTAACAGTAAGAGCTAAGTAACTCAATGCAAATCCATTTGAAAAACAAAAAGTTGTACGCTATGAGAATGATGAGCTTCCATAGTAGTAACATATTGCAGTTGGTTGTGGATGTCACCGACCCCATGAACACCTTCTCGGCCACGACCATTTGTATACGAGGCCTGCAATCTTTCACCCACAATTAGAAATCAGGCCTTGTAAAATGGCACCATCAATTTCCATTGTCTTTTGAAGGATCAAGAATGCCCAGATATTTTCACCTGTCTGCGAATATTTCTCAAACAACTTACTATAACCACATGTTGCATCTTCTAAATTAAGTACTTCGAGCACCTGAAAGGATATTCTTGTACCATATTTATAATAGGTGATTATAAATCGTCTCAACCAAGTACCATCATTCCCACCAAACATAAACATATGATAAAATAAAACCCAGTGTTGAAAATATGAGAACCCACAAAGAATGATAGCCAACATCTCTAGTGAAGGAACTTGCACTTCCGTCTACAAGCAATCAATCAAAAATATCTTCTGCTATGCCATACACATCTTGCCTTGGCATTTGGAGACTCAATTTAATGATCCAGAGAACATCATATTGTGGCGGCATTTCATCAGGTAGTTTTTTAGCATCACCACCATATGCATAATAATGAGACTTTCTTTTCGATCCAAACAACTTTCTTCTATCAATTAATCTTCCAACAAAAACCAGAACATCGTATGAACAATCTTCACTGCTTTCACACATAAAAACCGACCCTAATCCATGATTCCAGTGAACTTATGCGGAATATGAATTAAGATCAAACACGAAGCCTTAAAACTCGTCGAATGATAACTCCACGGTATGGTTTCACCAATTTTAACAATCTCAGACACATTCGAGTACTCAAACAATAAATCTAAATGGTACCCAAGTTCACAGACACATTCGAGTACTCAAACAAAAAGTCTAAAGGGTACCCAAGTTCTGATTTCATCTTAACAACAAAATCATCAGTGTATTTATCCAATAAATTAGACCCCTTAAACTCTTTTCCACGATCAAATATCAGCCGATCGAGTATAGTCAGTAATAGAATCAGTATCACACATAAAAGTAGTTTGAGTTAGGAGTGTGGAGTATATGATAAATTTGATGAAGTAAGAAGGAATTTGATTAAGACTGTCATTAGTGATACACTTCCAATTTTAAAACTGCGGAAACCCATTACTGAAATTCGGATTAAACAAGTTGAGATTATTTATCTCGCTACTTGTAGCCTTTCTAACTTGAAAACCCACATTGGAATTAAAAGATTTACTATAAAAAATGTATGGTTAACCTTCCTGATAGGCTAGAAACCTTCAATATCTCTTATGTTTCTAAATTGGAACCACATCACCAGCTCCATCGATTATATGAGGAATTAATCTGACTGCATTGGTGGTTGAATCGTCGTTTTCTTCTTCGAATAAAAACAACTAATTAATCAACTCGAAATTGAGAATTTCATCTTCGGCTTCTTCTGATGAATCTGAAGGGGTTTGACTAAAATCAGTTATTACTTCCTTTATGAAAATCTCCTCTCCACCATCTTCATAGCTTCCAGATCCCCAATTTCTGGTAGTGATTCCAACTTTTCCTCTGCGATAGAAATGAAAACCCTCATCTGTAGAAGATTTAAATCTCGATTTGGTGAGTTCCTATCTAAGAGTAAATGCATAGACTTCATTCTCAAATCAAATAATTAGTGGTATACTGCCTTTCTAGCTTCATATTGAGCTTGTTCAAAGATATCAATCCTAGTGATTGATTCTTCAATTTCTGCTTGATTCTTCATGGAAAGGTCACTCAGGAAAGAGTGCTCTGATACCATTTTTCACGATCTACATGACAACTGGGTCTCAGGAAGAAACTCCTTGATCTCTAAGGATAGAGATGGACTACGGAAAACATAAGGTTTTAGAGAGAAATTATATTTTGATTACTAATTTTCATGAAAAGGCAATTACAGAAGATTGAAGCTTATAAGGGAAAAACAGCCTCAAGTACCGGCACATGCCACTCACATGCCTACTATTACTAATTTTACTAAATAGCATTTAGTCTACCCTTAACGAGTGGGACAACCCGTAGACGATGCATGACAGGTTGATACCAAAATATGATAACCAAACTTGGCATACAAATGCTTGGTGGGTTCAACCGAGTTATGCTCTAACAAATGATGGAGGTCGATCAAGACCAAATTAATGCTTAAGCAATATATAATACTTTTACAACTTAGTGAATTACAGAGGAAAAAAAGAGAGATAAAGATGATGAGTTCCGCTGTGAGGTAGGTAGTGAAGATAATGGAAGAAGATAGAGGGATATAAATGAGTTTGGCTCGTTTTGGTATCACTAGTAACGAAGTCTTATTCACGATCAAACCGTCCATTCACCTTGATCACTGGCTCAAATCACAAGCGTTTCTGGCCATTTATGATTAAAAACCCAATTTTCCTCTAATGATAAACACAGTTTTAAATGAAGCTTTGTTGCAAGAATGATGGTAGCTAACAGACACGAATAATCTATAGGGTGCTTGGAGTTTGTGTAAAAATAATGATTGAAGTTCAACGGATTTTATAGGTCTTTACGGTTTTCAGTAATGGCCTGTTTTGCCTATTTCTATTAATTTTTAGCTATTTAGAGATTTTATCTGCCCTTTAATTCTCTAAAGTGGGGCCGCCAATGGGTACCCATTACCCGGAACCGAACTCCTTCGATTCGGGTCCAGTTCTAGGTCCTAAAATTGGACCTAGTGACAACTTAGTACCCGACGAGTAATTCCCCTATTGGACCCTAATGTTGATGAGTCCAATCGGGTAATACTTACCCAATTATTCATCCTTTTATTCATCTTTTTAGCGAAATTATAAGTATTTTCCTAGTTTTGGTTTTTTACTTTCATTTTTCATTTTTTTTTAAATTTTATTTAGTACATAATATAGAAATAATAATAAATTTTGTTAATAATTAATAATAATTAGTAATAAAGAATATTTTTTTATAACAATAAGGAGTATTGCATTAACTAGTTGGAAGCCTAACAATCTAAGTTCCAACAACATACTACTACATTAACTGAATAGGTTGTTGTGCTAGCCTACCAGCGAGCCTCATAGATAACCTAGCCAAGGGAGCCGAAGCGGATGATGGGGCTGAGATTGTGTCACAAGGGGGAAAGCTAACTCTACCTTCCATGTTAATTCATGCAATAAGGAAATAATAATAAAGTTTTGTAAAAATAATTTTAATTCAAGCCAAAAAACGCAAGAAATTAAATTTTTAAGATTTTCTTTATAATGGGAAAAAACGGTTCAGTCCAAAACCCCCCTCAAATATACGGATTAGTCCACACCTATCCGGCTAAGAACAGATTAGTCCAAAGTTAATTTGAAAATGTGTAAAGACGCTGCTATCCTTCATACGTGTCTCATAAAACACACGTGCATCGAATGGAAACTATTTGGTAACTGACACAGTTAACGTGGAAGAGACACGTTGGTTCGAAAAAGAAAACAGAAATTAAAAACTGAAGAAAAAAACGGAAATGTTAGTAATTCATTTAGCATAGGATAGAAGATTAAAAAAACTCAGAGAAAAGAAAACCAAGAGAGAACTTTAACCTAAAATCCAAAATCGAAAATCCGAACCCTAAAGCTTCGAAATCAAACCTTAAATTTTCGAAGAATTGATGAATACAGTAGCAGTAACATAATGGTGATTGATAAAAGACCAGTTGCAAAGAGAAAATCAACAGAAGAATCTACTGATACACCAGCAACAGTTCAAGAAGATTCTTCAAAATTACCACCACCGAAGACGAGATCAAATCTGCAGCAATTTCAACATCAAATGTGCAAGAAGATTCTTCAAAAGCACCACCACCTAAGAAGAAATCAAAATCTGCAGCAATTTCAACAGCAACAGTTGAAGGAGATTCTTCAAAAGCACCACCACCTAAGAAGAAATCAAAATCTAAAGCAGTTTTATCAACAATAGTTGAAGGAGATTCTTCAAAAGCACCACCACCTAAGAAGAAATCAAAATCTAAAGCAGTTTCAACAACAGTTGAAGGAGTTGGTTCAAAATAAAAAAAGGGTAATGCTACTTCAAACTCTTGTCCATCTATTGTGTTTTACCAGTGTACAGATCTGTACACAGGCATGCTATATCAGGTTTATGTGTTCTGATGTGTATGTTTTCAGACTGTTGTCCATCTCTTGTTGTTGGTATGTAGAGATATATACAACAACATGTTGTTGGAGGCTTTGTTTGACAGTTCTACCTATTTCTTTGCAATTTTTATGTGGTTTGTTGTTGGTGTGTATAGATATATACACCAACATATTGTTGGAGGCTTTGTTTGACAGTTCTATCTATTTCTTTGCAATTTTATATGGTTTGTTGTCGGTGTGTAGAGATATATACACCAGCATGCTGTTGCAGGCTTTGTTTGATAGTTCTATCTATTTCTTTGTAATTTTTATGTGGTTTGTTGTTGTGTGTAGAGATATATACACCAGCATGCTGTTGCAGGCTTTGTTTGACAGTTCTATCTATTTCTTTGTAATTTTTAATTGGTTTGTTGTTGGTGTGTAGATATATATACACCAGCATGCTATTGCAGGCTTTATTTGACAGTTCTATCTATTTCTTTGCAATTTTTATGTGGTTTGTTGTTGGTGTGTAGAGATATATACACCAGCATGCTGTTTCAGTAATTTGTGTTTAGATTTATCGTTCATGTATGTATATTTCTAGACTCACATAGTGTTGTATGTTCAGATTTTCTTGTTTATGTTGTTTAGATTTATTGTTTAGATTTAGATTTCTAGATTGTTGTGTTTTGTAACTGTTTTTTCATGACTTGTGGTACCAGTGTACAGATCTGTACACCAGCATGCTAGTTCATCTTCATATTTCCTGACTTGTGGTTTGAAACTGATTTCGTTAGATTTTTGTACGAGTGTAATGTCTTTTACACATTTATTGTTCTTATTTGATTAGTGCTCTGTTAAATACTTGTGTATATATTGTTGTACACCTATGTGACTATTTTGTAGTTATGAGTATAATGAATGTATTATTCTTCTTGGTTCATTTTCGTAGATACCAACAAACCTTATAGGTCAAGTTTCCATGCGATCAGTGACTTTGTGAATACAAACCTTGAGGAAGATGAAAATGAACGAGGAAGAAAAGTATGGTTTACTGATTATCAATTACAGAAGAAAAAAGAAGGACCATTCTGTCCTGTTGTAGATATCTTTGTCCACAAAAAAACAGATCAGACAGATGGGAAAGATCCAACTAAAAAGAGAGATGATATATGGACTAGGAACCCAAACTCAAACTTGAAAATTGTGAGACAGTATCGCCATGAAATTTGTCAAGAAGGGGGACATTATTTCATGTTTGACACTCCCAATAAGAAAAAGAAAGTGGCAGTAAAGAGTGAACCTGAGGATTTCTTTCTACTTTATGGGATTAAGATGGTGGCAGGGGAACTTGAAAAAGGAGAAGATGTAAAACTGCAGCAGAAAAAAGATACAGTCCAATGATAAACAGATTGCCTCTTAGGAAATGAAATGAGCTGGGAAGAAAAGATGTTGAGGAGGAAATCATACGTATCATGAAGCTAAACCCAAAGTCACAATTGGAGATTCAAAGAAACGCTGAAGACTTAGTGGTGATTTTTACTATGTACTTGTGTATCACGGTGTTTTTTACCCAGGAAAATGGAAGTATGATTATCAAGAACCAGTATGCACACTTTTTTGAGTCTTTCGATAGGATGATCAAGACTTGCTGGCCAGTTCATATACATGAGTATCTTATGGCGTGCATTAAGAAACATATCGATGCACCACTTAAAGTTAATTGTTGTGTGTATTATCTGTTGGTGAGTTTACATGTGCACACAATTATACACCTGATATATCCATTCACCATTTTAAATAATTTTGTTCATTGTTTGTTCCTTTGTATTACATTTCTAACTATTCAAATATTTGCTAATGCAGCATTGGTTTGCTGAACACAACAAAAGCATGAAGCCAAGCAATGAAGAAGGTGTGCCAAGGCTTCTCAGGTGGATCATCAACGACGTCAGTAATACAATCGAGAAAGACCTGAATGACGCCATGAAAAAGGTATCTCAAAAAACTTTCTCATGATAGTATATGTACATTGATATACACCTTTAATAACGTGTACATGATTGTACATTGTTGATAGATTTTAAGAAATTTGTCTTGTGTACAACAATATACACTCTTAACATATGTGTAAAAAATTGTACATCTGTGATCAATGTTGATACTTTGGAATGTTTTCAGATGCAACTAGGATGGGTAAAGGCTTACACTGATGAAGAGCGATTGCTTTTGGATGAGTACCGGAGGCAGAAACAAGAAAATAGCATAGATGCGATGAAGGAAAAGTTGCGCATATCATATATGCAAAGAAAGGAGTTGGATGAGGAGATTACCGAAGTTCAGGAGAGGCAAGAAAGGATTCTTAATTTCATCGAAGAGAAAAGCCAAAAAGTTAGTGAATTTGATCTAATGAACTTGACAGAGAGAGAAGTGAATGATTTTCGTAATCACACTTTGGATGAAATTTTTGAATTTGCAAAGGAAATACGGCTTGAAACTGAGGAGGAGGAGGAGATTGAGGAGGAGGAGGAGGATGAAAAGGTTGAGGAGGATGGGAAGGAGAACAAGGAATATTAGGAGATTGAGGAGGAGGAGGATGACAAGGTTGAGGAGGATATGGAGGAGTACAAGGAAGATGAGGAGATTGAGGAGGAGGAGGAGGAGGAAGAGGAGCACAATGAAGATGGTGATATAAATGATGATAAGGATGATGATGACAAGGAGGGTAGCAAGGATGATGATGAAAAGGAGGGTAGCAAAGGTGGTGATATGCATGATGATAAAGATGATGATGATGAGCGGGGTGGCAAAGGTGGTGATATGCATGATGATCACAATGACAAAGAGGGTAGCAAAGGTGGCGATGACGAGCATGGAACTGAATCTGAAAAGAATGAAGTTCCGTCTGAAACTCCTGAAAAGCGAAGGTATAAAATCACTTTTATTAAATGTGGCAGTCATTTCTATTTTATGTGTGTAAATAGTTGTACACCAGTATGCTACAACTCATACCTTTTCTCAAAACTTTCATCTTTTAGCACTCCTCTATCAAAGACAAATGAAGAGAAGTATGGCAAGGATGGAACAAGGCAAGGTATTGAGTCTGGATCTGGTAAGAAGCCTAGATATGAAGAAAATGATCTCAGCTCGCATTTCTTTTCATTTTCTGTATATGTGTATCAAGATGTACACCTTAATGATTTCTTGTGTGTGTGTGTATGTACAAATATGTACACTTTTGTAGAAACTAACAAAAAGTGCATTTTTTTCAGCACTTCTCTGCCAGAGAAGTCAGATGCATATCAAGAAGACCAGGATGCCACATATACATCTGAAATTGATGAGGATACGATAATCGCATATGAAGCCATATCTCAGCTGGACCCTAAAGGCATGTTGCCGGTTGAAGAAGATGTGCTTTTACTCACAAAGTGAGAAGATCAACAGAATGATCCTTATGCATCAATTGAGGACCTTCTAGACAACTTGTCTGAAAGTGTTTTCATAAAGCTTGAAAAAGGTTGTTACAGAATGGAAGCATCTAACGTGAAGGAAGAGATGGAAACCGTGATCCACGAATGTCCACTCTTTCAACTGTTGAACCAAGAAGATCCAAAAGAAGAGTCGTCGCAAAGATCATTATCCAATGAAGATGTACGAGAAAGGGTCTTTGTTGAAGCAGTGCAGTTCATCCAACATCATGGAGATGCATTTTTTAGCAGTCAAGAAGTAGAAGAGCAGAAGACACCACCAACAAAGAAAAGAGCTGGGAAGATGAAGGAAGCAGAGATGTTGAAGACAAAAGCAGCTGGAAGGTTGTCCAAGACACCACCAAAGAGAGCTGCAGAAAAACTTCCTCTTGATTTCACTGTCGAGGGTAAAAACAAACAAGTTAGGATGAAAGTGGATCAAAAAGGCAAGGGGATCCAAAAATAGAGAGAAGAACCAGGCTATCCTGCGCCAATAAAGAGAAAGGAAAATGAGTATCATCCTTTTCGCCCACTGCCAGATGTTCGTCAATCAGAATTATACCAAGCCATGGAACCAGGGAAGGACAAAAAAAGGATACAAAAATTCTTCGACTATGCAAGCCTGGGGTAAGTTCAGAAAAACAATACCTCGCACTATACGAATGATTGAATCTTATTGAAAACAAGTTATGTGCACCACTATGTACACCATGTTAACATTTCCTTTATGATTCTGCAGCTTTGTAGCTTGGGAACTAACAACGCTCCAAGATCCAACAGTCAGGGAAGAAATTCTGATTGTGGGAAAAGTACTTCGTGAATTGATGTTCAACAAGTATCTGGACCAATAGGTACTGCAGTTCTATGTCCATCGACGTTGCAGAGCAATGGTCAGAGATAACATTCGTCATCCAGATGATCAAAAGTACATGGGATGTGAAGTAATGATTCGTACGGCATGCGTAAGTTTCTCAAAAACAAATCAAAAATGTCATATATAGATACTTTAATGATGTGTACATACTAGTACACCTGATTCGCATGGCATGTTTTATGTGTTTGTAGATTTCTTTAGGTGTGGACATAGATGTACACCAGTATTATATATGATTGACACATGCTCTGTTAAGTGTTTGCATGGATGCTTGATTGTTAGATTTTAGTTAGGTGTGTACGTAGTTGTACACCTGTATCATTTTTCATGGATACATCTATGTCATACATCTGTTTGCAGGACTAAAATGTTTGATATATGGTAGTATAGATGCTTCTTAGTTTTCTTGTCTAATTTAGGTGTACCTAATTCATTTTGTTGATTGCAGTACTATGTGAAGAACAATATCATGAGCACTGTACAAAAGCTTGTGGTTGATTTCATACGGGACATGCCTGACAATCTGGAAGTTCTTGTAATCCCCGTCAATCACTCTACAGAAAAAATGGCAGTAGGACTTCACTGATCACTTCTGAAGTTTGATTTTGAAGCTGAAGAGTGGAAGTGGTACAACTCGTTTCAGTTAGACTATAAAGAAGATGCACAACAACTGGCAAATGTGGTGCAGTTGGAATTCAACAAAAAGATAGTTTTAAATGGTGAACCACCTATAGAACCGCATGACATAAACATCATGCAATGTCCTTCTCAAGGAATCAATCCATATTGCCTACTATACACTTGCTACTTTATGAAACGAAGTATGAAGAAGAGAAAGAGTATTGAAAGAGATCAGCAGGGGTCCGAACACATTTGTCAGGGAATGAGAGCAACATTGGTGGCCAAGATGCCGAAAAAAGTCGGAGTGTATGAAAAGGTGTGGGATATAACAACTGATGACTATCACAAGGAGTGGCGCTTGAGTAAAGAGATGAAACCATTGAAGAGGAAGAACAATTTATTTTAAGCTTCATTATACAAGATCACTTTCTGAATTGCTTATAAACATTTTCTATCTTTCAGACAACTTTTCAAATTTCAGTTTTTATCACTTTGTTTATAACTTATCAACACCTTGAATTAATATTTTTATTAGTTTCAATATTGATGTTACAAGTTTATGACTTATCACTACCATTGAAGTGTATATTACAGGTTTTGAAATCTTAAGGTGTACTTGATTGTGCACATTTACTGACAGAGCAGAAAATGTTTAGAAGGTGTACATAAAGGTACACATGTACTGACAAATTTTCATACTTTATCAAAAATATAAAAATTGAAGACATAAACCTAAAAATATTACTAAAATTTTTATATCATGCAGAACTGAAAACATAAAAATTGAACATAGCAAAAGTAATTACTAATTATACAGATCTGAAAAACATAGAATATTACTAAACAAAATAGACTAGTAGCATCCATTATACAACAAGGTGTACATAGTGGTACACATGTAAAAAGACAGGTAAAAAAAACTGAAGTTCACAGAAAGGTGTACATAATGGTACATATGTCCTGGCACTAATTATCCACGCCAAAGAAAATTGAAAAGACATTACCAAAAGTAAAGACCAAACACATAGAATCTTTTGAACAAATGAAACATAGAAAAAAGCATAAAATCATGGGGCAGGTAGCTCTATTGTGGTGACCAAGGGTGAAGCACTTTGTGCATATCATAGGCCTCTTTTGCTTGTCCCAAGCACCCTTGATATGTTGTGTTTTTCGTCTACCAGGTGGAGGAACAGGAATATGAACAATAATTCTATCACCAGGATCATAAGACTGCGGCTTGTCATAATTGGGGATTGGCAAGATGATCTCCTGGTATATCCTGTTGTACCATTCAGTGGTGAAGTATGTCTCAACAAATGAATAAATGTCCTCCCTCGTAGCTTGAATGGCAGCACAAGCATGTGCACAAGGAAAACCATTTAATCGCCACCTGTGACACGTACAAGTTTTCTGCAATAGATCTACACAATGAGACCGGGGAGACTTGACTTCACACAATTTTTCCATGGATTCAATAACAGTCCAAGTACGACCAATGTCAATGTTTTCCTTTAGCATAGCCTCGTATACGGGAGTGAGCCTAGTATTGAAATTCTCAAGACCTTCTACCCTTCTCTTAGAATTCATCTTCATAACCTTCAAACTAAGATAATGAAAACACAAAACATAGAATAAAACACATGATATAAAAGAAATACAGATAAAACAAGTGTACAACAATGTACACATTAAAGATATCCATGTGTACAACAATGTACACACAGTTGCAGAATCACATATATAACATGTGTAAAAGTATGTACACATCAAGGAAATCCATGTGTACGACAGTAAAAAGTAAATGAGTGAAACAATAAACATAAAACTCACTGTATCGCATCGAGAAGAGCAAAAGCAGGCAGCTTTTTGAACTCAAGAATCCATTTATTGAATGACTCGGAAATAGATGAAGAATGAGCAGCATATCTGCATACAGGGAAAAATGCATTTGCCCATTTCTCCTTTGGAATAGTACCGATATAATTAGAAACATGTCAACATCCAATTGCATGCATTCCCCGCAAAGCTTCTTCAAAGTTCGCTGGTGTGTAAGAATATGCAGCTTTGTAAAAAAATCAATAGCGACCTTGTTATTCACATCACCTGATCCAATAGGGAGATTGCACTTGATGTGGTAAAAGCAATAACTGTGATATGAACCAGGAAATACTCTGGGAATGCCTTGCAAAAGTCCTTCGTGACGATCACTAAGGAAAACAATCTGATGATCATCAACCACTTGTTTAAGATTATCCAGAAACTAAAACCAATTGTCTTTGTTTTCAGAAGACACAATAGCAAAGGCATATGCGTAAAAACCATCATTTCCATTTACACATGTTGCATCCATCAAAGTACCCCTGAATCTACCAGTAAGGAAAGTGGCGTCCAAGTAAATCATGGGCCTGAGATACCTATAGCTATGCTTGCAAGCACCGAAACAAACGAAAATCCGCTGAAATCTTCCGGTTTCTTGATCAACTTCAAGTTTCACAAAGCTATCAGGATTAATTTGCTCAATGGATTTGACATAACAATTTAAATCGCTATACGAATTCTCGTCGTCACCATAATGTTCTTCAGATACAGCTTCTTTCCCTCTACGGGCATGGTGATACTTAATATTGGACCCATAAGTCTTCTTAAAAAGTGACATGATCTGTCTGGGTTTTAAAGTGGGATCACCATGTATATTGTCAGCGATCAAATGCTTACATAATTTGGTTGTCACCGCAGGACTCTTGAACCTCAAACCTACACCACAACTACAAAAAAAAAAGCTGAAATAAGTAATGACACCACAATGTAAACCTAATAAGATCTCAAAACCAACAACACATACTCAAAAAGAAAGCACAGACAAAGCAAGAATATGAAATTTACACCTAAAAAGCTGGAATAACTAATGTGCACCACAATGTGCCACCTAAAAAGCCTACAACAAGTAATGTGCACCACAATGTACACCTAAAACAAGTCTACATATTAAAGCCTAAAAATAAATAACATGGATCACAAAACACAAGAATAAGTAATGTGGACTAATATGAACACCACTAACCTGTGAGCATTAGAATCTTTCAGCACAAACCGAGAAATGTCACCATTCACAGGGCTAAAGTGAATCCTCCAACCACAACCATCTTCATGCACATCGCAGTAAAAAGAGTCTTGTCATTTTTAAGAATAACAACCTTGTGACCAGTAGACATCTTGTACTTACCAACAACAATCCTTACAGCTTCAACACCACCTATAAATTCTCTACCAATATTGTCAAAAATATAATTCCATTCATCGATAATGAGAGGCTTGGCCTTCTCCGCATCATGATCGACCATCCTTACAATCTTAGGACTTTCACTTACATAAGAACGAGAAGTACTGACACCAGAACTACTGCTACAACCAGAATTAGAACGAGAAGTATGCTTCAGAATCAAATCGACATTCAAATAGAAATCTTCATTGTTAAGATGAATAACGAGAGCAATTAAACCTTGCAGTTGTATATCACCTTGTATAAAAACTACTTGATCACTATCCATAGAGGAAAAACGTATACTCCAAGGAAACAAAGACCACCACTGCTTACAGGAAAGATGCTTCAACTCATCAATGGTGCTCAAAGTATTAACATGAAAAGCAGTAGAATGCTCACCATGATTCAAAACAACATTAATAAACTTCTCAGACCTGTTTGATACCCCTACATATTACAAAAGAAATGATAATAAACATTTGAAGCTTCAAACAACAATTTCATATAACCTAAAAGTAAACGGTGTACAAGAAAGTACACATTTAATCGAAGCCAGAAACATCAAGTAACAGTAAACCTAGATAAAATACTCCATCAATTAAGCTCCAGAATCTTACTTGAACACATAATTGAATGAATCAGAAGCCTAGGATCTAGTATCAGTTCGATTTCATATCATTCATCATAAAACTAAAAAAACATCATCAAACAACAGTAAACAAAAATCGAGTTGATATAGTATTAACAATAAATCATCATCATCACAAGAATCAAAAGCTAGTATATAACAAAATATGAACTCAAGATCATACGAATTGATATCATCAACTCATAAACTCAGAAAACTAAAAATCAGAAACCAAACCTGAAAAATTAGATGTAACAGATGAAATACAACCAAAGAAAACTAACCTGAGGTTGAATTCTGCTCCATTAAAAATCAAATCAAACCTAACCTCCATGAATCTGTTAAATCACCTCCGAATTAAAACCTGGAACGATCGATCTCTCAATATGTCATGAACACTTTCGAATGTAACCTGAGTTGAAATATGATGAAAAAACGATGAAATCCTATCTGAAACGATCAAATCCTCTCTGAAACTGTTAAACCGCCTCTCTGAAACTGTTTAATCTCTGATCTGCTACCTGTTTTGAATTTGAGATCTAAAAAAAATCGATTTCAAAACACGCCTTATATATACGGAATCGCTTCAAGGGTAATTATGGTATATCGAAAACTTGCAGACTTGGGAATCATACATGAATTTGGACTAACTCGTCCAAGTTTAGACTAGAATGTAGCATCTGGGTTTTTTTGGATTAGAATGTACTGGACTTCAGATGAGTGGACTAAACCGTCCAAAGCCCACAAACTTTGGGACTAAACATCAATTTATACCCAACGAATTCTGGTGCGTATCTAGGATTCTAAACGGGTTCAATTCGGTGGGTAAGACCGGCACTGGTCCGGTGGTACCCGGGAGGACCCGGATCCAAGACGGCCGTACTCTAAAGGGTCCGGGACTTGGCTAAAAGAAAAAAAAAACCATTTCCCAAACAAAGAAGAAACGGAGACGAAAGATTATTAGGGTTTTTAATTGAGTGATAGCTTGGTTTGTTCGCTGGATTCATAGCTAGGGTTTTTCGATAATTCGATCTTAGTATTTCGTGAAGATTAAGAAGACGAAATTGGGGACAGTATTGAAGAACGAAATCATGGGTCGTGAAAAACAGTAATTACATCAAACCCATCTATAATTCGCTTCGTTTTGTCGAAATTTGTGTTTTAAAAATGAAGAAATTGGGGTTCTGTAGTATATATTTGTTTAATTGAAGTATTAACATGTTAATATCATTATGAATGTTTAAAATGATTGATTATGTTTGAAATGAAGGGTGTGGCCAACTTAAACATGTTTTCTGATAAATTTTTTTTTTTTTTTGGGGTAATTGATTCGATTCGTTTTTAATGCCATGATAATTTGAATGGCATGAAATCTAGTGATTGTTATGTTACTCTCGGTTGGAAGGATAGGAAGATTTTACTACACTTAGCCCATAAAGAATCTACTGAAACTAGGTTCACTAAAATTAGGGCTTACTGAATTGTGTGTCGTTGCTTTTACCGTTCATCACCAGTTTTATCTCCTATGTTGAGTGGTTAGATTTGGTTGGGACTTGGGATGTGGGTGGATGTTGTACATTAATGTAATCATGTTCCTTCAAAATTTCAAATTATCAAAGACTTAGCCATTTCCTTAACGAGGGGTAGATATTTCTTCAGTTTAGCTTTAGAACACTAAACAATGTGACCTGAGCACGGATATAATGCTTCTGCCTTATTTTTTATTGACTCCAGATGTTCTAAAAACGCTTATTAATATTATTTCCACTCAAAATTATTCCAATACTCATTGCACCTTAATTGTGTTGAAATTTTTGCAGGTGTTGAAGAGAGTTTGGAGTCAATCACTGCAAGGAAACTACTTCTTCCCAAGGTTTCAATCCCAATCGTTTTAAAGAGAGTGCATGACTGTATTTCGAAGACAAACAATCTTTGTACGTACGATACTAACCATTTCCCTAGTTTGTTACTTCCGTAAAGAAAAAGGTGTAATGGTTTGACCTGCTTGTGGAAGTTTTCTTCTTCTTCTCTCCTGTGAAATGATGATTTCATCACCTTTACCGTGAAAACATAAGAATACCAACATTGTTTTGTTTTATATTCGAGTCTTCTTTTCTATTCAAACATGCTCTAGGCAGGATACGAAGTTAATGTCACTGAATATCCCAACTCTTATATCTTTTGGACTATTCAAAGAAAAATTGGCTTCCTTACTCGGGTTGGTTTCATGGTTCTCTAATTATTAGCCAACTCATTGCCTAATTTTAACACTGGTCAGAATCAAATATCCAACTTTTGTTCCATGCTTTTGTAATGTCTGATTTGCGTTTCAGTCCAAAGTTTCTAGCTCGACAAAAAACGAATATAAACAGCTAGAATTCTTACTTACAAGTTCCCAGATTAGAATTGCAACTAACTAGGAAATTTAGTTTTGGAAATTAGTGTTTCCGGAGAAAACAACAAGAGAGTTTCTGTATTCGGAGCATAGAGTTGACTTGTTGTACCTTTCATACCAAGTATACAATTAATTTAGTTAAGGTTTGGAGATTATGATGCTAGAAGCACTTTTGGAGTGTTCTATTCTTTGTAACTCGTGCTTGTTGGAATCTCATGGAGAGATTTTTGCAGTCATGAGATTATGGTGATTTTAAGCTAATCGTTGATGAAAAGCACTGACGGACCTACAGCTGGGCTAAAAGGGGGCTTTAGCCCGGGTAGCCTTCCCAGTCCACAAGCCAAAAAAAAAAAAAAGATCTGCTCGATCAAAGCTTCTAGCCCGGGCCTTAAAAGCAAATTTATCCTTCATGGGTCCGTCCTTGATGAAAAGGATGTTGCTTCAGAAAATGTGAGAGAGTTGGATAGTGCTACATTTTTGGTTGGTCTCCATTAAGTTCCTGTTCTTGTTTGAATTTTACGAGAGGGACTGGAATATTTCCTGTGTATGGTTCTAAAAGGTCGGGATCTCTGTCCGTTCATTTTGGCTAAATGGCCACGTTTCACAATCTTATGCCCCCAATCTTTCACAATCTCATGCCCCCGATCTTACAGCCCTTGGATTGGATAATATGTCCGCATGTTGCAATCTAAATGATTAGGACGTGCTGGTAATTTATAAGGAAGAACATTTTGTTTTAGTAATTTTTAAGTTGGGGCCAAAGAGTACGTTATTTGTTACATGGTCACCTTTTTACTTTTAGGATCAGTTGCTTTGCTGGTTCTTCCTTTATGATGTGGAGTGAAAATACTTGAGTGCAACTGTAAGAAAATGCAGAAATTTTAACATTCTTCAACCATGTGTATGGTTTCAGGTTTTCTGACTTCCAGGGGAGAAGGAAGAGGGAAGAAGATTATAGCTTTCTGAAGGTACAATTTTATCTCATGTACTGTTTATTTTAAGAAATTGGGTTTGTTCTTTTTAGTGCATATGGTCTAGAGTCTATTTTTAACTACTATTCTGTTAGATAATGTTGATTTTATTTCTATAAACCAAATCATCTTTTCATTCTACTTATCAACGCGTACAAATATTTACATGTTATAAGTTATAAAGCAAACAGAAACTATATGAATGAATGGATGCGGCAATGAAAGGGACCTTGTCCTTAACCACATTACAGGAATTTTGTGCATGTAGCTAGGTAGAAGGTTCAATGATTCATATGTCCATGTCAATGAGTTCGACCGGCTTGACCTAGGGATAAAGTAAAGTGCACTAGACTTGGATATTACATAGTATACTAGATGTCGCAATCACTATTGTCACCTTTTGACCTTTGCTTCAGATGCAATATTAGGCAAGTTGTTTTTAGAAACTCATTTGTCATCGGTAGATATTGGAGTTGTTTAATAGAGACGAGGCATTAGATAATTTTATTGCGCATTTTTTCGTACTAATTGTTTAATAAAGATTCATTTCTTATTCGGGAGTGGGATATCTTGTGACTTGCTAAGGAATTCCCATCTGTGTATCTGCCACAAAAGGATCCTCATAATGATGAACTAGGGTTACTCGCTTCATCCTTGGAATAAACAGGTCTGTAGGTGAGCGTAATCAAGCCCTGTGATGTCTAATTTATATACCTATACAGTTGTCGGCATAGGGGATAGTTAAGTTGTTTTACTGATTCATAGATATTGATAGGCAAGTTGGCATACAGAAAGGCTTAGGTTCTATCTCAAAATAAATGGTCTTTTCAATCCATTGTATCCTGTTGGGACTGAACTGATTACAAAGCTTTTCATACATGCCCTGGTCAACTTTGACTTTTAAGCTACAAATAACATTTTACTACAATAAATAAGTAGAGCTTCATGATTGACTTGGGATTAATCTTCCCTGATGAGTAAGTTTTTTTTTTGTCACCTTGTATTAAATGCAATATTCGGCAAGTTGTTTCTAGCATTGGTATATATTTGAGATGTTCAGTGGAGACGAGATATTAGACAATTTTAGTTTACAATTTTTTCCCGTACGAATTTTTTTCTGGCTTAGTGAGGAGTTCCCTTCTGCGTGTCTCCCGCAAAAGGATCCACATAGTGATGAACTAGGGTTTATTACTCTTGCTTCATTCTTGGAATGAACAGGTCTGTCGTGCGAGTAGTCACGCCTTGTGATGTGTAGTTTATATGCCTATACAATTGTTGGCATAAGGGAGAGTTAAGTTGTTTTACTGAATCTGTAGATATAGAAAAGCAAGTTGGCATACAGAAAACCTTAGCTACAATTGCAGAATAAATATTCCTTTCAATCCCTTGTATTCTGTTGGAATTGAACTGATTACAGAGCTGTCATACACGCCCTTATTGTGATGCATATGCTCAACATATTCTTTCTTAGTAGCTATCAATATCTAGGTTACAAATTATACATAGATTAACATCACACACGGGTCAGAAACGTACTGTTATTTTTTTATGGTCCCATCATAAACAACAAGACCTCTATCATTCTAGATTCTACTGCAATAAATAAGTAAAGGCTGTAGAGCTTCATGATTGACTGGGTATTGATCTTCCCCGATGAGTTATTGATTTTCATCCATTCTCTGCTCATGTTAGTTTGAGACAAGGCACTGAGCAATAGCATTGTCAATTTTCTGTTCGTGTTGGATTAGACTATTTTTCTACTCTGAGCAAATTGATTGCCTCTTGTAATTGCAGTTTATTGTCATGGACAGCAAAACTGTCAGATCTTTTTCTGACAGTCTTTCTGACTCTGTGACTGTGAACAGATGTTCAAGTACTCTCAGTCAGGTGGCAAAACAATGCTTAATTCGGTAGACTACTAATCAGGCTCTTTGGTTCGCAACGTATTTTTATAACAAAGATTGTCAGGCACCCAGGCTTTCAGCTTAGAACTAACACTATAGTATGGGTGTTAAATGCAAGACCCACTTTTGCATTTACTGTGTTCTCTATCTCTCAACTTGTTACTTGTTAGGGTTAGTGTTGAGTATCCAGAAAAATCCGTATGATTCTTTTGGTTCCCTGGCATTTTATATTACTATCTTTAACATGTTTCGTGAAATCTAGGGAGACTTGAAGCAATCACTTCTCAAAGCATGGAACAGTTGGCAACACTACGTAAAGATGTTGAACTCCTTACGAATGAGATTGAGGTAACAATTCTGTTCTTGTTTTACCTAGTTTATCAGTTATTTTATTTTCCTTATTGCTCTAAAAGAGTTGTATTTGTTTGATTTAATCAGACCGACTCCATAGCCACACAACAAATAGTTGGTAGACTTCAGCATATGGCAGTTTCTCTCAAAAACTTGTAAGATTTCTTTATCCTTATTGATTAACTTAATCTAGTAATAAATCACGAATTCACGATAAGATTCTGACCATACTTGGACTTACTTTTTTTCAGGGAGGAGAGAGAGAAAGAGAGAGAGAAAGAGAAAGAGGCTGAGAAAGAGAAAGAGAAAGAGAAAAAGAAAGAGGCTGAGGAAAAGGCTAAGGAAGGTAACTATATTTTTCTCTTTCACTCGAGGCTTAGTTTTATGAATTGTTAAATGAATGCTTTTTGTTAAGAGGATATATCAAATTTCATTTGTTCGTGTAACTGTTGATCCTGTAGAACAGAAAATGTTGGAGAAAGTTAATATACATGCTCTATAGAACCCAAAAATGACTAACACAAATATATGTCGGTATAGTTGGGAGGTTGAGGAATTAGTTCTAACTGGCCTATTTGATCAAATGTGTCGTTGCGTCCAGCTTAATTTGTTAAGAGAATGCTTATAAATACAATGCATTTGCTTACTGCTGTGATTTTTTTTGGATATCTGAATACTGAATAAGGACTTTTCGTCCATTCAGTATTATTTAAGCGGCATGTCTCTTCATTGAATTAGTATGACTTCGCCACTGTCTGACATACTTGTATAATTATGTTACTAAATAAGATATTTTTTTTAGCTTATAAGGAAAGCTCTATTTAGTAAGAATCTCTTTTTATTATAATATGTTTTCAGATGTTGAGAAAGGGTTAAGGCAACGCATTAAGAATGTTAATGAGGATCTGGAAAAAATTGATAAATCAGAAATTGAGTTAAGGAAAGACACAAACACGTCTTTGGATGATATCCGATTGAGGAATATGATGTTTCAAAGCTTCGTGTCTCTCTTGTTTGGTTTACAAGCTGGTCTCAATCCACAAAGATGGTGAACTTTATTTTCCATGATAATTACTATGGCCCTTGGCTCCATCTGGGTTATACAAAAGGTTGGTTTCGAGTTATTGCATTTTCGAAAGAAATTCACAGAGCTTACAAGAAACAGAATAGATTGTATGAAGTGGAGAAGAGTTGATTATGAATTGGAAACTGTCTAAAGGTAAAGATAAAATTGGAGCTGAATTAAAAGAAGATTATTCAAAACTTCACAAATCAGTCACTATGGATAAAATACGTGTTGGACCTATGGGATGGACGTATTTGGGGAATTATGTCTTTTTCTCGTTGTTCTCTATTACAGTACCAGTTTTGTTATACTTTGTTCTGATGGCGATATCTGCGAAAGATGCAACTTCTACGCATCCCCCTTCTATTCATTGCAGCTGTCCGTAGGATTGTTCGACCTCTCAAGTAAGACTTATTACTCCTTTTACTTGTCTATTATATTCTTGGTTTAAACTTATTCTCGGAGTCTCAAACTTTTTGATGAAAAATATAATGATTCTAAGTTTTCATTTTTTCTTGATTTTCATATTCCTTGCATATATGACGCGTAAGTTTTCATGTTTTTTTAGGCGTACCAGTAAGAAGCAGAAATTTAGTGCTTTGGATTTTCACGAGGAAAAGAGTTTCTGGTGTTGGAGCTAGTGGCAGTTGAGGCACGAAGCTTGCGACGGCAACACTCTGTTTTAGAATGAGAAAGAGATGTTGTTAGTTCAAGTCATTGAAAAATTTGTTTTTCTTGCTTTTGATCCTTGTTCAATTGCTTCCAGATTTCTTAAATTGATCCCATATTCAACACTTGTTTGGAATACTGGTTTATTCTCTGCACTTTAGTAATATAACAGGCCAGGAACTTAACTGTTACTACTTGTTTAAATAACGTAACTGGTTGGAACCAAATCTACAGAATCCTCTACTAGATTTGAAGTTAAGACTAGACGAACACAGTTGACAAGTTACTGTGTTCACAAGATGTTGCAGTACAGTGATGATACCAGTGTCCTCAGTTGACATGTTAGCCAAAAAATGTAGATATATTTTTTAACTATACTGCACTAAATCTAAGGGGCACGCAGTACCTGTAATGACATTTTATCTACGGTCCTCTCTGACATCTTCATGGTGAATTTTTACCACAAAACTACAGCCTCGTTTCTGTTATTCAAATATTCAGCTCTTGATTTATTGATTCTTTGAATTTTAAGCTTGAGATTGAAATGATCCTATTGATTCTAATATTTTAGGATTGAGATAGAAATCTTCGATCCTTTCTGCGGCATCAAGAGGACGTCTGAACACTGGGCTATATACCGTCCTAGAATTCTTACCATTAAACTACAGCTCCTTTTGCGTCAATATTCCGATTATCTGAAGTTGAGACAAAATTAACGACAACCATTGGGGATTTTCTGTTGCATGGAGTGCATTTGAGGCCCAGTACGCAAGTTCACAATATACAAAGTTCAATTAGGAATCATTTTTCGGGGACCTATGTTTTTTTGGGGGGCCATTGATTTTTAAGGCCACCTATCCTACAATGATAAGGGGTGTCCTAAAGTCATGAGTTTACCAATTTGCCCCTTTCCCTATTTAACATTATCCCTAATTAACATTAGCCCACCACCGTCGATTACCACCACCACTACCTCCTCCCACCACCAACACCTCCTCCGATTATCACCGCCACCTCCGATTACTGAGTGACTAAAGTGATAGAAGAAGAAGAAGATGGAGAAAATAATTATTTTGAGATGAGTGAATATGGAGAAAAAACATCCTCTGGCTACCGAAGTATGCTTGTAACTTAGTGAATGTTGCTATAAATGACCTAGAATATCTTCAAAATCAAAATTGTAACAAAAAAATTTCAACCGGGTCAACAAAGTTTGGTTATATTATATGAAGAACATGTAACCGAACTCTCTGCAAATGCAGTTCGGTTAATAAATCCAAAATCACATGCAACCGAACCAGAGCTTTAATTGAGTTTTTGTTTGTTCGGCTAGCTGATGAAAAATCAAATGTAACCGAACTACTATGCTTGGGTTTACAGAGTTTTGTTCTGTTTAGTCGACTAGACCACGTTGTAACCGAACTTTAAACACCAGAGTTCGGTAAGTTCGCAGAATTTTGTTTTTTGCAATTAAACCGAACTCAACATTTGTCTATATAGAGAAGAGTTCGATTTTGAAATTATTTTTGCGAGTTAACCGAACTCATTTACAAAGGTATGTTCGGTTGGTTCGCAAACTTCAACGCAACCAAGTTCCGAACCGAACTTCAGGTTAAAAGTAACCTAGTTTAATGAAGTTTGTAGGTTCGCAAACTTCAACATATTTTGCGAGTCAACCGAACTGAGCTTATATATGCATATATGCAATTAGGCAAATGTTCGGTTAAAGTAAAAACTTAACAATTTTTGCGATCCAACGGAACTGCACTTGCAAATACATATCTGGAATTAGCCCATAGTTCGGTCAAAAGTATTTTTTGCGAATGAACCGAACTTTTTGCGACGAAACTGAACATTTTGCGACGTAACCAAACTAAAAGCTCGGCTGAGACTTTTTTTTTGCGACGCAACCAAACCTGTCTATGGAAAAAAAAAAACTCCATTAAACCTCTCTGCAACTTCCATTTTCAACTCATTTTGATGATAACTTCTCATTTTTTCAACCAAAAACGAATGACAAGCAATGAATTTGTGAGAATATCTTTGTTAATGATTTAAATTAAGCTATATATATAGAGGTGGTGGTGGTTGGTGGTGGTGGTAATCGGTGGTTGGTGGTGGTGATAATCGGAGGTGGTGGTGGTGGTAATCGGCGGTGGTGGGTTAATGTTAATTAGGATAAAGGGTAAATTGGTAAACTCATGACTTTAGGACACCCCTTATCATTGTAGGATTGGTGGCCTTAAAAATCAATGGTCCCCCAAAAAAAACATAGGTCCCCAAAAAATGATTCGAAATTAGAAAAGAAGAGTGTTAAGGTAAGTTCAATAAAATCAGACTACAACAATACATAGAGACAATTTCATGTTGCAGGGATAAGGCTTTGCTGCATATTGGAAGGACTGATAACCAAAAAAAAAGCGTATTCCAAAACTCTCCTTTAAATTGAAAATTTTGCATATATAACATTTACCAGATTTACATAAAGACGATGCATTGTCTGCTCAGATCTACCCAGTACAATTATATAGATTTAACTTACAAAGGAAGAAGTAGGGGGCTGGAGTGTCTTACATCTTACAACAGAAAATGCGGTGGTATCAGAAACAAAGGAAGAAGAGAGTTCCTGACAAGAGTAAGAAACAAAGAGACCACAAAAAAACAAGACATAAAAACAAGACTAGATTGGAGGGCAGAATTAAAGCAAATAGAATTCCCATATAATGCAGATATAAAGCAGTGTTGAGTTGTGGATGGACCAGAAACATTGTTGAAAAGATAATTTCCCATCTAGCCTAATAAAAAAAAAAGGAAAAGAATTTTGAAAATTAATTAACTGATCGTTAGAAACGACCACTAAAGCTTATCTGTTGCATGCACAAAATTGCACGCTGCAAAAGCTACAAACAAATTTGTAAAGGGAACATTATTTAAATATCCTTATTATAGGGCCCATTCCAAAATATCCTTATCATCTTTTACAAATACCCCCAGGCATGAAAAAGCCCAAACCCGAATTGCAAGATTACCAAAATAACCTTCAAATAAATATAAAGAATCAGGAGAAAAAAACGGTCATTAATTCATTTCTTCTTCTTATCTTCTTCTCTCACTCTCTTTCCTCTCTCGTTCCAGATCGAAAAAACAGAAGAAATTCAAAAAAAAGAAAAAAAAAAACTGCAACAAATCCACTACAAAACCAGAAAAAAATTGAAACAAAACCAATTAATTATTACAGAAGACATCAAGAGTAGATTAGTTCAGAGATTTTGCAAAAATCTAACCACAAAAACGAAGCAACAGATCAACAAAACTTTCAGAAGAACAAACGAAGGTAATCAAAGATTCGGTGTTTGAATGAAGTTTGAATTTCAGTTGATTTCAATTTTTAGGGTTTAATACATGATTTATCTTCAAAAAAAGAGTTCGGTTCATTTGATTTCAGTTTTGAAATAGTTCGATACTGATATCTCCTAGATTCAAACTGATTTTCTTTGATTTTGTTGCATGTAATGAAAAAAAACAAGATCAACTGATTCTGTTGGTGTTATTGATACTAATTTCATTCAATATGATGTTGCATGTGATGAAAAGACAAATCGAACTGATTCCTTCTGTTGGTGTTTAAGGAATCGAATGTTTCTGCTGGTGAAAAGAAATCAGTAAAGGTAATAAACCTGCTGGTGATACTAATTTCATTTTATTTACTTTGTTTTACGTCATAGTTACTTTGTTCCATTATGTTGAAATAGAACTGTAGTTAAATAATGTTCCCTAGTTTATTTTGAATCTCTGAAATCATTATATCGGAAAAATGTATTTTACTACAGGTTTGGAAGCAAATGGTACTAGTTTCCTTCGTATGCTTTTAATGATGACCGAAACATGTTATTAGTCCATTTTGCTAGTTTTTGACTTCATTCATAGAGGAAACTCCTTCTAGTTTATCCCATATTTGGAAGCAACTTAAGATAGTTATGCTAGTTGTTCCCATATTTGCAAGAAACTGGTAGTAGTTGCCTTCACATTTTACTACTGGTTTTCAACTAATGCTAGTTGTTCATATATTTTGAAGCAACTGGTAGTATTTGCCTTCATATTTTGAGTCAGTAGTGCATCTATGCCTTATAAGTTGAAAACTAGTACTTGTTGTATGCCTTTGGAATGCCTTATGAATGCAATGGAACATGTGAAATGGTTCTGAAGACATCCTGTACTATTTTTTAGTGAACTTATGCTAGTTGTTCCAATTATGTTCTGAAATGAATTTTGCTTTTGGAAGCAACTGGTACTAGTTTCCTTTGTATTTTGGAGGAAACTTATGTTATTTGATCCCAGTCTTTGTGATTGTACTTCTTCTATGCTTTAATATTTTGATTAAACTTGTTTTTAAACTTGCTTTTAATGATGACTGAAACATGTTATTAGCCTATTTTGCTAGTTTTTAACTTCATTTGTAGAGGCAACTCCTTCTAGTTTCTCCCATATTTGGAAGCAACTTAAGATAGTTATGCTAGTTGTTCCCATATTTGGAAGCAACTGGTAGAATTTTCTTTCATATGGTTCTGAAAACATCCTGTACTAGTATTTGTTGTATGTTGTTGAATGCAACGGAACATGTTAAATGGTTCTGAAGACATCCTGTACTATTTGTTAGTGGACTTATGCTAGTTGTTCCAATTATGTTCTGAAATGAATTGTGCTTTTGGAAGCAACTGGTTATAGTTGCCTTTGTATTTTGGAGGAAACTTATGCTAGTTGTTCCTAGTCTTTGTTATTGTACTTCTTCTATGCTTTTAACTTAATCTAAGAGTCAGATTTTGGTAGTTCCTCCTATATATGGAGACAACTTGAATTAGTTAGATGTATTGAGATATCATGCTACCTATTTCTATTGACTGAATAACACTAGCATGAAGAGGACATCACCAAGGTTGAAGGAAATGGCAACTAACTCTGCAAAGAATGCTCCCAGCAACGAAGCAACAAAAACTGCTGATATAGTTCAACACGGAAAAGATATGAAAAGAAAACTTATAAATCTTCTTTTAATTAGGTATCTGTATCTGAGTAATAGATGTTAATTGGATAGCTTGCATGATTGCAGGTAAAAAGAAGAAGCTACAAACAACATTAGCATATAAATATGGATTATTACCATTGTTATATATGAGTTACTACTTGTATAAAGTATTGAAAGACAAGCCACCACATGTGAAATCCTTAAGAGAGTCTCTGTATTGGGGTTTAGTTGAACCATTCTTCAAAGAAGAAGAAGAAAACAGGCCTCCAAAAGACGTAACGTCTGAAAGAGATGTATACACTAAGATTCCTCAAGCTATAGAGATGCTTATAAGTTTCCATGATAGTGTAGTAGTGAGTAAGAAGGTGGAAGTGGGATTTGTTTTAAATAAGAAGGTTTATGTTCCAACAGCAGATGACTTTGTTGTTTTCTTCAATGTGCAAAGAAGGCCTGAAGATGATGAGTTGAAGAAGAAATTGAGTAAAGTAACTAAAGAGCACATAAATTTCTTGCATAAACATTTCCCCCAGTAGAAGGCAAAGACTACAAGATTACAAGGCAACAGATCGATATGGTATTGAGAGAAGAAGCTGAAAATGGAAAGGACCCGGCGTTGTTTCTGATTTTCTTTGGCATGTGGTTGTGCACCGTGTTCTTCTGCGCGGATACTAGTGAAGGCTACTTTACCCAGAGATGGTTGCCATACTTGTTCTCCATACATAGAGTGTCGTGGCCAGACCACATAGTGAAATATCTGATGGATAATATAAAGAAACCAAAAGGAAAAGATGGTCTTAAACGTGTACTTGGGTGCATACCACTTTTGTTGGTAAAAAATAAATGAAAAATTGTTGACAAGATAATCTTGATCTAAAATGTTTTGAGAAACTTGGCTAACATTTTTTTTTTTTTTTTTGAAGTATTGGTTTTTTGAGCATAGCAACTACCTAGCAAAGCGACAAGGATTTGAACATTCAACTCCAAGATTCACCAGGTGGCACCAACTCGATTTGTGCAACAAGTTGATGGTAGAAAGGAAATATAGATACGGGAATATAGTATTCCTAGAAGGATTTACTGTAAGTAAAAATTCTTATGCTACTTTAGTGAATCACGGAGTTGAATGTTATGAAACAACATATGTGGAAGAAACTTGCTCAAGTTGTCTCCATAAAACGAAAGCAACTTGATCAAGTTGTCTCCATAAATGAAAGCAACTTGATCTAGTTGGTTTCATAAGTTGAAGCAAAAAATTTTCTCAAGTTGTTTATTAACTTGCGGCTGATTTTGAAGGAAAAAATGCTGACTAATTTGGAACTCTTCAGTTTACAGATGGCATTCGAGACGAACTGACACCACATGAGCAAAGACTGGCTCAGTTTAGAGAATTGGTAGAAGAATTATAAATAGAAAAGGCATTCAACAACCTGTTGTACGATTTACTTGAAGAAGAGAGGCGGAATGCCAAATTCCTTGAAGCCGAAAACTTCTCACTCCAAGAGATCTACTATAGGATTGAAGGGAGAGATGAGTTCTTAAGAAAGTTCATTGCTGACAACAACTTCCTTCGGAGCGTTTATGAAGCCAACAAGGATAAGATTAATTTGAGAGATGATCAAAAGCAACAAATGGATGACGTTTACAAGAACTTGCAGGATTGGGAGGATTTGAAAAACACACCAGAAAACCTCTCAAGGGAGAAGAAGTACAAGCAGTGGAGCACAATATTTTATGGTAAAAGAATCAACCGACAATCCTCCGAAAATGTAAACGAGGAAGAAGCTAATGCAGGAGACGCTTCATCAACAGAAAAAGTAGCTAAGGAAGTTGGTGAAACTGAGAAAGAAGATAATCTACATGACAATGATGAAGTCAATTTAAATGCTGATGAGACAGTGTAGGTGAGCGAAGAAGAAATCACTCAAGATGATGGACAACAAAATGAAGTTGTTCAAGATCACCAACAATTATCAGGAGATGAATCTGAAGTTCCTAAAGATGATGTAGTTGAAACTGAGAAAGAAGAAGATGATAAAGAAAATGAAAATCAGCACATGAACCAAACAGAAAATGAGGAAGAATCTGTACCAGAAAAGGAGGTTGTTAAGGAAGTCAAGGCGACAGAAAATGCAGATGAGACAATGCACATGAGCGAAGAAAATTTTGTTGCTGGATCAGCAACACCAATAACTGTAGTAAAGCCAACATTTGACAGAAAAGATTCAACTGAGGTAGACATGCCCGATAGTTTGGATGAGTTGATGAAGAATGTGGATACAGACGAGATAACTGAAAAATATTTTTCTAACATAGAGCAAAAGCAAAGAAATAGAGAGACACAAGAACCAGTTAGAGAAAAAGGAGAAAAGAGGACTCCAGTTGCACAAGTTGAGAAAGAGCATGCAGCAGAAAGGTAAGATGCATTTACTTTAGTCTTATGTTACTTTAAACTTGTTAGATTAGATTATTATTGAATTCAACTTGTTAGAATTGTCCAAGTTTATTCTTGAATGTAACTTGTTAAGAGTAGATTATAATTAACACATGAGACTAGAATGCAACTTGTTAGATTAAATACATGTGAAAGTCAAGTTTTCTCAATATGTTAAAGCAACTTGTTCAAGTTTTTTTAACTTATGGAAGCAACTTCATGAAGTTGCTTTCAGTTGTATCAATATATTGGAAGTAACTTTCTCCCATTTGTGTCCAAAATGTGGGAGCAACTTCCTTAATTTGCCTTAACTACTTGCTTTCGAATGCTTGCTGTGTTTTAAATGAAATTTTTAATGAATTTGTAGGGAAGTAGCATACACTCAGACTGCACCAAGCAAGAACAAAGAATGTGCGCAAGACAACTCCAGTGAAAAGACATGTCCAGTAGAAATGGAGGAAGAGCAAGAAAAGACAAGTACAAATGCAATGGAGGAAGACAAAGTTGAAAGAACAAGTGCAGTTGAAATGGATGAGGAACCAGTTAGAGACGATAAAGAAAGGACAACTCCAAATAATCAAGAAGATGTAACAGAAAGGTAGATTCATCCATTTTTAAGAGTAGATTGGTAAATTAGTAGTAAATAATTCTTGGATGGAAGCAACTTGCTTCAAGTTGTCTCCGTATGTTTAGGAATCAACTTATTCAATTTGGAAGCAACTTGATTCAATTTGTTTCCATATGTGGAAGCAACTTGATCAAGTTGTCTCCCTATGTTTAGGAAGCAACTTGATCAAGTTGTCTCCCTATGTTTAGGAAGCAACTTGCTTCAGGTTGTCTCCATACGTGGAAGCAACTTCCTTAAAGTTGTATCCTCTACTTGTTTTCAGTGTACTATGTTTTTAATGATTTTTTCCTTTAATCCAAATTGCAGGAAAGAAGCATATTCTACACAAGAGAATGAGGGTGATAAGAAAAAAGAAGATGAAATGGAGGTTGTTCAACACACTCCAACATGCATGCAAAACCAATCATTTGAAGGTCCAACTTTAGATTTGCATTTGGATTCTCCGGCAGCACCAGTCCCATCTTCTCAGATAATTGAACAACCAAAAGCAGACAAAGAGAGTGACTTATCAGAAACTGAAGAGCAAGAGGCTGAAGAGAAAGCTGCTGTTGGTTCTATTATTAAAGATACAAGAACGATCCAAGGGAGAGGAAGAGGAAGAGATTAGGATATGGATTCACCGGAACAAGTTTACACCGAGAAGAACAAGAAACAACAGGACAGTGGAGTTATTGACTTGGAAGCAATCGAGTACATCGATCCAACACCTCCTCAACAAAAACCACTCAAGCGTGTAGAAAGTCTTAAGCTTTGGGGAGATTGCAGCAAAGATTAACAAAAAATACTCCAAGAATTCTGCGAGGATGCCATGGAAGGGTAAAAAACACTAAGCCTTTTATACTGCTAGTTTTAGTATCGACTTTGGGTATTATTTCTCGCAGTTCCTTCAATTTTTCAATATTGATGTTTGCTGCTAGTAATGCAATATTGATGTTTGTAGTTCTTAATAATGATGTTTGCTGTGTTGTTGGATTATGCAGGCAAACGGCTTATGTTGCTCCGAATAATGAGTATCACATTCAGATTCAGTTCATCCAAAATCTATTGGATGATCTCTATATCGATAGTGACATCGTAGAATTCTACAAAAGTATTCTGAAATCGAAGATGGAAAACATTTCTGTCGATAATCCATACAACAAGCATGTAATACTAAATACCAATATTTTGGCAAGTCATGTTTTCATCTGATAAATTACACACTAGTTAGTATTAACAGATTGCATGTTATTTTGACTTGTAAAACCTTTTTGCAGAAATAAAATGTATGTATCTTTTTGTTTTTAATAACTTTTTCGATGATGCAGAGATACGTGCCATTATCCATGGAAAACTGAGACGGGAATGCAATAGAAACAAGTTTAGTAGAAGATTATGTTAGGGATAATTACAAGTTGGATGCCCAAGAACAAAATGCTGATGTTTCCACTGTGCATAAACTCCCACTGGGTGTTTCTGGTATTACACGAACAAAGGAGTCTGGAAGATATGCAACTCTATGAGTCAGAGTCCATTGTTGTCACGTCAGCTGCATACACTTACAAAGCCACTGAGCAAAGTTCTAAATGAGATTGGACATCGAGACAAAGGTTGCAATGAAATTGTTCATACACTGAAGGTTCCTAAAGTGCTTCAACAGCAAGAACACCCTGACTGCGCAATATTTGTTTGTGGTTTTATGAAAATGTTGGTGAAATACCAAGAATTCGGTGTTCTGGAAGGAGGAAAGAAGAACCAATACATTGACCACTTTAACAGAAAAAGGATCAAGATGACGTTCCGTATACTGGATGCAACTGATGAATGGAAGAAACCGAAAGGCAAAAATTCGAGTCAGATTGTGATATATTCCCAGTAGTACTAAATGACAGAGACAACTTGTTAGTATTACCTAGAATTATCTGATTGAACCACATTTGTTAGTATTATCTAGTATTATTCTGATGGAACTACAGATTACTATTGGTTGTTAACATTATGTTGGTATTGTCTAATTAAAGTACACTTCTTAATATTGTCTAGATAAAGTTTGAATGATTTGATTATTTCCCTTGATTATGTCAAGTATTGCAATATTTCTATATGGTTACAGGTTTGCATAGGTATAAAATACAGAGAGACAACTTGCAGAAGTTGTTCCCAGAATGGAAGCAACTAGAACAAGTTGTCTCTATAAAATGGAAGCAACTTCCAGAAGTTGTTCCCAGAATGGAAGCAATTAGAACAAGCTGTCTCCATAGAATGGAAGCAACTTGCAGAATCTGTAAACATAACCAACAAAGAAAATAATATTACAGACCAAGTTCATTTGTAATCCCTGCCATTTTTGATTATATTCAGTGTTGCAATGTTTCTATATGGTTACAGGTTTGCATAGGTAAAAAATACAGAGAGAAAACTTGCAGAAGTTGTTCCCCAAATGGAAGCAACTAGAACAAGTTGTCTCCATAAAGTGGAAGCAACATGCAGAATCTGTGGACATAACCAACAAAGAAAATAATATTACAGACCAAAATCATTTCATAACAACTGCAAAACAACTAAGATTGTAACATTATCAATTAAAAATACAAAACCAAGTTCAAATAAACATGAATCACAAGTTCAGTAAAACATGAAACAAAGGTTCAGAAAAACATAAAACAAACTTGAACAAATGAAAAAAGATGACAAGACTAATGCAGTTGAGATATTTCATTGGAACATCATCATGTAGAACTTTCCAATCCTAGACTGGTTCTTGAATATTGGTGGGAGAGGGGCCAATGGAGCACTACGACATGTTCTACGATTATGGTATACAAGCATTCCACAACGGACACACTTTCTCTTCTTGCGAAATTTCTCATGGTAACTGCGTTTACGAACAAAGTTTGGTCTTCCAACTTTTGGTCCCACAGGGGGAGGCATGACATATTTATTACGAGAAATCTCATCCGGCTTGTCTCCGTTAGGAATGGGATAGATAGGTTTTGAGTACAGACCTCTATAATATTCGGCAGTGTAGTAAGGAGTGATGTGCTTGTATACCTCTTCCTCACCAATATGCACCATTGGTTTCACGGAATGACTGCAGGGGAAGCTTTGTTTTTTCCACCACTGACAAGTGCAGGTCTTGGAGTCCAAGTCTATAGTATGCTTCCCGGTATTAGTTATGATCTCAAATACCTTTTCACTGGCTCGACGCATCTTGTATCTACGACAGTCAGTTATCCTCTTGTCTAACCTTACTTGCATCTTAGGGGTAAGTCTTGTAGTCCATTTGCTAGCTACAAGCTTCCTCTTCCACATTGTCTCCATTGTACGAGCACGAATACATTCAATCAACTCGATGGCTTGAAGTCGCTTTTCGTGCCTAATTAGGCTGTTAAAGCTTTCAACTACATTGGATGTAAGTTCTCCATACCTTTCCCCAAGAAACTCATGAGAAGCCCAGTTCTTCAGTGGAATCTTGTTCATCAACTCAATAACAGAGAACAACTTCAGATTGACCATGCTTGAAACTGCCTTCAAAAATTACTCCTTGGTGACAACATTGTAGCATTGCTCAAACAACTTGATAGCACTTTGTCTACTCTTTCCTTTGCTAACTGGAATGTTGCCTTTCATATGGTACGAGCAATATGAGTGAAAAGCATTTAGAAATATTTCAGGAACAGTTTTCAAAAGTCCAGTTCCACGATCAGATATGATGGTCAACGGACGATCAGCATCGACAATTCCCTTCAAATTTTCCAGAAACCAGCGCCAATTATCACTATTTTCGCCAGAAACAATCCCAAAGGCAATTGGAAATATCTCTGCAAATAAAAAGAAACAAGCATTTTTCGAATTACACAGTGGGAGAAACCACGACAAGTTGTCTACAAAAAAAAAGGAACCAACTAGCACAATTTGTATCCAAAAATGGAAGAAACTTGGTCAAGTTGGTTCAAAATTCTGAAAGTTGCTTCACAAAAATCTGAACCTACAACAACATCATGCTAGACAAGAAACTTAAAAACAAAAACATACGGTTGCTACAAATTTTCTACCAAAGGTTTTTTCTCCATAATTTGAAACAAAAAAATGTAAAACCACAGATAGAAACACAAAAAATAAAGAAACAGATCATAAAAAAGAGACGGAGGAAAGAAAATGCATAATACCTTGGTTGCCAGTTTTCCCACAAGCTATCATAAGACCACCCTTGAACTTTCCAGTAAGAAACGTAGCATCTATTATCAGCGTAGGATGGCAATGCTTGTTGAACCCTGTAATGCAAGATTCAAAAGCAATAAAAAAACCTATCAAACTGTCGGTTTTGAGCATTAAACTCAAAGTTGATGACGCTTCCAGGATTATAACGCTTCACGACTTCTTCACACCACAAGAAGTCATAATACGACTTGATATCATCTCCCCAAATACATTCTTTGCAAAATTTCAGTCCATGATATGCTTGATGGTAGCTGAGGTCGACTTGATACTCTCTGAAAAACAAATCTTGAATGTCAGCAGATGATTTCTGCTTAGTTTAAACTCTAATATCATCTTTTATGATGTTCTTCATAAAAGTTTTCGTCATTCGAAGCTTTGAAGGATCAGAGCACGCCAAACCACAAGAATGCTCCGATAAAAGACTTTCACTTAAAAGCATGGCCTTTTGGGAGTTCCAAAGATGAGTGGAACCTCCATTTACATCCTTTTTCTTCTTTTAAAAAGAAACAACCGGCATAACGCTTCCGATCACTCTTCACAGGTTTGACTTTGTGCCCACTCTCCACTTGATACTTCATAATGACATCACAGACTTCTTCTTTCCCTCCCTCAAACTTCTGACCAACACCGGTAAGAATTCCAGCCCAAGCATCACACTTCCTTGGTTCTCTTATGGATAATTGATTCATTGAAACATTATCAGTCATGTCTTCAACAAAATCCAAACTGTCAGTTGAAACACAACTCGAAGAAGATGAAGAAGAAGCAAAACATGAAGAAGAAGAAGAAGAAGAAGGAGTTTCGAACTGAACATTTAACTTCAAAACTTCTATTCTCTTAGATTGGAAGTATATAACAAGAAAATTTAAATATAAATCAGACCGAACGGTTTGAAGTACACCATTAACATCAGAAAGAATCACAAATGGGACTTGAGAAAGAATACTCCAAGAATGTAACACAACAGTTTGCAACTCCTTGAAAGTAGTTGATTCCGAAATAACACGAGAGATGCTTAAGTTGCAAAAGTTAATCTCTGCGACAACCATATTTACCTGACAAAAAAAAGAAACTTAGTAAATTGCAAAGGATACAAGTTGCGAAAACCATATTTACCACCACAGGTTGTTTGGAGAAAATATTGAAAGAAACCAACCAAAGTTGTTTCCACAACCAGAAGCAACTAACACAGGTTTTTTGGAGAAAATATTGAAAGCAACCAACCAAAGTTGTTTCCACAACCAGAAGCAACTACCAATAGTTGTCTTCAGAATAGGAAGCAACTTGGACAAATAATCCTGAGATTCAATATGTGTTTTCAATAACAACGACATTCAATATAAACACATTGACAAGCTACATTGATTTTATTCACTAACACAATGTAATCAGGTTATAACTACTACATGTCCTGAGATTCAATATGTGATTCAGTATGTCTTGTAGCTTAAAATATGGTCATGACGCAAATCACTCGGGGCTGCGCCCCTCGTGAGAAGTATATTCAGGGAAATCATTGGAAAAAGATGAAAGTATACACATCAAAAACTACATTGTTGTATATGTAACAGGTTCAACAACTTCATTGTTGTATCAGAAAAACCAAAAACACCAACAATACACATCAAAAACTAAAAACATGACCTAATCTTTGATAATCAAAAACTAAAAACAACTACATTGTTAGGTTATCAGTTTCGTTGTGTTTCAAAATGATAATCATAAATTGAAAAAACGATTTATTCAAAAGGTACAAATATATCAAATTCACGATTAATATATAACAAACAATTTTTATATTACATTATTCAGAACAAATATGTTAAAAACAAAACAAAGTTTAGAGAAACAAAAGTAAATCTTATCTGTTAACGAGATTGAACTTGAATAATGAGAAGAAATCAAATCGTGTGATCTCTGAAAATAAAGAATCAAGCTTCCTAATATATCTGCAATCGATGATTCAATCAAGTCCAATAACGAATCAAGCTTCGTAAGATCTATGCAATCGAAAACTGAAGTAGATCTTCAGATTCAATGATTCGAATATGCAAACACTTCTGATTTCAGTTGAATTCAAAACCGACTTCGAAATGTCTACTCAGTTGAAGAACAATTATTCTGGAACATAATTAATGGAGAGTCTTCTTCTTTAGTGGAGAATAAACAAATCTTACTCTGAAACTACTTCACTGATTTCAATTGATTCAACCAGATTGAAGATTCAAATCTGCATGTTTCTTTTTCAGTGGAGAATAACCAAATCTTACTCTGAAAACTGGTTAATCGATTTCGATTGATTCAATTCTCGGTTTTCTTTCGATTGATTCAGTTCTCAAATCTTACTCTGAGCTCTTTCTGAAAATTATTCTCTCTGAAAAAATTTTATTTTCGAAAAGACTGAAAATGAAATCTATATATGTTCGGACATATTAAATGTTGTGGAGGTTAAGAACGGGCTTTAACTTGTTAAAGATATTCAGCCTACTGTGAAGTTTCCCCTGGAGGGTATTCGTGCTAAGCCCATGAATACTAGGGGTAATAATAACATTCCCACATTTGTAAATCAATAAATTGATCTTCCTTTTATTCTTTGTAAAATCTATAAATAGTGTACATCTCCCATTATCTAAAACAAGAAAGAAATATCACTGAATACAAAAGTCTTTTTTAATTCAAAATTTCTGCACAGATTGAGTAAGAGATAATTGCATCATAATGGTTGGAGTGTAGCTCGGCCTCGGTCTAAGTGATTATGGGTACAGTTGGAATTCAGGGTTAAGTAGTCTTATAATACGTCAGTTTGGTGCAAATCTGGAAGGTGCACTTGGATACAAGTCTAGTAAATCTGTAAATGTGTTGGTTTAGTTAAACGAAGAACAGGCATACGAGGACCCTTCTCAATTGCTCAAATTTTATTTTTTGCTCCAACTTCAAGAAGAGTTTAGAATAAAAGTTTTGTCTAGCAAGAAAGTTGATTAATACTCAAAATAAACAATAAGTTGAAAGTTGATTACCATTTATGTTCTCAGCTCTACCACTGTATTGGTATAACCGAATCTGCTGCATCCAAAGAGACAAGACTATGAGTATGAATTGCTATTGTGTATTCATCTTTCTCAGATGTCTTCCGTTTAAACACCTTCCAAGTACGTAAACGCAGACTGTAAACATACCATTCGCCATTTAAGCTGTGCCAAGGATATAGAATGAATTCTGCCGACTTCTTAACGTAGTCAATTATTCCAATACTTGCGAACTAGAGACGACGTCAGTAAGTGTTTTTTATCCCAACGTTTGGTATTGTAGTCAAAGACCCATATGACCGCCAGTTCAGGGTCAATAGACGACAAAGGATCAAATAAGCCTAATTCGCCATCCAAATCAAAAAGTTTAAAATCTTGGTATCTTGTATACAGGGGAGACTCATTATATGGCTTAACGACTTCTATGGTACTAAATTCCTCGGTTTCTAAATTGAATGATAATATAGAGTTCGCCAGGCTAGGGTAAACATCGTTCTCCACCCAATACAAGGCACGGTTTACCATCCAGCAAAACGTTCTGTTAATAAATACAGGTAATCCAGTTCTACATGGAGCATAAGAGCAGCTACCAACACTTCTTCCCTGCTTAGTTCTTAAATTAAGAATCTGATAGGCCCAAATCTTCGTACCAAGTAACAGATGCACACAAATCACTTCGTACTCCTTTTTGCGTGGATGGAAGTAAAATCCACAAACCCATGTTTCTGGGTCTTGACGGACCGGCCACAGTTCGCTAGATGCTGGAATAAGTCCTGGCGGGGAATTCACAATAACTTGTTCCTTTGCAATCGGATTCCAAATACAGAAAATCGCTGGATCCGACACTGTATTGAATAAAAGGAACCCATCGTATGAACCGAAAATAAAAATTCGCCCCTTGCAATTCCATGATCTAAGATCCAAGCTTGTGGCCTCCTCAATATTACTGCAATATCCGTTACATGGAATAGCATCAAAAAGGAAAAGTTTGATGTTATTGTCAATGGATTGTGAACGAGATTGCGCAACAATGGTTGGAGTAGCTGGGCGTCGGTCTAGGTGGATACGCATAAAGTAGGGATCCGTGGTTAATTGATATAATAAGCCATTTGGATTAGTTTGCTTCCAGATCTGGAAGATGGACTTTGCTGGAAGCCGACTAAGTATGTTGGAGATGATATCAGAAGGAAGATGAGGGATAGGACGACTCTTCTCAATTGCTCTAATCAATTCAGGGAGTTCTAAAAAAGAATGTCTATTAAGTGTGTTGGTGATGATATCAGCAGGAACATTAGGGTTCACGACAAAATCCTCTTCATTTTCTTCAACACTATCCTCGGTTTTATTTTTTGTTGACAATAAATCACGATACTTAATCGGTTGAAGACAATCCTTTGATTTCTTTGAAAATAATTTACAACACTTACCCCAAAGGATTGGAACCCAAGCAATACATCGATGTTGTTTACCCATGCATTCATCAGTTATAGAAATCAATCCGGAAAAGATTGAAAAAAGCAAAACAAAGACGATGAAGGACAAGAGATTTGTAACTGAGATTCCAAAAGATGGTATACAACACTATATATTTATACCTCTAGACTTTGTGTTCTAAAAAGATTCTTAGAGTCCTCAAGTGCATTAAACGCTTACACTTGTTGGCAATAATCCTTCTCTCTTATTTGGAAAACACAAACACAAACTCAAAAATAAAACCAGCGAAGAGCAAGTCGCTAGAAAATTTCAAACCTCTCAACAACTAGCTCACGATAGACGCATAGATTATATTACATAAGAATCGGAAAAACTCTTTATTGTTGTCTAAAAAGAATCTCTTGAAAGTGATCACCGTAGGTTTAGTGCTTTTCCCTCTAAGAAAACATATCTTGTTAACGAAGCACGTAACATCATATGTTATGCTTTTAATTTCTTTGTTTAATGTCTTGTATGTTTGACTACGTGAGTCTTGAGTTTCCTTTCATGTTTGTTCACTCCTTGAATGATTCTATGGAAGAATGGTGAAACTTCAGACTACAAATAAAATGTGATCGAAGCATGCATCTGTGAATTGGTTTTCCGTTTCGGTTCATCAAGTTAGTTTGCGCTTGAATGGAATTCCCTGTAGTTGATCGGCGTACAAGGTTTTCTCAACAAAAAGAATTTCTAGTGTGTTTATGCTATAGAATTGTATGTTGAGAAATTTCATGCACATATATAATTTTCAGGCGAAACAGTAATTTTAGCAAAAGAAAAGATAACAACATACCAATAGGTAGAAGTTAGAAATAAATAATGAGTTCAGAATTCAGGCAGGAGATTTATTTCCTTGCTCAGCTGTAAGCTCATAAATTGCGTGTTTGTGTTCAGGAAATAGATGACATAGAAACCAGAGACAAGGTAGATGAAGATGATTTATTAATGATCTACGACTACGTCTGATGTTCGGAGTCTCCGGACCAATGGAACTGCAAATTTACTTATTGGTTGTGCCAAACTTTTGCAAAATTACAAGTGCCAATTCCTTCAAGAATCTGTTAAACAATGGTTCTAAATATCTTGATCTTGCTGTGTGCAGCATGTTCTTTGAAAAAAAGGAAAGAAGAAGATCAAAAGAACCTTGACAGTGGCTTGCCCATGTGCCTGGTCAATGTTGCGGAGCCTTGCAGCATCATGGCCTCTGCATTCCACTACAAAAACCCTCTCTTTAATTTCTTCCTCTACAAGAATACAGTTATTATAGTTAAGCACAAAACTCAACTGTGAGTAGAGAGAAAACAAGAGCACACACCAAAAATTTGAAGATGGTTGTCGATAATTATTAACTTGATTATGCGATAATCCTCACCTCTGCTGCATTCCATTTCACAAGAAAGTTCTTATAAACCATATAGAAAATGACAACGATCTTAACATACAGAACCAGGAAGCTGAATGAAGTGTCCTGATATGGATCCAGATGGGGATGTGTTTGCTCTTTGTATATCCAAACTTTTACTCATCTGAGGGTCAATCTTTCCTACCATGTTAACGCATGCATCTTCTTCTGAGTAACCACTAACCAAACTTTTCAGGAACTTTTGGAAATGGAACGTGCTGTTTGTGTTGCTTGCAAATTAGACTGCCATGAACTTGTAAATACATAAATCCATTAAAGTATATTTGCATGGGAAAGAGAATATGTGGAGAAGGTAGGTTCAAATTTGTCTAGAAGTAAGAAATTATAAGTATTTTGTAGTCTTAACTTCTCCCCTTGTAGAGATGCTGCTGCTCAAGGAACTCACGTGTCTGCCAGATAACATCAAACACCTAAATCGCTGGATATCTCAAGTTTGTTGAACTTGTTGATAGAGGAGACTAAAGAAGATAATTCATTCTGGTTGCACTAATGGCTGGCAATTCCATTGATTTAAGTAAGGTATGTGTGTATTCATTCAACATGAACTTCTTGTGAATTTTTTATATATTCCTTAATTGCCTGTAGTGGTAGTTAAAATTCTGTTGGATGACTCAAATTTTTAGCAATAAACTACACCCACATTTGTGGCAATAAACTACGTTTATCAGATACACCCAGAAATAATACTCCAACTTTTTTTTTTGAAGTAAAACTCCAACATTTTTACCCAATGCACATGATTCAGCTTTCAGAATAGTTTCCCGCTATTTTTTGAAGTATCTAGAGGAGCAAATCAACACCAGCACACCATTGTGTAAATCTTTGGTGTAGTATTTGGGGTATGAAGTGCAGCTGAAGTTCAGTACACAAATTGGAATTGAGAATATACAAAGTTAAAACTAGAAAAGAAGAGAATTACAGGGGTCCTCATATTGAAAGCTTTCATATAATTAATGCATGGCCTTTACCAGCTTTACATACAGATGATACATTATCTGCTCAGATCTATCCTGTGCAATTACGTCGACACTACATTGGAAAGTGAGGTTAGTATTAGCAATCTTTTATCCTGCAGATGGAACAACCCGCACTGCACCAGTGGCTCATGCTTCGGATCTTCCTCAATTCACGGACGGACAGCGCCGCATGATTGCATTATCAACTTTCCGAGTTGTATGCCTCCGACTTCAGAGTGAAAATCCGACATTGTACAACCATCAAAGGGTTGAGCCTACAAATATCTCATTCTTCCAATAAATTTATTGGATCACAGTTGGGAACAACACCTCGCTTCAGAGCTACCCCGTACACCTCATCCAACAATCGTTCCCTACGATTGAATTCATCAATCAACAGGTTATAAGCTATCTTTATTATCCCCCTATATTTCCATTCACCATAAGAACCAACACAAGAAAGCCTATCATCAATCATACCCTTCTTGCGCAGGGTTCTCATAACTGCATTAAACATAATTAATGTAGGACGATACCCTAGTTTCATTTTCTTGTGCAGAATTGCTAAAGCCCTCCAATTTACAAAGTTTGAATCATTTTCTTGTCGATAAATCACTAGGATAGTAGTGTAAAGTAAAGTGATCAATTATCATACTTTTCAGACAAAATCTAGTGTGTATATATCTTATTTTATTTTGATGACAAGTGAAACTTCCACAGATTGATGATAAGAGTTTTGTCAAACAAGAAAATTAAATAATACTCAAAATAAACGATAAGTTGAAAGTTGATTAGAATTGCCGATCAAAAAAAGAAAGAAAGAAAGTTAATTACCATTTATGTTCTCAGCTCTACCACTGTATTGGTATAACCGAATCTTCTGCATCCAAAGAGACAAGACTATGAGTATGAATGGCTGTTGTGTATTCATCTTTTTCAAATCTCTTCCATTTAAACACCTTCCAAGCACCTAAATGGAGATTGTAAACATACCATTCGTCATATAAGTTGCACCAAGGATATGCGACCAATTCTCCTTTCATCTTGATGTAGTCAATTTCTCTTAAATACTTCCAGTACTTGCAAGCCGGAGATGATTTCATTGTGTGTTTTTTATCCCAACGTTTGGTACCGTAGTTAAACACCCACATGGCTGCCATTTCAGGGTCAGTGTATGAGGAAGGATCAAATAGGCCTAATTTGCCATCCAAATCAAAAAGTTGAAACTCTTTTTCAGGTAATCTTCTATCAACGGGAGAATCAATATATGGCTTATCCATGGTGCTAAACTCGTCAGTTTCTAAATTGAATGACAATATAGAGTTCGACAGGCTAGGCAAAACACCGTTCACCGCTAAATAGGCTTGACGGTCGACCATCCAGTAAAACGTTCCGTTGATAATTACAGGCATGAACCTTTGTCTACTTGGAGGATAAGAGTAGCTACCAACCCTTCTTCTGTGCCTAGTTGTTAAATTAAGAATCTGAAACTCCCACATCTTGGTACCAGCTAACAGACGTACACAAATCACTTCGTACTCCTTTTTGGGTGGATGGAAGTAAAATCCACAAACCCATGTCTCTCGGTTAAGAGGGCTCGGCCAACCACCCTGAGTAAGCTCTGGAATAGGACACGGCGGGGAAGTCACGATGACTTGCTCTTTTGTAATCGGATTCCAAATACAGAAAATGGACGGATCCCACCTTGTATTGAATAAAAGAAACCCATCATATGAACCGCAAATAATGATCGGCGGCTTGGAATTCCATGATCTAAGATCCAAGATTGCAGCTTCCTCAATGTTTTTGCAATATCCATTACATGAACTACTATCAATAAAGAAAAGTTCAATGTTATTGTCAATTGATAAAACTTTGGTAAATTCCTTTCTTAATTTCATTCATAGTAGTTCTATAGATATTTATACATGACCGATAACTTGGAGACTCAAAACTTTCCTAAGACACGGATTTGAGACTTTCCTTATAAGTCTCAAAATCATGACTTACATGGACAATCCTTTCCTAATATATCACTTACCTTATCGGTCTCACATTAGTGACTTACATGGACAATACTTTCCATAGAGTGACCACTACGGTCTTGGAAAGTATTACACTTTCCTTAATACCCCCCTCAAGACGGAGCAAGCAGGTCACAAATGCCCATCTTGGACAAAAGACCTTGAAACTGAACTCGGCCTAATGATTTGGTGAAGATATCCGCCAACTGCAACCCCGTAGGAGTATAAGAGGGAGAAATAATTTTCTGTACTATCGCATCCCTGATGAGATGACAATCAACTTCTATATGTTTAGTTCTTTCGTGAAAAACGGGATTCTGAGCAATATACAATGCCGACTGACTATCACAAAGAAGACTCATTCCCTGTGTATGACAAACTCCCAAATCACCTAGTAATTGCTTCAACCACTTCAATTCACAAGTAGCTGCAGCCATAGATCTGTATTCTGCTTCAGCTGAACTCCGAGAAACTGTGTACTGCTTTTTGGTCTTCCAAGACACTGGTGAATCTCCAAGAAGCACAAACCATCCTGTCAACGATCGTCTAGTCAAAGGACAGCTTGCCCAATCTGAATCACACCAGCCTTTTAAACTTAGACTACTATCAGAGCGCAACAAAATTCCTTGCCCAGGATTCTTTTTCAAATATCTAACTACCCGAAGTGCAGCCTCCCAATGTTCTTGTCTTGGATGCTGCATAAACTGTGACAAAATATGCACAGAATAAGCTAGATCTGGTCTAGTCACAGCCAGATAAATCAATCTTCCAATCAGTCGTCGATACCTTTCTGCATCACTCAGCAACGGCCCTGTTGCCAAAGCTAGACGATGATTAGTTTCCATTGGAAACTCTGCTGGTTTTGCTCCTAATAACCCCGTTTCCATAATAATGTCCAATGCATATTTCCGTTGACAAACATAAATGCCTTGCTTACTGCGAGCTATCTCCAAGCCCAGAAAATATTTCAATTTTCCCAAATCTTTCATCTTGAAACACTGTCCCAAATATGTTTTAAATTTATTAAGCTCCACTATATTATTTCCTGCAACAATCAAATCATCCACATACACCAAAACATTAAGTTGCATCTTTCCTTTGATCATAGTGAAAAGAGAATAGTCTGAATAAGATTGCCGAAAACCATATTTCTTCAAAGCTGTTGATAGTTTTGCAAACCAACAACATGGAGCCTGTTTCAAACCATACAACGATTTCTTCATTTTACATACCATATTAGGATTACCTTTCGCAAATCCGGGTGGTATTTTCATATACACCTCTTCCTCCAAATCTCCATGTAGAAACGCATTGTGTACATCCATCTGATGTACTTCCCAATTTTTAACAGCTGCAACAGCTAGAAAAGTGCGCACTGTTGTCATTTTTGCTACAGGTGCAAAGGTCTCTTTGTAATCTAAGCCTTCCACCTGATGATTTCCAAAGATCACCAATCTTGCTTTTAAACGAACCAAATTCCCATTTTCATCATACTTTTCTGTATATATCCATTTACTTCCTAGTGCTCTCTTACCCTCCGGTAATTCTTGAAAAACCCAGGTATCTTGTTCTTCTAGTGCTCGTATTTCTTCTTCCATGGCTTTCCGCCATCCTGGATGTTTCATTGCTTCTTTAAAGTTGCGAGGTGCAGAACTCGCAGTTATAGCTGCAAGAAATTTCTTATACGGTGTAGAAAATTTATCACAACTAACATAATATGTCAAAGGATACGGTGTACCTGAGGAGGATGATTGTGATGAATGAAGATGAGATGGACTATTTTATCGAGTGGTGTGCGTCACAAATCCCTTAAGCCTACTCGATGGAATTTTCGTACGCTTTCCTTTACCCATATCACCTTCTACTGCAACATCATTTCCCGGACTCATAATCCCAGCAGATCTCTCTTGAACTGCTACACGTTCTTCTTCCGTTGAAGTCATATCTTGAACTGCTACACCTTCTCCTTGTGTCACAGTCACATCTTGAACTGCTACACCTTCTCCTGTTGTCGCAGTTACGCCCGGAATGCCTACAGCGTCTCCTGCTGTCGCAGTTACGCCTGGTACTGCCACAGTTTCTCCTGTTGTCGTTGTTACGTCTTCATCATCACTCCAGTCAAACGCTGGATTCAACTGATCAGTCTCAGCTGATACACCAGTCACCTCGGTCTCAATAGAATGACCAGGCTGATCACTCTCTTTGCGAGTCGAAACTGTTGGCTGCTGCAACACAGATGTTTCATTCTTATATGGGAAACTATTCTCACAAAGCTGGACGTCTCTTGACACAAGAAATTTTCTTTCATCCAAGTCATATACTTGCCATGCATTTCTACCAAACGGATATCCAAGAAAAACACACCTCCTTCCTCTACTTGCAAATTTGTCCTCTTTATTACTTTGATCATGCACATAACACAGGCATCCAAACACTTTCAACTGATTATACGGAGGTTGCTTTCCAAACAATATTTCATACGGAGTTTTATTTTCCAGAATAGGTGTAGGAGTACGATTAATCAAATACGTAGCTGTCAATGCGCATTCTCCCCAAAACCGTATTGGCAAGTTGGCTTGAAATCTCAAAGCCCTTGCCACATTCAATATATGTTGATGCTTTCTCTCCACTCTTCCATTTTGTTGCGGAGTGCCTACACACGATGTTTCAAAAACTATCCCATTAGTCTTAAAATATCCACGCAATGAATTAAACTCGGTACCATTATCACTTCTAACAATTTTGATATCTTTATCAAATTGTCGTTTCACAAGAGCAATGAAATCAAGAAAAGTTCGTTCAACTGCCGTTTTATTTGGAAGTAAATGAATCCACACACCTCTTGAAAAATCATCTACTATTGTTAAAAAATACTGTGCTCCACAAGACGATGTAGCCCTATAAGGACCCCATAAATCTATATGAATCAACTCAAAAATACAACTGGATTTACTTAGACTACTAGTAAAGCTACTCCTATGTTGTTTCGCTCTTGGGAAAATGCCACAAACTTCATTATGCTTCTTCAATCTACTCACATCCGGCAACCTTTGCAATACTTTTTCTGATGGATGTCCCATTCGTCGATGCCACAGCTCGTATGATTCTCCACTGACTGCCATAACTTCAACTCGAGGCACACCACAGAAAATATACAGTCCACCTTGTCGTTCACCCATTCCAATCACCTTCCTCGTCAACCGGTCTTGTATAAGACATAAACTGTTAGTACATTGTACCGTACACATTAATTCATCAATAAGTTGTGTGACTGAAATTAGGTTACAAGTTATTTGAGGCACATAAAGCACATTATTAAGTCTCAAACCGCCCTGCAGAATAATAGTCCCTATTTTCTCAGATTGTGCATATTTTCTATCTGGGAGTCCAACAGTACACTTCACAATATCTTTCACATCAATCATGTCATCTCTTCTACACGTGACATGATTTGTAGCTCCCGTGTCAATAATCCAATTCGGTTTAGTTTGCTTACCTTGAAGTTGGGACGTATTTTTCTTTGCATTCAAAAACTCAAGCACCTGTCTGAGTTGTGTTGCGGTTACTCCCATCAAATCTGAGCCGTCTGAGAAATATGGACCATTTGACTGCTTTGTCTCTGATATATTTAGATTATGTGCTCGAACCTGATTGCCCGTTCCTTGTCCTCTACCTCCTCTTCCATTCGCAAATCCACCACGACCTCTACCACCGGTTCTTCCACCTCGACCATATCCTCTTCCACTTCTAGGTTTATCTCCCCACCATTCAGGGTATCCAATAAGCTGAAAACAACCTTCATACGAGTGTCCTTGTCTGCTATAGTGCTTGCAATATTTATTAGGATCATAAGTGTTATTGAGAGTACGTTGATCAGATTGTACCTTGAACGCCATCACATTGTCATGAACTTCCGGTGTGGCAGCTACATCTCCTCTTCTGAGACGTTCCGAGTTTATCATTGTTTGATATGCTACATCTATTGAAGGTAGTGGATCTCTTGCCAACAATTGTTCACGCAAGGAACCATAGACATCATATAGTCCAATTAAGAAATAATGTAGTAAATCTTCTTCTCTCAAAGTACTAACCTGTGTTGCAATATCACACTCGCACTTGCCACACTTACACGTTGGTACCTTCATATATGTAATCATCTCATCCCATATCTTATTCAATCTTCCAAAATAAGCAGCCACACTTTCTGTTTGCTTTTGTTTACAATCACTTAAAGATGTCTTTAGCTGGCATGTCCGTGTTCCACTTACAACACAAAACCGTCTCTTCAAGTGGTTCCATAACAAGTTGGCATCATCATAGTCTCCCAAACTCGATCTGAGTGATGGCTCCAATGTGTTGCTGATCCAAGAGACAAGCATTGACTGAATTGCCACCCATTCTTCCAACTTTTCACTATCTTTAGGTTCTTGTATTGTTCCATCAATGAAACCAAACTTCTTCTTAGCTATTAATGATCTTCTTATGGCTCTAGCCCATTCATCATAGTTATGTCCTTTTAGAACAACCGGTGTGATAATTATACCTGGACCATCACTGGATCCTAGGTGATATACTGGATTCTTCTTTTGCGTATCATAATCTATATTCTTGTCTTTGCTTGATTCTCCATCTCCACCCATTCTCAACGATTTTTTTTTCGGTTTTTCAGCTGGCTCGTGATGCCATGATAAAACTTTGGTAAATTCCTTTCTTAATTTCATTCATAGTAGTTCTATAGATATTTATACATGACCGATAACTTGGAGACTCAAAACTTTCCTAAGACACGGATTTGAGACTTTCCTTATAAGTCTCAAAATCATGACTTACATGGACAATCCTTTCCTAACATATCACTTACCTTATCGGTCTCACATTAGTGACTTACATGGACAATACTTTCCATAGACTGACCACTACGGTCTTGGAAAGTATTACACTTTCCTTAATATCAATGCAGTGAAAACGAGAGTGCGCAACAATGGTTGGAGTATATGGGCGTCGGTCTCGATGGGTACGCATAATGTACGAATCAGTGGTCAAGTAATATAGTAAGCCATTTTGATTAGCTTGCTGCCGCAGCTGGAAGATGGAATTTGCTGGAAGTCGACTAAGTATGTTGGCAATGATATCAGAAGGAAGATCAGCGATAGGACGACCCTTCTTAATTTCTTTAATCCGTTCATGGAGTTCTGCAAAAGCGTTTCTAGTAAGTGTGTTGGTGATGATATCAGCAGGAAGCTTAGGGATAGTAGGAGGATCCTCTTCAATTGCTTCAACACTATCCTCGGCTTTATTTTTTGTTGGCAACAAATCACGACACTTGTCCCATAGGATTGGAACCCAAGCAATGCATGCATGTTGTTTACCCATGCATTGATCAGTTATAGAAATCAAATCTGGAAAAGATGGAGAGATAATAGGAAAGGAGAGGTTTTTAACTAAGATTACCAAGGATATATATATATATATATATAGTATGTGTGTTTCTGAGAATGAATACAAGAAACAAATTCAAGGACTTCGAGTTCAAAAAGACTCAGCTGGTTATTAGAGTCCTAAAGAGCATAAAACACTTGTTGGTGGCTACACCTCCAAAGTTCGAGGCATGTGTATGATTTTCTCAAAAAACATCCGAGTGTGTTTGTGCTATGTTAAGAAGTAGGTATGAGCATTGATGAAGGGTAGAGGAGATACAATCGGAATTGAATCACCAGATATTAGAAACAGCCGTAAAAAACCGGTTGCAAGAACCAGCAAATTTGTACAAAGAGAGACTCGGGTAAAATGGGAAAAAAAAAAGGAATTGTGGCTGCTGGGAAGGATTCAAGCTCAGGTCTCCACGGCCACAACGTGGAATTCTTACCACTAAAATCACGGCAGGCCATTGAAATGGTAAAGGAAGCCGCTGTCAATGCAGTAGCGACCGAGAAAGCGGAGGTGTGGCTGTAGGGGCAAAATACCACACACCAATTACGTATGCAAAGTGGAGATCATTAAGGCCGAGTGAATATAATCGCATACAGCTTATCCAGAATGACGCATCGGATGACGTCAGATTAATCACAAGAAAAGTGTGAAGAACCATGCGATGTTATAGGGTATACGAGAAAAGCCAGTGTAAGCGTGCGTTAACAACGCACGCGAAATCCGAAAATAGGGGCTTTATTTGCTGTCCTCCACTATGTAAAACTCCTATATAAAGAACTGAGCGACCTTGGGTGAGGGGAAGGCTTTTTAGAATCTAGACAAGATATTTTAGGAGACAGAAAGATTATTTGCTTCCCAAGTTAGAGTTCTTCTCAATATTTGTATCAAATACATAGATATTAATGAATGTTCTTGTGATTTTCATGGATTTAACTTAAACTGTTCTATAGATTTTGATTAGGGTATAGTTGTGAGATCTATCGCAACCACATTTTGGCGCTAGAAATCAGCTCGGAACGATGCTCCCTGTTGATGAATTTGTTTGAAAGCAAGTTAGAAATTCTCTAAGTTTGACTCACAATCTTAACTAACTTTAGAAGCACAGATCTTAACATTTGAATCAACAATCAATAGAATTAGAAAGTACAAATCATAAAAGAATCTCTTCCTTTGTCAAGTACAAAAACAAGTATAATCACGCAATATGGTGAGGCAAGCAAAAACAACAGAAAAAGAAATAGCAATTAGAAGGAGTAGGAGAATAGCTGGAAGATGGAGAAGTGAAATAGATGAATCCTCAAGGATGGGAGAAAGAAATAATCAAGAAAGACAAGCACAAGCTCAGATTCATGAACAAGCTGAGAACAATATCATCGATTATGACAGACTGAGTGTTCATACCGCACAAACGGAGTCAACATAAGAAGATGAGCATGGAACTGGGGATGGAGGACCAATAGTATACAACGAAGAAAATATAACTATTGAGGAACTACGACAAAGATTGATTTCAACAAGAACAAGAGAAGAAGAGGAACGTGCGAACTTAACGTGTCAGAACAATGAGTTAAGAGAAGAAAATATCAGGTTATAAGAACAAAGGTCTAGAAGTGAAACACGAGAGAGTTCAAGGCAGAACAAAGAAGAATAACATTGGAAGGCATACAAATGCTTAGAAATCGAAATAACCATGAAGAAGAAGTTGATAGGCATAATGAAGTAAGAATGCATGAAAGGGAGAACATAGAAAGACATCATCACGTGCATAAAGGAGATAATTACTGCAGAACAAACCTCAATGAGCAACATAGAGATAATGACCGCATGAATAGATACCAAGAAGATGAAAGTGATGAAGAGCAATCTAGGATGATATTGCATGGCAGGGAGATATTAAGAAATCGACGTAACAATGATGAAGAGGAAGAAAGGAATGAAGTCGCACAGATACATGCGAGAAATGATAGAGAAGAACGCATAAGAAGAAGAGAAGCGGCTGAAAAGCGAGAACTACAGGAAGCTATGCACCAAAATAGGCATGACAATAGAATAATACATACAAGATTAAAAAGACCTATGCAACAAGATGCAGACCAAATCGTAAACGAAGGATTCCGCAGAGAGTTAGAAGAGCGTGCAAGTAAACAAAAAGAATGGAAAAACAAATACAAGAAAGCAAAAGAGGTGAGAGACTCATGGTAGATGCGACATCTACAGATGATGAAATCAACAAAATAACTGCTGATGCGATTACTATCGCACAGAAAAGCAACAAGCGAATCAGAGAGAGCATGTTTCAAGTAGGCGATCTGGTGTTGAGACAGAAACCGCCATATCAGAAAAATGATGGGGGACACATGGAAAACATATGAGATGGACCATATAGAGTCAAAGAGGTGATTAGAGACGCAATGTATAAACTGAAAGTTGAAAAGGAAGGGAAGACATCTAATGAACTTTGGAATCAGATGTACTTGAAGGGATATGGTCCGCGCGGTAGTCTTAGCACACCAAATGCAAGAGAACGTATGAGAAAGAATATCAAGGAGAGCATATGCGAATTTAAAAAAATATAGGGGGTAAAAAATATCAACAACGTATCGCAATTGTGGAATTCTTCAATTAATGGTTAATTGTAGACGCAAATGAAAAATAAAGATAGAAGATAGCAAAACTGTATTGATCATGCGATTGAATGCAAATGCAAAATTTTCTTTAAAAATATCATTTATTTTACAGGAGAAAAAGGAAAAATAATACATTAATAGAAGGCTATAGAAGTAAAACCTCTAATTAGGGAGGCTAGGTATCATATTATGGCGTGCACCCTAGTTCGCGTACAACAAGAGGCAACAATAAGACCTAACGCGCGTCATAATAAGGAAAGCCTAGATAACATGACTCAGCTGGAAGCTACACCGACCCTAGAGTCTGAGTCATGGAGATTTGGGGTGAAACAAAATCCCACCCAGTGGAGCGCCTTAGTTGAAAAATTAAGGTAAGAAGCTCTCTACTAAGGAGTGCAAAAACTCAATCAGGGCGCCGAGGTACACGGTTGAGTCAAGAGTGCCTGGGACGTCTGGAGCGTACCTGGCCGCTCTTAACAAGTCTTGACCATGATGCACTCGGTCCGAAGAAACTCCACTTAAGGTGCATTCTTGTAACCATAAGCCATATAGGCTGAGGGATAAGAGGCGGCGAAAACAACTGATTGTTGCATCACTGGATGGGAGGAGCCCATCCTAACCCGGTATGGGTAAGCTTCCTTGAAGGGGCAATCAGGGAGAATATAAGGACGACAACCTCCATTAGGGAGCTGAATTGTGTCGAAAGACACAAATATCATGAGGCTTTTTACTCATGGGAGTATTAAGGATTGTCGTATTTTTATGAAAATAAAACCTGCAGAGGTGATAATACAATAAACAGATAAGACGAGATCAAATGTAAAAACTACCTGCGATTTCGTCGCACAGAAACAAAATCAAATCCTATGCAAGATAAGACATTTACTTAGGAAGGCTAAATAAGACCTCACGAGAAAGATAGAATAATAACTCATATTGTTTTGTAGGAAAAATAAATCAAATATGCGAACTCTATAGCAGAAAGAAAACTAAAAGAACATTTTTGGAAATCAGAATGTTTGGGTGCGAAAAACAAATAATGAAACACATGTGTGAGGCACCATGCGAAGACAAATGAGGATACAAAGACATGTGCTTGACATGATCCTTTTAAGACGATTAACAGAGGCAAGTATGGGAATGCAAGCATATAGGGGAGTGTTAATCGCCTCCACATGATAGACCTACGCACACGCTAGTAAATACAATACTTTGATAAAAATATACATGGACTAATAACCTCAACTGTTGGAAAGAACAATATTTTGATTTTTATAAATACAGTTGTAGGGAAAATAGAATTTACAATGAAAGAGCCTCAAATGCTTAAGAGTTTACGTTGGAAAAACAGTCATTTTCCATCCACGTTTTCTTCATCAGCCTCAGAATTTTGATCCTCCTCTTCAATTTCCTCATACTCGGACTCTCCTTCACTATCAGAAATATCAGAGTCTTCTTCATTTGGAGGGACTTCAGTGAACCTATAAGTTGTAAGAGGAATATTATTATCCGCACTAACTTTCTTGATAGCCGCGTCATGAAGGAGAACGTCATCATTGCTCAAATTTGAAGCAGTAGTAATAAGCTTTTTCGCTAGTCTGCGATATTTAAAATTACGAGCGAAAAGCTTCGCCCCCAGGTCCTCAATTTCCTTCCGAAGTTCCTTTTCATTACCTGCGAAGAAAAGACAAGGAGGTTAAAACCGCATGAGAATCGCCATCAGGAAATAACAAAGGAACAGGAATTATGAACAACCTTCTTTTCAGAAATAATATCCCTAACTAATGCAGTATGATCAGATTCAACGCTAACATTCACAGCTAATTGCTCTCTATCATTATCTAAAATTCTAGCAGCCCATTCGAACTCCGCATCATTTTCTATAAGGAGATGAGAGCGGATTAAATTTCCCCGCTCAATGAGTGCGTTCTTTTCGCTTAAAGCTAAATCTTGCTCTACTTGAACTTTGAGAATAACATCCTGAAATTCTTTTAAGGCCTTCGCACCATTAAGAGTAATCTGATACTTCTCAGTAATAAGAGAATTAACCTTAGCTTCTAAAACCTCAACCCTTTCGTTGGATTCCCAGAAATGGTGTTTAAAACTATTACTAGAATGTAAGGCACTCCTGTGATCGATATTGAGAAGCTGGTACTTTTCCTTAAGCTCTTCCAAGGATAAGGTTTTTAGTTTATCATCAGCTAAATTATTTAAGGAAGCGCTAAGATGTTCAAAAAGAATATCATCCATAACAGGACGATGGAAGGAGCGAAATAAAGAAGATGCCTCGTCAGTAAGGACGTAAATCTTTGTAAAGATAGAAAATTACAAGAGGAGCGACAGATACGGATAAACAAATTGACAGACTTCAGCTTCTAATTTACCGTTCCTCATGCGAAGGCAAGATACATTATTCTCATGATTGGAAACTTGGTCTTTGAGTTTAGTATTTTCCGCCCCAAGCTTGCGAAGCCTTCTTTGACAATCTGACGAAACCGCATATGACATGCGAAAAAAGAATATCATCCATGACAGGACGATGGAAGGACTGAAATAAAGAAGATGCCTCGTCAGTAAGGCTGTAAATCTCTGCAAAGATAGACAATTACAAGAGGAGAGAAAGATGCGAATAAACAAATTGGAAGACTTCAGCTTCTAGTTGACCGTTCCTCATGAGAAGGCCAAATACATTATTCTCATGAGTGGAAACTTGGGCTTTCAGTTTAGTATTTTCCGCCTCAAGCATGCGAAGTCTTCTTTGATAATCTGACGATATCGCATATGACACATCTGCGAAAAGACAAAGTTCACATTGGAGATCACCCTCATAAAAGACGGTAAAGAGTCATCAAATAAAGTGCGAAAGTGTAAAGATTACCAAAGAGCCAAGTGAAAATTGAAAGCTTGGACTTAGCACTGAAGAAGCTCTGCGAAGGGACTCATGGTCTAAAGAAGGATCATCACATATCTTTGAAACCATTCTAAAAGTATGAGTCAGATCTTCATTCCCAACCACTAATATAAAGTCAGCAAAGAGATTAGATAGTTGCTCCATAGAAGAAAAGATTGAGGGATCTTCAGTGAGGAGAATGTCATCATCACTGGAAGAAGAATTTGAGGAGGAAGGATAAAATTCCTTTCGCTTCTTAGACAGACTCTTGGAAGAGGGTTTAAAAGCAGTCTTCTTATTTCTGGCTTTATCTTTACCTTTGTCTTTAGAAGCTACAACTTCCACCTACGCGAATAATAAAAGATAAGAAACAAAGGAAACAGTATTGTCAAAATTAGATAAGGAGTATTTCTTACGTCATTATCTTGCGAATGTGTCGCTCGAGATGATCCTTTTGAAATCTTCTTCGTTTGCTTATCAGTTCGCCAAGCAGCATCTCCAGCTTCAACCTTCGCACACAGATAAAGATAAGAAACAGAGGCAACAATATTTCTAAAATAAAGAATAAAATATTTCTTACTTCATCTGTGATTCAACGTAGCGCTTCCAGCGTGCTTGGTTTCCCGAACATACTCAAGTCCTTCCTTAATTTGACAATCTGAAATTAAGAGAATAAGTAAAGTAAAAGGTGCGATAAACAGTGAAAAGTAAATTGGAGAATTTATGACTAAACGTACCACATTTTCTCTGTCTTTCCAACTGAACTCCCATGGGATGTAAGTAGGAGAATTCTTAGGAAGTGAATATATTGATCCATCATCATCGAGCCTAGTAATGTAACGACCTTATAGGATGATGGGAAAGACATTCCAGTGATAGTCATTTGACTTGCGTGCGGTATTATTAGTTGTGTCATGAAAATCAACATCTCGCATAATCCTCTTTCCTTATGCGATGTCGTCCTTCCTTTGAAGACGAATTCCCCAGCGAGATAACTCGTTCTTCATTATAACGACGTCATAGTTAGTAAAGAAAGTCTCAACTTTATATTCCCCAGGGATAATTTCCACGTCAGCATATTCCGTTTTCCTAAATTTTTGGGATAGAGGGATTCTAATCCAGCCGCACGTCGAGCAAATTCAACAATAATTCTAATTCTGTTACTGCTTAGCTGAAAAATCGCACGCGAAAATCTTGGATCTGAGATGATCCAATAGAACAAAGGAATTTCAGGATTATAAAGAGGAATGGGGAGACCGACAAGGATTTGACCAACTGAGATGATGATCTTTTGATCGTCCCAATGATCGAGCGAAAACCATCTGGGACTAAGACTAGAAGTGGGTTTTGAGTTAGGAGGGACAGAAATTTCAAATCCTCTGTTCTTGAATTCTCTCCAATTCCTTCTGAAATTTCCATCCTGCTTGGAGAACCATTTTTGGAAGTATGGGAATGGGAATAAAATAGAATCACAAGATGATCAAATCAAAGATCAGGAAGGGAAAGAATAGAGTGAATTAAGTGTAGAAATAAGGAAAGGGAATGATGGAGATGACGAAACGAGAAAAGATGATGAACTTTTGAAAATCAGAAGAATAGCAGCAGCAGAAGGTAAGAATCGAATAGAGAAAGGAGAGAGAGTAAAAAGAAGAAGAAGATCGAGAGTAAATAAGAGATTTTACTCCCGATTTCCAAGATATTTACCCCATTAATGCGATGATTGAAAGTGAACAGATAGGAAGAAGCGGTTATAAAAGACGTGTCAGTTAATGTATGATCGACTGAACACTCGTAGGTTCTCATACTTAAAACACGAGAATATGTCGACAAATTAGAATATGAAAAGTTGAATGGGTGCCGCATTTTAAATTGAAGTTTCTCATATCCCACTCTTTTCCAAAGAAACGACATGAGAAGAGGAAAAATGTAGGGACAAAATACCGCACACCAATTACGTATGCGAATTGGAGATCATTAAGGCGGAGCGAATATATATAATCGCATACAGCTTATCCAGGATGACGCATCGGATGACGTCAGATTAATCACAAGAAAAGTGTGAAGGAACCATGCGATGTTATAGGGGCTTTATTAGCTGTCCTCCACTATGTAAAACTCTTATATAAGGAACCGAACAACCTTGGGTGAGGGGGAGGCTTTTTAGAATCTAGACAAGATATTTTAGGAGAGGGAAAAATTATTTGCTTCCCAAGTTAGAGTTCTTCTTAATATTTGTATCAAATTCATAGATATTAATGAATGTTTTTGTGATTTCCATGGATTTAACTTAAACTGTTCTATAGATTTTGATTATGGTGTAGTTGTGAGATTTATCGCAACTACAGGTTTCGTGCATTATTTTTTTTCTAACCACTAAAAATGTGTCTCTCGCTGCACACATAATGTTTCTAAATAACATAACTGAAAGGAAACCTACTTCTGGAGAGCTAGCTTGTTCCTCTGAAATAATAAATGTAACCGAAAATTTCAAATGTAAAGAATGGAAAGTTTTTATTGAATAAAATCAAGAATTTCGTTAATAATAACCAAATGAAATTTCTATGGTAAGGCAGGGATCTTAAACCATGGTTTCAAAATAACTCTGTACCTTCTGCGTTCATGAATGATTCTTAAATTGAGGGTACCTAAAGCTTAGAACTATTCTCGGAGGAATCCCCCAGTAGCCTCCGAATTATGTTGGTTGAGCAACTCAATTAAGTGAGCACATGTTTTATGCTCTTTACCTCATAACACACACAGATCTAAGTATAAAATCCCATAATGAACTCAATGATACCATGAGAAAGTTAGAAACACATGAAAAGTTTTATTACAGGTAATGATTCAATGAGTTTACATATACAGACAGAGAGGTTTTTATATCTCTTTATTACAAGACTAGTCAAGTCAATATTAGCTGACTTGACTTTACAGGACACGCTCCTAATATTCTCCTGCCACCTGATCGACCTAGCAAACCCCCCCCCCTTTGAAAAATCCCAGCACACCTTTGATTTACTACTTGAACTTGAGAGTTTGCCCTTTGAGAAAATTTGGCTCCTAATATCAGACTTGCATTCATCATACTCTGGGGAAAATCACAAGTCCTTTGGTGGCGCATGATTGATATCAAATTTATTGAGGAGAAGTTTCCACACCTATTGCAGAAGGGTGTGGTGGTATATACCATGTCCATATTACGAGGAATAGACACTAACCGACCATTCTCTGTCAACTCACGAATAACTCTGTCGATGTCCATGAAGAAATCGGTGTTGTTTTTGTTCCACTTTGGAGAGTATCTGAATCGTTCAAATCAAGGCTAAGAACATGCAAGTGGAGCTGTGTCATGGTAGGAATCGCATGGAAGCCCATGCGAACGGCATTCCATTGGTTTTTTGCTAAGAACTCGTTTGCTAACTCTGTACCTGTAACTCTCATCTTCTCCAATAAAGGGATATCCCTCTCTGTAAGGGAACTAGGACCGAGCAAATCCTCCCTTCTGGCGACCACAAGCACATGATAATTTGCTTTTTTATTTGCATTAGCAATCACCATAATATCATCAGAGATGACATCAATAACATCTTCCTTATATGTTCCATCAGGAGCGTATGGATATTTAGCAAGCCGGCAAAACTTGTCCTTAGTCCTCCTCCTTTGAAACTTTTTTACTTCTAAGACTTTTAAACGCACAAGACATCTCGAAGACAAACAGAAATTCTATGATATATCAAGAAAAGAGATACAGAAGGTAGAGAACTCATCAAGTATTTATAGCCGAGGGAACTGGCTAGTTTCCTAAACACTTGTGTTAAGTTTCCTAAATTCGGCCGCTCTCTGAATTTCCAAATTACTTGATTCATCACACAAATAGGATTAGGGGGGTGTGGTTTTAGAGAGTTATCAACTGTAACCCTAACCGCGTCATCTCTTTCCATAAACAGGCTTTGCAAAAGATCAAGCAACAACAAAATCCATACACACAACTTCACCTCTAACTAAACCGAATTCTGTCTCTGATTCTTGTCCCCGATTATTGTTTTGAATCTGTACGTTTCATGAGATGATCAAGTCTACCAAATTCTCAAAAACCATGCTATCATCTTAATGTACGTTTTAGCATGATCGATCAGGTTTTTCACCCATGCATCATAAAATTCTCTTCTTCCTCGGCAAAATGGCCAGGCAGCTCCACTAAAGGGATTCGAACTCCGAATATATTCTTGTAATGCACCACATATAACTAAAAACTACTTAACCCCGCAAACCCTGGTGTGCATTTGAAGTTCAGTACATAAATTGACAATATACGAAGGAAGAGCATTAAGGCAAGTTTAATAAAATTAGATTACAGTACATTACAGACAATTCCACATTACCGGTTATAAGGCCTCGCTGCATATGGAACAATAAGAACTGCGCTTGGGATGCATGCTTCTAATCTTCCTCAGGGAGGAACTGCACCACATCATTATATTATGGAATTTCAGTCCATTACTTTTATCCATGAAAGTGTTTTTCTTTTGTTATTTTGCGGTTATTTATTTGGTCAATTCCTCATGGTCTCTTGTAGTTTCCTTCTTATTTCAATAAATTTCTCATTCTTTACCACCATCTATCATTTCAGTAAACTCACCTGATCTGACAAATTGGATGCACAAAATATCAGCTCACAGTTTCATGGTCTTACCAGTACTGCAATTTGGTACCCCCTAGCCATTGAGATCTGAAAGAAGTTAAAACATAGAGTACATGACTGGCCTAGAAATGGAGAATTATAAGAATGCATTTTTATAGATTATCTGCAAATTGTAAGAATTAACTCCCACTACAGTTCAGTAGATTAAAACTGAATGTTCAGATGAAGATACAAAACATAGGAGCACTGATGATGTTTTCAACACTAACTGGGATATTATCCTTTTAATAAACCTATCTCTTCCTAATGCTCCCATCAAGCATATTACATGAAAGATCGTTTCCAGAAATATCAGTACCAGTACCAGTGTGTATATTACCTTCAAACTAAAATGTAGATAGCACCACATCATGATGTATTCATTGACTAGAATTCATGATGTTCTATATATCTACCCTAGCTACCATTCGATTGGAATAACTGAATCTGCAGCATCCAAAGAGACAAGACTGTCAATATGAGTTGATGTTATTGTGAATTCATCACCTTCAAATCCCTTCCTTTTAAACCGCCTCCAGTTACCTGAACGTATATTGTAAATATACGGTGTTGTATGTTTGCACACACCATCATATGCTATCAATTCTCCTGTCATCTTGATGTATTCAATTTCTGAGTATAAATTCCAGTGACGATACTCCGGAGACGTCATTGAGTGCTTTTTAACCCAACGTTTGGTATCATAGTTAAGCTCCCATATGAAGGCCCCATTGCTTATTGACAAAGAATCAAACAGGCATAAACGTCCTTCCAACTCAAAAAGTTGAAACACATATTCGACGCGTTTCCAATTCGGTAATGTCACATGGTGCTAAATTCCTCGGTTTCTATATTCAATGACATTATTGAATGCGATAGGCTTGGGGAAACACCGTTATCTAACCTGTGCATGGCAGAATCAACCATCCAGTAAAATGTTCTGTTGATAAATACACGCGTTGTTTTTACTCTACTTGGACCATAATGGAACGTACCAACACTTCTTTTACGTTTAGTTCTTTAACAAACAATCTGAAACTCCCACATCTGCTTACAAGCTAATCCATACAATACGTCATTTGAGTTAGTATGCTTCCAAAGCTGGAAGATGCACCTTGCTGGAAGTCTAGTAAATATGTTGGTGACGATGATATCTAAAGGAAGATCAGGGAGAGGACGACCCTTCTCGAATGCTCTCACTTCTGCTCGAACTCGTTCCCAATCCTTTGCTGAAAGTCTAACAGTAAGTGTGTTGGTGATGGTACCAACAACAGGATTAAGATAAACAGGACCCTCCTCCTTAATCGCTTCAACACAATCCTTTGATTTCTTTTTACTCCTTTTATCCCAAAGGATTGGAACCCAAGCAATGCATGGATGTTGCTTACCCATTTGATGAGATATAAAAATCTCACAATCAACCCAGAATTCTCTTAGTTAATTTAACATACACTTGGTGTACAGACTCCAGGTTTTGCAATATTCAATACCAAGGATTCATCAAACAAGAAAATCCCATACCAAGATGCTAATATGAGAAGTGGATGGAATGCTTACCAAGATTCAACAGTGCCTTTGTAGAATATCTCCAAACAAACGAATGCAACCAATTCAGCAGCAACTCTCGACAACCAATCTAAAACTATTGCTTTCTTAAAAAAAATAAGTTTACCAGTAGAGCAGAGAGAAACCTGGTGATTGCATACACAGGTTGCCATGTTAATATTAAGACCAGCTAGTAAGAGCAAAGAAACGATAGACAACTACCTTTAAAAAAATAAGTTTACCACTAGAACAGAAAACTTAGCCGGATATCAAAAGACGGGTAGAAAGGCAAGAAATATCAAAAGAACTTCAAGAACAACTGTAAAGGTTGCTGATGAAAATAGGAATACAACTGAAAACTAATAAACCAGAAACTAATAGCTGATTATTTGTAAAGAGCTCCTAACTAAACCATGATGGAAGCGACAGGAAAAAACAGCTACAGAAAGTTCACTACAAGAAAAGTGGTGTATGGCACCACGGACGATAACCCTCGGCAGACAACAAAGCCTTTGTTACAAGCATAGAATATGGGAAAAGGTAACTACTTCTTCAAGTTAGACATTAAACATGTACAATAACCCTCGGCAGCCTCAGCAGTCAGCATCGCTGCCTGCAACATCATCTTTTTCTTCGTCATCACTCATCTCAGGCGGACCCTGGAAAGAAATTGAAAAAAAATAAGACGGATATCAAAAGATAATTGACCACATACATAATTGCTTAAAACAACACAGAAGAACAAGACTAGAATGGAGGGCAGAACTAAAGCGAATAAAATTCTCATATAAATTTGTACTAAAGAAAAGAGATTAAAGGTGCTAACAACAGGATTTGCATACAACAAAGTCTTTATTACAAGCACACATACTAGAGAGAATATGGGAATAACCATGTAATACAACCACCTAAGATATCTATAAAAAAGGAATAAAACTGTTTTTAGATAATTCAATGCATCCCTTGAAAACTACAAAACTACTTGGTGACTAGAATGGATTAGATTGAAGGTTGATGGATCAGATAAAAGGTTGGCGTACCAAAAAGATTAGCCTAACGATATAATGCAGATGTAAAGCAGCGTTGAGTTGTAGATGGACCAAAAACATTGTTGAAAAGATATCTGCCTATCTAGCCTAATAATCTATGATTTGTTCTGCATTTAGGGTTACCTGCCAATCGGGGAATTCAAACACGCAACTTGTTGAAGCTCTCGGAAGGCTTGGTATCTCCACCATAAGTTCTTCCTTTCTCTTCGTATTTAAAGAGTGATCACAGTTGGAAATGGACATTGTTTGCAAAGCTTTTGCATTCTTCAAAATCAGTTTCACCCATCTCATCTCCATTGGATTCCCCATGAACTCTGTGAAGTCAACAGATTGAAGGTATAGAAATAAGCATTCAGGATCAGTCACCATGTCAAGTGTCCAATCATCATCTTCTGTGCCATGGTTGTCTACATCCTCGGCAGCCTCAGCATCGCTGCCTGCAACATCATGTTCTTCTTCGTCGTCACTAATGTCAGGCGGATCCTGGAAAGAAATTGAAAAAGATAAGACGAATATCAAAAGATAATTGACCACATACATAATTGGTTAACTAATCTATCCCAGGTCTTGTTATATAAGTCAATGATGGAATGCATGGAAAACTGAAAGTCCTGTAAAACTTGCCTTCTCAAACACAAGTGACTCCAGATTAGGTGTTGCTTTGAGCAAAGCAACTAGTGCTTTATCATCGGTTACTTCCTCCAACATGGTAAGTTTCTCGGCATTATGACATTAGGCAACTTTTCTAAAAGATCGTCTGCGAAGGAGAGAGCCTATTCATGACAAGGCAATATCAAAAGATAAATAAACTTTATGGAGTTTAGTTAAATATAGAAAAAAAGAAGAAGCATAAACTACTCTATATTTAGCAGTAGGCAAGAATACCTGTAGGGTATCATCAGAAACACTTAGGAGTTCTACATTTGCAATGGCTCGAAGAAACTGTCTTATTGCTGCACCATGACCCTTCCATTGCTCCTTTGTTGCGACATACTGTTTAAAGCGAAATTCGACATCTGCTTTAATTAGTAATGGGAAGGTTGTCAGAACATACTCCTTGGCAATACTACCATTGTAATGAAAAGTCTCCAGATTTGGTGCATCAACTTTGAGAATACAATCTCCTAATCCGTCATCCTCTCCACGCGGTAACCATTTGTCATCCCAGTTAGCAATGTAAAAGAGTTTCAGTGTAGGGGCTGAAATACAGAAATATGACATATCGAGCCAACTGCAATGTTCGATAATGATTTCTTCAAGGCCTGGGGAATTGGGAAAGTGATTCTCATTCCAGTTTTCACCGCTGAATTCAACACCCTCGAGAACAAGACGCTTGAGTTTTGGAAGAGAGATATAGTTAGGAAAGCAGACATTACAGTACATATGTAGCTCCAAGGAAATCAGCGATTCACAAGTAAAAAGAGACTGGGTAACAGTCAGCGGTTCATCCTGAGTTAAATTAAGACTAACTTGTTGAACTCTATGGCTTACAGCATTGGTGATCCATGAATTTACCCTATCTTCATTCAAATGTTTACTCCAGCAGATACGGAACCTTTCTATATTTGCCTGCCGACGACGCAATGTTCCATCTACAAAATCAATGAACTTATTGGTCTTCGAATCAGTGGGATCGTAACCTACTACCGGCTCATAAAATTCAAGGATGGGGAAAGTGGTCCAAATGTAGCTCCATCTTTTAGATAAAACGCTAGTTTGTGCAACATGCTTTATGTTAAGAAATGAGAGGATATGGTGAACCAGTGAGTCTGGTAAGTTGCTTATCCTATCGACTTCTTCCTTCTCCCTCTTATTCAAATCCATGTCTTCTTCGTTTTTACTGCTCAATGAAAATAACTGAAAGTTTAGCAGAGATTATTGTAACTTGACTAATGTTAGGTGTATGTTTCTCTGAAAAATGTTGGCGCAATGCGGAAATGTGATGGGTTTATGGAAATGTATTTAGGAAGAGAGGTTGGTTAATTGAAAGGTGAGGCTTATATTAATATGAAAATGAAAATATTACAAGAGGCTTGTGTAGCAACTTTGGCTTACACTAGTTGTTTACAAAGAGGCACTTTGGCTCTTACTCTAAACTCTAGCTCTCACTCTTACTACTTACTCACTCACTTGAGTTGTGGATGATCAAAATGAAACCATGGAGTGCCTATTTATAGGCCTAGTGAAGAAAACTCTAGAAATGAAAATTCTAGAGACTATGATCTACTATGCCTTAAGAGAATTCTAGAGAAAGAATTCTCTAGATTACATGTGACTAAAAAGAAGACTCTAGAGGCCCAAAAACTCTAGAATGTATTGGGCTTTACCTAGTCTAGGGAACTTCAAGATTATTCTAGAATAATGATCACAAATTAATTTTTATTTTTAACACTCCCTCTTAATTTGTGATGTTGAGCTTTTCTCTGAAATGATTGAACTTATCCACCGTGACTGCTTTCGTGAAAATGTCTGCATTTTGTTCTTGTGTTGGACAGAATTGGAGCTCGATTTCCTTGTCTTCTACAAGCTCTCTGATGAAGTGGTGTCGTAGCTCTATGTGCTTCGTCCTTCCGTGGAAGACTGGATTTTTTGTCATTGCAATTGTAGACATATTGTCACAGTAGATAGTCGTCGGCTGCATTGCCTTTGTTGTAGGTCGGTCATTATTCTTCTTAGCCACACTGCTTCACATGCTGCACTTGTTGATGCTATGTACTCTGCTTCGGCTGACGATAATGCCACCGTGCTTTGCTTTTTAGAACTCCAAGAGATAACTTTTGTTCCCATACAGAAAACATAGCCTGATGTGCTCTTTCGGTCTTCAATAGAACCTGCCCAATCGCTATCTGTGAAGCCAATTAAATCATTATCTTTTTCTTTTGTATACTTGATGCCAAAATCCTTCGTTCCCTTGATATACCGAAGAATTCTCTTTGCGGCTGCATAGTGTAACTTGCTTGGCTCGCTCATAAACCGAGAAACAATACTGGTTGCATTGACGATGTCTGGCCTTGTATTTGTTAAGTAGATCAGTGAGCCGACTAGACTTCTGAATAAGGTTGGATCAACTTTTGTCGCTCCATCATTTTTTACCAATTTCTCATTGGTACCCATTGGAGTTGCAATTGGTTTGCAATCCATCATGTTGAACCTTTTCAGTAAGTCTTCCGCATATTTTTCTTGAGAAATGAATATTTCTTCTGGAGATTGTTTTACTTGAATCCCAAGAAAATATCGCATAAGTCCTAAGTCTGTCATCTCATATTCTTTCATCATCTCCTTCTTAAAATTTTCTGCCATCTCTTGTTTTGTGCTGGCGTAAATTAAATCATCAACGTAGAGACAGACAATTAGGAAATCCGTACCTTGTTTTTTAATGTAGAGGGATGGCTCACTTGGACTTTTCTGAAATCCATTATCTCGGAAATACTTGTCGATTTTGCTGTTCCATGCACGCGGTGCTTGCTTCAGGCCATATAGTGCTTTCCGTAGACGATAAACCATTTTTTCTTTTCCTTTTCGGACATATCCTTGTGGTTGTTCAACGTACACCTCTTCTTCAAGTTCTCCATTCAGGAACGCTGACTTTACGTCCAATTGGTGGACTTTCATTTTGAGTTGAGCTGCCAAGGCTAACACCATCCGAATTGTTTCCATGCGAGCGACTGGGGCGAATGTCTCGTTGTAGTCAATTCCTGGTTGCTGGGAATATCCTTTTGCAACTAGCCTTGCTTTGTGCTTTTGAATTGACCCATCTTCATTATATTTTGTCTTGTAGACCCATTTCAGACCAATTATTTCTTTATCAACTGGCTGATTGACGAGCTCCCATGTCTTATTTTTCTCAATTACTCGCATTTCTTCGTCCATGGCGTTTCTCCATTTTTCTTCTTTTGCCGCTTCCTCATATTTTTGAGGTTCTAGTGCTATAAAAGCACAATTAGATACATTATAAATATCTCTTAGGGAACGCACCTTTCTAGGTGGGGCACTTGAGTCAGATGAGCTTGGACTTTGTTGTGTTGGACTAGGAGATCTCGGGCTTGCTGGTGGAGTGTTTTCTTCTTGGTGTGACAGATATGGCTCTTCTTCGATGAGTAGTGGAGACTCGTGGTTATCTGGTTCATCATTCCAATCCCAAGCTTTGAATTCATCAAAGATAACATCTCTTGATATTACCAGTTCCTTTGTATCTGGATTTAGAAGTCTATAGGCTTTAGACTCCTCGCTATATCCGATGAATATAAGCTTTTCTCCTTTTTCATCGAACTTTTCTCTATGTTGGGATGGAATATGTGAGTATGCTACACAACCAAAAATTCTGAAAGAAGTTACCTCAGGCTTTTTCTTATGCCATCCCTCGTATGGAGTTTTATTGTGAACCGCTTTTGTTGGCGAGCGATTAAGGATGTACACTACTGTGTTGACTGCTTCCGCCCAGTAGGTGTTGGGTAGCTTCCTTGCTTTTAGCATACTGCGAGCCATTTCCACGATCGTGCGATTTTTCCTTTCCGCAACGCCGTTTTGTTGTGGAGTGTATCGGACGGTGAGCTCCTTTTTAATTCCATTTTCTTTGCAGTAGTTGATAAACTCTTTTGAAGTAAATTCTCCACCACGGTCTGTACGGAAAACTTTCAATTGATGGCCACTTTGCTTCTCTGCCAGCGCCTTGAATTCTAGGAATTTAGTGAATGCCTCGGACTTTTGCCCAAGAATGTACACCCACATCATCCTGGTATAATCGTCCACGAATAAGAGAAAATATCTTCTGTTGTTGAGTGAAGTTGTTCTTGTCGGACCGCATATATCAGCGTGCACCAATTCGAGGGGCCTTCTTGCTCTCCACGATGTCTTCGTAAATGGAAGTCTATGAAACTTCCCTAGAATACAACCTTCACATACTTTATCTCCACCGTCGATATTGGGAAGACCAATTACCATGCCTTTTGATTTTAGAACCTTTAAGGATCTGTAGTTGAGATGCCCGTATCTCAAATGCCATAGCTTTCCTTCGTCAATATGGTTGGTACTCATTGCACAATTTTCAATTGATGGCATAGATAGGGGAAAGACAAAATTTCCTGACATTTTTACTTTTGCCACCAATTGATTATTAATTTTATCGTAAATTGTGCATTCTCCGTCTTCGAAATGTAGTGAGTACCCTTTTCTTATGAGTTGTCCAACACTTAATAAATTTTGAGCTAGGCCAGGAACATAAAGAACATCAGATATGTATCGAGTTTTACCTGACCTTGTATGTACGGATATGACTCCTCTTCCTTCAACATTCTGGAACTTTCCATCTCCAAGTTTGACTGGCGGAATCTCTTGTTCCTCCAATTTTACGAAATATTCTTTGTTTCCTGTCATATGGCTGCTGCATCCGCTGTCGACATACCATATACCTTGCGATTCTTGTTGCGAGGTGAGGCAGGAATAGAATACTTGATTCTGAGAATTGTTTTTCTCGGAATAGTTTGCTTCATTAAGCCAACAATCTTTCTCCATGTGATTTAATTTATCACACTTGGTGCACTTATACTTGCAATCTTCAGTTGCATGTCCAAAATTTTTGCAAACATTGCATCGGAGATTTGAGGAGTTATTTTTTCCGTACCTTTGATTGTTGTTTCTATAACCTCCTTTTCCTTTTCCACGTCCGCGGTAGAAATTACTGGGTCTTTGATTTGACGTCGACCCTTTCTCATACTGCGAGTTGGATGATGATCCCCCTCTAGAGCTTTCTTTTTTGGCTTCTGTATTTTTCTTCTCACTGAAATTTATTTTTGATTGAAATGCCTGCTCCAATGGTTGCTCCGCGAACCTATTTATTCTTTTCTCGTGCGCCTCGAGTGAACCCATTAATTCATGTACCGAGAGAGTCGATAAATTTTTTGATTCTTCAATGGCAGCGACGATATGATCAAATTTGAATGGTAAGCTTCTTAATATCTTTTCTACCACTCTTTTATTTTCAATGGTATCTCCATAACTACTGATTTGATTTACTATGCCAGTAACTCTTGAGAAGAAGTTCTGGATAGTTTCATTTTCTTTCATAAGTAAATTATCAAAATCTCGCCATAAATTTTGTAGTTTAATGGAGATTACCTTTTCTGATCCTTGGAATGCTACTTTGAGAATATTCCAGGCCTCCTGTGAAGTTTTTGCCACCGAAATTCGAGGAAAAATAGCTTTGCTTACGCCCTGTTGTAGAAACAGTAATGCTTTAGCATCTTTCTTCTTATTTTCCTTATACTCCTTTTTCTCTGCGTCCGTCCATGACGACAGAGTTTCTGCCGACTCTGGTACTTTATAACCTTCTTCTATAAAATCCCATAGGTCTTGTGAAATGAATACTGTCTTCATTTGTAGACTCCAATAATCGTAACTCTCACCATCAAAAATTGGAATTAGACTTTGGGCATAGTTGAAACCTTGAATATTTTGGTTAATTGCCATGTGTAGAGTTTTAGGATTACTGGGTTAGGTTTGCTCTGATACCAAATTTGTTGGCGCAATGCGGAAATGTGATGGGTTTATGGAAATGTATTTAGGAAGAGAGGTTGGTTAATTGAAAGGTGAGGCTTATATTAATATGAAAATGAAAATATTACAAGAGGCTTGTGTAGCAACTTTGGCTTACACTAGTTGTTTACAAAGAGGCACTTTGGCTCTTACTCTAAACTCTAGCTCTCACTCTTACTACTTACTCACTCACTTGAGTTGTGGATGATCAAAATGAAACCATGGAGTGCCTATTTATAGGCCTAGTGAAGAAAACTCTAGAAATGAAAATTCTAGAGACTATGATCTACTATGCCTTAAGAGAATTCTAGAGAAAGAATTCTCTAGATTACATGTGACTAAAAAGAAGACTCTAGAGGCCCAAAAACTCTAGAATGTATTGGGCTTTACCTAGTCTAGGGAACTTCAAGATTATTCTAGAATAATGATCACAAATTAATTTGTATTTTTAACACTCCCTCTTAATTTGTGATGTTGAGCTTTTCTCTGAAATGATTGAACTTATCCACCGTGACTGCTTTCGTGAAAATGTCTGCATTTTGTTCTTGTGTTGGACAGAATTGGAGCTCGATTTCCTTGTCTTCTACAAGCTCTCTGATGAAGTGGTGTCGTAGCTCTATGTGCTTCGTCCTTCCGTGGAAGACTGGATTTTTTGTCATTGCAATTGTAGACCTATTGTCACAGTAGATAGTCGTCGGCTGCATTTGCCTTTGTTGTAGGTTGGTCATTATTCTTCTTAGCCACACTGCTTCACATGCTGCACTTGTTGATGCTATGTACTCTGCTTCGGCTGACGATAATGCCACCGTGCTTTGCTTTTTATAACTCCAAGAGATAACTTTTGTTCCCATACAGAAAACATAGCCTGATGTGCTCTTTCGGTCTTCAATAGAACCTGCCCAATCGCTATCTGTGAAGCCAATTAAATCATTATCTTTTTCTTTTGTATACTTGATGCCAAAATCCTTCGTTCCCTTGATATACCGAAGAATTCTCTTTGCGGCTGCATAGTGTAACTTGCTTGGCTCGCTCATAAACCGAGAAACAATACTGGTTGCATTGACGATGTCTGGCCTTGTATTTGTTAAGTAGATCAGTGAGCCGACTAGACTTCTGAATAAGGTTGGATCAACTTTTGTCGCTCCATCATTTTTTACCAATTTCTCATTGGTACCCATTGGAGTTGCAATTGGTTTGCAATCCATCATGTTGAACCTTTTCAGTAAGTCTTCCGCATATTTTTCTTGAGAAATGAATATTTCTTCTGGAGATTGTTTTACTTGAATCCCAAGAAAATATCGCATAAATCCTAAGTCTGTCATCTCATATTCTTTCATCATCTCCTTCTTAAATTTTTCTGTCATCTCTTGTTTTGTACTGGCATAAATTAAATCATCAACATAGAGACAGACAATTAGGAAGTCCGTACCTTGTTTTCTGATGTAGAGTGATGGCTCACTTGGACTTTTCTCAAATCCATTATCTCGGAAATACTTGTCGATTTTGCTGTTCCATGCACGCGGTGCTTGCTTAAGACCGTATAGTGCTTTGCGGAGACGATATACCATTTTTTCTTTTCCTTTTCGGATATATCCTTGAGGTTGTTCAACATACACCTCTTCTTCTAGTTCTCCGTTTAGGAACGCCGACTTTACGTCTAATTGGTAGACTTTCATTTTGAGTTGAGCTGCCAAAGCTAACACCATCCGAATTGTTTCCATGCGAGCGACTGGGGCGAATGTCTCGTTGTAGTCAATTCCTGGTTGCTGGGAATATCCTTTTGCAACTAGCCTTGCTTTGTGCTTTTGAATTGACCCATCTTCATTATATTTTGTCTTGTAGACCCATTTCAGACCAATTATTTCTTTATCAACTGGCTGATTGACGAGCTCCCATGTCTTATTTTTCTCAATTACTCGCATTTCTTCGTCCATGGCGTTTCTCCATTTTTCTTCTTTTGCCGCTTCCTCATATTTTTGAGGTTCTAGTGCTATAAAAGCACAATTAGATACATTATAAATATCTCTTAGGGAACGCACCTTTCTAGGTGGGGCACTTGAGTCAGATGAGCTTGGACTTTGTTGTGTTGGACTAGGAGATCTCGGGCTTGCTGGTGGAGTATTTTCTTCTTGGTGTGACAGATATGGCTCTTCTTCGATGAGTAGTGGAGACTCGTGGTTATCTGGTTCATCATTCCAATCCCAAGCTTTGAATTCATCAAAGATAACATCTCTTGATATTACCAGTTCCTTTGTATCTGGATTTAGAAGTCTATAGGCTTTAGACTCCTCGCTATATCCGATGAATATAAGCTTTTCTCCTTTTTCATCGAACTTTTCTCTATGTTGGGATGGAATATGTGAGTATGCTACACAACCAAAAATTCTGAAGGAAGTTACCTCAGGCTTTTTCTTATGCCATCCCTCGTATGAAGTTTTATTGTGAACCGCTTTTGTTGGCGAGCGATTAAGGATGTACACTACTTTGTTGACTGCTTCCGCCCAGTAGGTGTTGGGTAGCTTCCTTGCTTTTAGAATAATGCGAGCCATTTCCACGATCGTACGATTTTTCCTTTCCGCGACGCCCTTTTGTTGTGGAGTGTATCGGACGGTGAGCTCCTTTTTAATTCCATTTTCTTTGCAGTAGTTGATAAACTCTTTTGAAGTAAATTCTCCACCACGGTCTGTACGGAAAACTTTCAATTGATGGCCACTTTGCTTCTCTGCCAACGCCTTGAATTCTAGGAATTTAGTGAATGCCTCGGACTTTTGCTCAAGAATGTACACCCACATCATCCTGGTATAATCGTCCACGAATAAGAGAAAATATCTTTTGTTGTTGAGTGAAGTTGTTCTTGTCGGACCGCATATATCAGCGTGCACCAATTCGAGGGGCCTTCTTGCTCTCCACGATGTCTTCGTAAATGGAAGTCTATGAAACTTCCCTACAATACAACCTTCACATACTTTATCTCCACCGTCGATATTGGGAAGACCAATTACCATGCCTTTTGATTTTAGAACCTTTAAGGATCTGTAGTTGAGATGCCCGTATCTCAAATGCCATAGCTTTCCTTCGTCAATATGGTTGGTACTCATTGCACAATTTTCAATTGATGGCATAGATAGAGGAAAGACAAAATTTCCTGACATTTTTACTTTTGCCACCAATTGATTATTAATTTTATCGTAAATTGTGCATTCTCCGTCTTCGAAATGTAGTGAGTACCCTTTTCTTATAAGTTGTCCAACACTTAATAAATTTTGAGCTAGGCCAGGAACATAAAGAACATCATATATGTATCGAGTTTTATCTGACCTTGTACGTACGGATATGACTCCTCTTCCTTCAACATTCTGGAACTTTCCATCTCCAAGTTTGACTGGCGGAATCTCTTGTTCCTCCAATTTTACGAAATATTCTTTGTTTCCTGTCATATGGCTGCTGCATCCGCTGTCGACGTACCATATACCTTGCGATTCTTGTTGCGAGGTGAGGCAGGAATAGAATACTTGATTCTGAGAATTGTTTTTCTCGGAATAGTTTGCTTCATTAAGCCAACAATCTTTCTCCATGTGATTTAATTTATCACACTTGGTGCACTTATACTTGCAATCTTCAGTTGCATGTCCAAAATTTTTGCAAACATTGCATCGGAGATTTGAGGAGTTATTTTTTCCGTACCTTTGATTGTTGTTTCTATAACCTCCTTTTCCTTTTCCACGTCCGCGGGAGTAATTTCTGGGTCCTTGATTTGACGTCGACCCTTTCTCATACTGCGAGTTGGATGATGATCCCCCTCTAGAGCTTTCTTTTTTGGCTTCTGTATTTTTCTTCTCACTGAAATTTATTTTTGATTGAAATGCCTGCTCCAATGGTTGCTCCGCGAACCTATTTATTCTTTTCTCGTGCGCCTCGAGTGAACCCATTAATTCATGTACCGAGAGAGTCGATAAATTTTTTGATTCTTCAATGGCAGCGACGATATGATCAAATTTGAATGGTAAGCTTCTTAATATCTTTTCTACCACTCTTTTATTTCCAATGGTATCTCCATAACTACTGATTTGATTTACTATGCCAGTAACTCTTGAGAAGAAGTTCTGGATAGTTTCATTTTCTTTCATAAGTAAATTATCAAAATCTCGCCATAAATTTTGTAGTTTAATGGAGATTACCTTTTCTGATCCTTGGAATGCTACTTTGAGAATATTCCAGGCCTCCTGTGAAGTTTTTGCCACCGAAATTCGAGGAAAAATAGCTTTGCTTACGCCCTGTTGTAGAAACAGTAATGCTTTAGCATCTTTCTTCTTATTTTCCTTATACTCTTTTTTCTCTGCGTCCGTCCATGACGACAGAGTTTCTGCTGACTCTGGTACTTTATAACCTTCTTCTATAAAATCCCATAGGTCTTGTGAAATGAATAGTGTCTTCATTTGTAGACTCCAATAATCGTAACTCTCACCATCAAAAATTGGAATTAGACTTTGGGCATAGTTGAAACCTTGAATATTTTGGTTAATTGCCATGAGTAGAGTTTTAGGATTACTGGGTTAGGTTTGCTCTGATACCAAATTTGTTGGCGCAATGCGGAAATGTGATGGGTTTATGGAAATGTATTTAGGAAGAGAGGTTGGTTAATTGAAAGGTGAGGCTTATATTAATATGAAAATGAAAATATTACAAGAGGCTTGTGTAGCAACTTTGGCTTACACTAGTTGTTTACAAAGAGACACTTTGGCTCTTACTCTAAACTCTAGCTCTCACTCTTACTACTTACTCACTCACTTGAGTTGTGGATGATCAAAATGAAACCATGGAGTGCCTATTTATAGGCCTAGTGAAGAAAACTCTAGAAATGAAAATTCTAGAGACTATGATCTACTATGCCTTAAGAGAATTCTAGAGAAAGAATTCTCTAGATTACATGTGACTAAAAAGAAGACTCTAGAGGCCCAAAAACTCTAGAATGTATTGGGCTTTACCTAGTCTAGGGAACTTCAAGATTATTCTAGAATAATGATCACAAATTAATTTGTATTTTTAACACTCCCTCTTAATTTGTGATGTTGAGCTTTTCTCTGAAATGATTGAACTTATCCACCGTGACTGCTTTCGTGAAAATGTCTGCATTTTGTTCTTGTGTTGGACAGAATTGGAGCTCGATTTCCTTGTCTTCTACAAGCTCTCTGATGAAGTGGTGTCGTAGCTCTATGTGCTTCGTCCTTCCGTGGAAGACTGGATTTTTTGTCATTGCAATTGTAGACCTATTGTCACAGTAGATAGTCGTCGGCTGCATTTGCCTTTGTTGTAGGTTGGTCATTATTCTTCTTAGCCACACTGCTTCACATGCTGCACTTGTTGATGCTATGTACTCTGCTTCGGCTGACGATAATGCCACCGTGCTTTGCTTTTTATAACTCCAAGAGATAACTTTTGTTCCCATACAGAAAACATAGCCTGATGTGCTCTTTCGGTCTTCAATAGAACCTGCCCAATCGCTATCTGTGAAGCCAATTAAATCATTATCTTTTTCTTTTGTATACTTGATGCCAAAATCCTTCGTTCCCTTGATATACCGAAGAATTCTCTTTGCGGCTGCATAGTGTAACTTGCTTGGCTCGCTCATAAACCGAGAAACAATACTGGTTGCATTGACGATGTCTGGCCTTGTATTTGTTAAGTAGATCAGTGAGCCGACTAGACTTCTGAATAAGGTTGGATCAACTTTTGTCGCTCCATCATTTTTTACCAATTTCTCATTGGTACCCATTGGAGTTGCAATTGGTTTGCAATCCATCATGTTGAACCTTTTCAGTAAGTCTTCCGCATATTTTTCTTGAGAAATGAATATTTCTTCTGGAGATTGTTTTACTTGAATCCCAAGAAAATATCGCATAAGTCCTAAGTCTGTCATCTCATATTCTTTCATCATCTCCTTCTTAAATTTTTCTGTCATCTCTTGTTTTGTACTGGCATAAATTAAATCATCAACATAGAGACAGACAATTAGGAAGTCCGTACCTTGTTTTCTGATGTAGAGTGATGGCTCACTTGGACTTTTCTCAAATCCATTATCTCGGAAATACTTGTCGATTTTGCTATTCCATGCACGCGGTGCTTGCTTAAGACCGTATAGTGCTTTGCGGAGATGATATACCATTTTTTCTTTTCCTTTTCGGATATATCCTTGAGGTTGTTCAACGTACACCTCTTCTTCAAGTTCTCCGTTTAGGAACGCCGACTTTACGTCTAATTGGTAGACTTTCATTTTGAGTTGAGCTGCCAAAGCTAACACCATCCGAATTGTTTCCATGCGAGCGACTGGGGCGAATGTCTCGTTGTAGTCAATTCCTGGTTGCTGGGAATATCCTTTTGCAACTAGCCTTGCTTTGTGCTTTTGAATTGACCCATCTTCATTATATTTTGTCTTGTAGACCCATTTCAGACCAATTATTTCTTTATCAACTGGCTGATTGACGAGCTCCCATGTCTTATTTTTCTCAATTACTCGCATTTCTTCGTCCATGGCGTTTCTCCATTTTTCTTCTTTTGCCGCTTCCTCATATTTTTGAGGTTCTAGTGCTATAAAAGCACAATTAGATACATTATAAATATCTCTTAGGGAACGCACCTTTCTAGGTGGGGCACTTGAGTCAGATGAGCTTGGACTTTGTTGTGTTGGACTAGGAGATCTCGGGCTTGCTGGTGGAGTGTTTTCTTCTTGGTGTGACAGATATGGCTCTTCTTCGATGAGTAGTGGAGACTCGTGGTTATCTGGTTCATCATTCCAATCCCAAGCTTTGAATTCATCAAAGATAACATCTCTTGATATTACCAGTTCCTTTGTATCTGGATTTAGAAGTCTATAGGCTTTAGACTCCTCGCTATATCCGATGAATATAAGCTTTTCTCCTTTTTCATCGAACTTTTCTCTATGTTGGGATGGAATATGTGAGTATGCTACACAACCAAAAATTCTGAAAGAAGTTACCTCAGGCTTTTTCTTATGCCATCCCTCGTATGGAGTTTTATTGTGAACCGCTTTTGTTGGCGAGCGATTAAGGATGTACACTACTGTGTTGACTGCTTCCGCCCAGTAGGTGTTGGGTAGCTTCCTTGCTTTTAGCATACTGCGAGCCATTTCCACGATCGTGCGATTTTTCCTTTCCGCAACGCCGTTTTGTTGTGGAGTGTATCGGACGGTGAGCTCCTTTTTAATTCCATTTTCTTTGCAGTAGTTGATAAACTCTTTTGAAGTAAATTCTCCACCACGGTCTGTACGGAAAACTTTCAATTGATGGCCACTTTGCTTCTCTGCCAGCGCCTTGAATTCTAGGAATTTAGTGAATGCCTCGGACTTTTGCCCAAGAATGTACACCCACATCATCCTGGTATAATCGTCCACGAATAAGAGAAAATATCTTCTGTTGTTGAGTGAAGTTGTTCTTGTCGGACCGCATATATCAGCGTGCACCAATTCGAGGGGCCTTCTTGCTCTCCACGATGTCTTCGTAAATGGAAGTCTATGAAACTTCCCTAGAATACAACCTTCACATACTTTATCTCCACCGTCGATATTGGGAAGACCAATTACCATGCCTTTTGATTTTAGAACCTTTAAGGATCTGTAGTTGAGATGCCCGTATCTCAAATGCCATAGCTTTCCTTCGTCAATATGGTTGGTACTCATTGCACAATTTTCAATTGATGGCATAGATAGGGGAAAGACAAAATTTCCTGACATTTTTACTTTTGCCACCAATTGATTATTAATTTTATCGTAAATTGTGCATTCTCCGTCTTCGAAATGTAGTGAGTACCCTTTTCTTATGAGTTGTCCAACACTTAATAAATTTTGAGCTAGGCCAGGAACATAAAGAACATCAGATATGTATCGAGTTTTACCTGACCTTGTATGTACGGATATGACTCCTCTTCCTTCAACATTCTGGAACTTTCCATCTCCAAGTTTGACTGGCGGAATCTCTTGTTCCTCCAATTTTACGAAATATTCTTTGTTTCCTGTCATATGGCTGCTGCATCCGCTGTCGACATACCATATACCTTGCGATTCTTGTTGCGAGGTGAGGCAGGAATAGAATACTTGATTCTGAGAATTGTTTTTCTCGGAATAGTTTGCTTCATTAAGCCAACAATCTTTCTCCATGTGATTTAATTTATCACACTTGGTGCACTTATACTTGCAATCTTCAGTTGCATGTCCAAAATTTTTGCAAACATTGCATCGGAGATTTGAGGAGTTATTTTTTCCGTACCTTTGATTGTTGTTTCTATAACCTCCTTTTCCTTTTCCACGTCCGCGGTAGAAATTACTGGGTCTTTGATTTGACGTCGACCCTTTCTCATACTGCGAGTTGGATGATGATCCCCCTCTAGAGCTTTCTTTTTTGGCTTCTGTATTTTTCTTCTCACTGAAATTTATTTTTGATTGAAATGCCTGCTCCAATGGTTGCTCCGCGAACCTATTTATTCTTTTCTCGTGCGCCTCGAGTGAACCCATTAATTCATGTACCGAGAGAGTCGATAAATTTTTTGATTCTTCAATGGCAGCGACGATATGATCAAATTTGAATGGTAAGCTTCTTAATATCTTTTCTACCACTCTTTTATTTTCAATGGTATCTCCATAACTACTGATTTGATTTACTATGCCAGTAACTCTTGAGAAGAAGTTCTGGATAGTTTCATTTTCTTTCATAAGTAAATTATCAAAATCTCGCCATAAATTTTGTAGTTTAATGGAGATTACCTTTTCTGATCCTTGGAATGCTACTTTGAGAATATTCCAGGCCTCCTGTGAAGTTTTTGCCACCGAAATTCGAGGAAAAATAGCTTTGCTTACGCCCTGTTGTAGAAACAGTAATGCTTTAGCATATTTCTTCTTATTTTCCCTATACTCCTTTTTCTCTGCGTCCGTCCATGACGATAGAGTTTCTGCCGACTCTGGTACTTTATAACCTTCTTCTATAAAATCCCATAGGTCTTGTGAAATGAATAGTGTCTTCATTTGTAGACTCCAATAATCGTAACTCTCACCATCAAAAATTGGAATTAGACTTTGGGCATAGTTGAAACCTTGAATATTTTGGTTAATTGCCATGGGTAGAGTTTTAGGATTACTGGGTTAGGTTTGCTCTGATACCAAATTTGTTGGCGCAATGCGGAAATGTGATGGGTTTATGGAAATGTATTTAGGAAGAGAGGTTGGTTAATTGAAAGGTGAGGCTTATATTAATATGAAAATGAAAATATTACAAGAGGCTTGTGTAGCAACTTTGGCTTACACTAGTTGTTTACAAAGAGACACTTTGGCTCTTACTCTAAACTCTAGCTCTCACTCTTACTACTTACTCACTCACTTGAGTTGTGGATGATCAAAATGAAACCATGGAGTGCCTATTTATAGGCCTAGTGAAGAAAACTCTAGAAATGAAAATTCTAGAGACTATGATCTACTATGCCTTAAGAGAATTCTAGAGAAAGAATTCTCTAGATTACATGTGACTAAAAAGAAGACTCTAGAGGCCCAAAAACTCTAGAATGTATTGGGCTTTACCTAGTCTAGGGAACTTCAAGATTATTCTAGAATAATGATCACAAATTAATTTGTATTTTTAACAAAAAATTCACTAGCTAGATTCAAACAACTCAGACACTACTATGCATTGTGAAAATTACAATTCAACAGCATGCATCTTTCACTTTAGTTTCGGATAAGAAATCAATAAAAACAAAGTTACCGAAGACATTGTCCATAAAATGCTCTTTATGCATCTTTTATTAAATTTATTAGAAAATTACCGGGACAATTCCATGCCAAAGCTGTAGCCATAATAGACCAAACCCAGGCCGCAAAACTAAAACCCGCCAGATTATGAAACTCAGAAGAGGTCCAAAATCCTTGGAATTGTAATCTTCCATGTTCATGTGATAGATAAAATTAGTATTTGGGGCCCAAATTATTCATAAACTAGACATGATGATTGACGGTATAGAGTTTATCCTACCTAATTTGAACTGGTTGATTTTTTGAACAAACATCCACCTATATGAATTTGTTCGTACAGATATCTATAGTTCGACAAGGAATTTTAAACAGTAGTAGTAGCTAAGGATGCTTCTTCTGGTTAATTTCTAATTCATCTATCTAGATCTTAAATTGAAATAGTGATTCTAGGGTTTATATTCACAAAAAAAAAAGGAGAAAAAAAGAGATTATCTGCAAATTTGAGGTTTGAGTTTCACAGATTCGGAGAGTGGATGACTGAGTGAGTGTAAAAGGAGAAAAAAAGATGAAGCAAATAGATATTGGGGAAAGGGAAAAGTTACAATTTAAGGCTAGTAAGGGTTAGAGGGGTAAAACATGTCGGCCCAGCACAACCTTTGCTCAGGGTGTTGTGTGCCGTGCTGAGCCGAAAATTAAGACTTGCTGTATTGGGTCGTGCTAGAAGCCGTGTTGTACTGTGTTGTGCCAGAAAAGAAAACGTGATGTGTTGTGTCGTGCTGTGCTAGGCACATTTATTTCATGCTTTCCAATATATTAAAGTATTATATGTGTTTTTACGAAATCAAATTAATATAATGATAATGAAATGTCAATAATTGGCTAGAAATAAAATTTTGCAGAATAAGAAAAACAAACTCTGCATCGTCACCCTGACGTATGCTCTTAATTCGATTACATGTTCTTTGAAACTCACAGCCTGAGATTAAACCCTACTAGCTTCAATCAATCTGTTCTTCTTCTAGTGATTCTCATTAGTAGCTACATCACCTATAGATTTTTGTTATCTCTTATTACTATCTCAGATAGAAATTCATTACCAAATTTAAATCATTCACAAAGCATCAACCAAAAGCAAATTTTAACCATTTTTGAAATAAACAGCATACAGTTCATTAAGTTCTACAATAAGAGTTTCCAGATCCGCATCCACCATTATAATCATATCTTTCTATCTAACCTTCATAATTTTGGAGTTACAAAACATCAACATTCTTCCACCAAACCAAAACAGCAGTTTCCAAATCCTAATCATTACAAAGTACCATAACAATACCCAAAAAACCTTAACCAGATCAAACTCCACATATTTCTACCAGAAAGATTCCCTAAACACCATCACCTATTCACAACATCAACAACACCAAAAAAGGAAAAAAGCCGACCGAAGCTTCCAACAGCAAGAAAAGAGGTTCACCATCATCTGCACCAATATAAAGAAGGGTAGGAACAAGAAAATTTACCGGAGGAGTTATCTTGCAAAAAAATTGTTGCCCGTTTTCAATCTTTACGCGCAACCTGAAAAACTAGCTTCTCCTGAATTTTCTGAAGAGTTTACCAAAAATCCTCTTCCTCTGAGTCCCATCCCTCTTCCTCATACCTTTCACTGTCATCACTATCTGATGGAGCCAGTGAAGTCCCTTCGGATGATGAAGACCTCTGACTTCCCTCTTCTTCCTCTCCAACCTCCTCTTCACCTGAACTGGCCTCTTGCATCTCTGCATCCCCTCCTTTTGGATCGCCTTCACTCATGGTTCGTGCAAAGATTTTGGGGTTGGAAAGCTCATACTCAAATCGGCTCCTCACTTTCCTTTCATGGTATCCCTTCATCTTCTTTTTCTCCTCTGCAGCATCTGAATCAAGTTCACTGGTATCGATTTCTTCTACACTATACTCAAACCCATATGAAGCCTTAGAGTCACTTTCTATCGAACTCCCATACCTTGGTGTTTTGGCATGCTTTTCTTCTCATTCTTCATCTTTTCTATCTTGCCTTGCAGTATTTCATCTTCCATGCAGTATACATATCTTCAATCATATCTGCTTTTCTTTGACGAACTATTTCCTCCTCCCCTCTTTGACGTATCTCTTCACGAACTCGATAATCAATTTCAGTCTGCACATCAATCCTCAACCTCCTCAACTCTTCCATGCTCAAAGAGTGAACAAGAAGTTTGTCCTGTGCATATTCATGGGAAACTGGTGGTTCGACGGGAAGCCTCTCCTCACCGGCACTTGAAGGAATCTGACCAGATAAATCAGCCATTACCTAAACCTCTACCTTCTTAGTTAATATTTCCCTTTTCGGTGCAAAACTCAAAATAAATTTACCTTTCCTGTGATAATCTCTTGGCTAAACAACCTTTTAAAGACCCAATTGTGCCTATTAATTTCCATTTATTGCGCTTAGTTAAACTTCATGTCGCTTTGTTTACCACACCCATTCAAATCCATGTGTATCCCCTACCCTTTCAGGATCATAATTATCCTATCAATACCTATTTTCAACTCCTAAAAATTACTACTACCATTACTCTTTTTGGATTTTCCATTAAGGGGGATTACGGTAGGTCACCAAATTCTGATGAAGTTTTTTTGGGGTATAAATAAATTTTTTTGTTTAATGCAGATTAGAAGAAGGCAGTACCAGTTGGGAGGCATCATTACGATTTGGAGAATATCTGCCAGTCGGGTTACTAGCTTAACCATCAAACACAATCACTCCATCAAACTACAAATCCCCAACCAACCTCACCAGCTACCAAAACAAATTTTCCCCTGTCACCACCCCCACAAAAAATTGTGCAAATTCACTACCATTATTACTCTTGGCATTTGTACCACCTTAACTTTGTTAATCTTAAAAAAGACAAACCAATTTATGATCCACCAACCTCTTACATCGCCATGCTTATGTACCAATCTCTTATACTTCAAAAACCTCTATATTGGATCATTGGATTTGTTGGATTAGTTTGTATTTGCCTCCCTTCTGATCGATCTCACGTGAAGAAGTACACCTCGAAAACTATAAAGTATGGAAATGAAAGTGACACTTCGTATGATAAACCCTGTCTACACTTTGGTCATTGCAACGACATAAAAACAACCTTTCATCAAATTTCCCCAGAAATTTTTTCAAATAAATTTCAACAGTCTTCTACCTACTTTTTTAAGGTTCAAAACCATAAAAAAATAAAACCATTTTGCCATTTTTCCATCCACATTGTTTATGATCATTATCAGTATCGTACTACAAAAAGATTCCTTTTCATACAATTGCATATTATATTGTTACTTGGATTTCTCACCTCAACCAACCCCTATTCATATACATCCAGCTCTCTTACATAATGGAAATCTCAGTTACCTCTGAAAACCATCAAAAGTTAGATCAAGATATTGAAAACCTGTCTGTTCAAATGGCTGGGAAATTAATCTTACCTTCAACCTTGTCTGAGCCAGTCTATATTGATAAGAAAGTTGTGCTAGCTGAGTCTGATAATATTTGGAAGTGGTGTATGGTGGGTTACTTATGCTGTAAAACCATGGTACGTACCTTATCAATTCGTTATTATATTTATAATCAATGGCCTCTTGCTCAATCTCCGACTATTACTACATTCAACGGTTTGCGCAACCAAGTTCTCATTCGTTTCTTAAGTGAAGATGATTTCAATAGAATAACTCTCAGAGACCTTGGTTTGTGTGTGGATACCTTATGGCTCTAAAAGTTGTTCCAATAGAAGGATGGCCAGCAAATCATCAGCTCTGCTTTTCTGAAGAACTAATGTGGTTTATTCTATGTAATATCCCTAATGAATGCACGGAGTTTGAGGATCTTCAAAAAATTACTTTCAAGATGGGAGAACTTGTTGAAGCTTTAGATCCTTATGGTTGTCATCCTTTAAAGAAGAATGTTAAAGTGTATGTCAGGATTCCTGTATAGAAGGCTCTACCAGTTGGCATCCCCCTATTCACCAGTGATAGAACTGAGCCTTTCTTGATTGAATGCAGATATGTCAAAGTTCCAAGATATTTTTGTACTTAATGTTGTGTGCTCAATCATAAAGTTAAAAATTTTCCTGCCTGGAAATTGAAGTAGAAAACAATCAAAGAAGTAGCATCCTCAAGCAGCAATTATGCTCTTCCTGCCGTTTCAAGACTCATGATGCCATCAGTAATAGAAAATATTCAAGTTGCAACCACATCCAATGCTATTATGGATATTGTTATGCAACAAACTGAAGTTGTGCAAGATACTCAAGTAGAACATATAGCCACTCCTGTGTGCAACAAATGCAAAGCATAAGATAGCAATAAAAAATGGATAACATCAACCAAAAGGGCCTATCAAACATGTTTCAAATGGGACCTTTTGTTAATCGATCTACCGCATTGAAAATTCTTGATGTTTGACCGATTCAACAAAATTTGACTCAGCAGAACAGTGGTCTACAGATGATCTTCAAACAGGTCATAACACACAATGTCACTGTTGAAGCTTCCATCTCTAGTGATGAGCAGACTACGAGTGGTCTGATTCGTACTTCTAACTCCTCTAGTATATTCAAAACTGCTGATGTTCCTAGTACTACTCCAATTATCACTAGGGGAACCCTCATTACAAATGAGCAAGATGCTCTATCTAACCTCAAAAAGAAAATTAATCCAAGAGCTGATTTGAGAAAATGTACTAGAGCTAATTCCAGCTTAGCCAGTTTAGTGGTCATCCTAGAAGAGCCAGTTACCTCTGAACCTGATTATGTCAACCTTTGTCCTCATATCACTAATTTGGGGGAGTTACCTGCTATCAACTTATCAAATTGTTCCCTCAATATCCAACCCTTGATCAATTCTTATGGTAGCTACAATGTGCCTGCTGATAATATTCCAAGCAATAATGATGTCCGCAATAATTCTCATCTCAATGCTTCTACTTCTAGTCTGGATTCTACCCAAAATGCTTCTTAAAATGGTGGTTCTATCAGCTTCTCTTGATGGTGGATCTGACTCCACCACTCAGGTAAAATTCAACCACTTCCACCGCTTTAATTGATAACTCTAATAATCTGAGAAACCTTTTCCCTGTTAATAACATCAATCTAATTGCTTGGAACATTAAAGGGTTTGGAAAAAAAAAATGCTAATAAGGAGTTGAATATACTGTGTAAGAATGTTAATCCTGATATCATTTTCCTCTTTGGGACAAAAATGAACAAAGATATGGCATCTAGGAAACTTAGAAATATGGGATTCCCTTGTACCTTTAATGTATCTAGTGGTGGTCTAGTGCTTGCGTAGAAAAAGGAAATTCAACTCAACATTATCTCCTCCATCTTGAGGGGCATCCATGTTACATCTCCTGACATTATTCATTCTAAAATCTGTCATATTCATTTTGTGTATGGTGAACCTAATGGTAGTCTATGACAAGCCTTTTGGGAACAACAATGCCAGTGAGTTAACATCCCATTAGATGAACCTGTTTTCTTTATAGGTGATTTTAATACCCTTTTAAGTTCAGAAGATAAAAATGGTGGCTTAGAAGTCAATGACTTTGATTTTAAAAATCTTAGAAACTTCTGCTCTTTGTTTTACTTGCATGATCCTGGTTTTTATGGACCGAGGTTTACTTGGGTGTAATATACAACAAGGTTCTGACTTAATCCTTGAAATATTACATAGATGTTTTGTATACCAAATTGGTAAAGATCTTTGTCCAAAGATTTGTGTAAATAACCTTCCTGGGGACTCTTCAGATCATTGTCCTATGCATATAGGTTTTAATTATGAGGAAATTTGCATGCCTAGGCCTTTTCATTTTATGGATATGTGGATTGAGGATCCCACTTGTAGAGATATTATTGCCAATTCTTGGTATGTTAATGTGGTAGGATCCTAAGAAAGGACTAAGGGATTGGAATAAGTCTGCTTTTGGTAACATTCAAAATAATATATCTACCATTAGAAAGGATTTGGCTGAGATTCAAGTCTCCAATCCCACTGACACTAGTATCACTTCTAGACTTAAAGCTAGACTTGAGTATCTTTATAACTTAGAAGAGTTATATTGGAAAGATAAATCCAGGGAAGTTTGGCTCATGGAAGGTGACAGAAACTCACCCTATTTCCATAGAGTTACCCTTTTTAAGAGAAAGAGAAATGCTATTAGTTGGATTAAGAATTCCTCAAATACTATTCTAACTGATGGAGATAATATTGAAAATTCTTTCATAGATTACTTCAAAAGCCTTTACTCCTCCCATCCCCAGCAATTTGAAGATGAAATTCTTGTTGATCTTCCTGTTAAATTTTCTGAGGAGGACAACACATCCTTAAATATGCCTCTAACTCCAGAGGAAATTAAAAATGTTGTTTTCCAAATGAGAGGAAAAAGGCTCATGGTCTTGATGGTTTTACAAGCCTTTTCTACCAAAAACATTGGGATATTGTGGGAAATGTTGTTATCGATATGACACAAACCTGCTTTAGAACAGGTAATATTGCTAAGGTTTTCAATCATACCAATATAGCTCTTATACCCAAAGTCCCTCTTGCTGAATTGGTCACTAAATAAAGGCCAATAGGCCTTTGCAATTTTATTTATAAAATTCTTTCTAAAACTTTGGCTAATAGACTAAAACCTTTCATGAACAACATTATTTCCCAAAATCAAAGTGCCTTTATTCCTAAAAGGAGTATTTCTGATAATATTTTGTTAGCTAATGCGGGCATATATGCTGTCAATCATAATGATAAAGTTGAGGGTATAGCTGCCATTAAACTTGGCATGTCTAAGGCTTATGATAAGATTGAATGGGATTTTCTTGAAAAGGTCTTAACTAAAATGGGTCTGTCTAACCACTGGGTTAAACTAATAAACCAGTGTGTCTCTCTTGTATCCTATTCTGTCCTTCTTAATGGTAGCCCTACTGGTTTCCTTCAACCTAAAAGAGGGCTCAGACAGGGAGATCCTCTCTCTCCCTATCTTTATATCATCTGCTCTGAAGATTTATCTTCTTATATTGATACTCTCCATAAGAAGGGTATCTTAGAAGGAATTAAAGTCTGCAAAGATGCCCCTGAAATGACTCACCCTTTGTTTGCTGATGATTCTCTCTTATTTTCTAATGCCACTTCAAAAAAAATCATGTCATGAAAGACTATCTTCAAAAGTATTGCCTAGCCTCTGGGAAAGAAATCAACTTTGAAAAATCTGGTATTCTGTTTAGCAGAAGATCCCTGAGCATATGAAAGCTCTTTTGGCTAATATTTTAGATATCCAAAGCAGGGATTTGGGAGAAAAATATCTTGGCACTCGAACTGTGTTCCAAGCTTGTAAAATCCAAACCCATATGGGTATTCTCCAACCAATTGATGCCATAATTTCTATCTGGCTTCATAAGCTCTTTTCCCAAGCTGCTAGAACTACTCTAGTAAAGCATATTGGTCAAGTTATTCCCCTTTTCCAAATGGGAGCTTTTCTTATTCCTAAACATCTTTGTAAACAGATGGATTCCCATCTGTGCAAGTTTTGGTGGGGTGAAACTTTAGATCCTAAGGATAAAAAGTTGCACCTCCTTGGTTGGGATATTTTATGTTCTCCTAAAGCTGAAGGTGGTCTGGGGTTCAGAAAGGCTGAATTAAACAACCTAGCAATGCTTTCCAGGAATGCCTGGAGAATCCTAGAAAATCCTAACTGCTTACTTGCAACTGTTCTTAAGGCCAAATATTTTCCCAAAACTGATTTTTTGAATGCCAAATGTACTGCCAAGTCACTACACCATTTTTTCCGATTCGAAACGGTTTTTGAGCATTACGAATCGGGGTTGTAATGGTTCCTGACCGTTACGAAAAGGTGCTACAATTTTTTTCGTAACGGCCCTTGTAACAGCTTAGAGCCGTTACTACGTGGCACCGTCGTAACATGCTCAAGCCGTTACGAATTTTTTTAGTAACAGAACGTTGTAACACGTTAAAGCCGTTACGAATTTTTTTGTAACTGTAAAAATATTACTGTCGGTCAACCTTGACCTGGTCAAAATCAGTCAGCAATGACCAATTTTGACCGGATCAAGGTTGACCGACTGCTCATTCTCGACCGGGATACGCCGGAATTCCAAATAAATACACATTTCATTCTACCAATCATCCATATCTAACAATAGTTTCAATCAATTCAAACTCTACTCAATCAATTCATATCTACACATTCATATAAAAAACACAAATTTTTCTAAGTACCAATTTTTTTGTTTGTTAAGTATCAAATTCTGAGGGAATACATAGATAGAAATTTACTAAGTTCCAAAGTTCAGTTCATATAAACTTAAAAAACTTTCTAAGTTCATAACTTATATCTAAGTTTTCCCATGTCACATGCTAACAGGAACAGAAACACGACTCACATAAAAGCCTTCTCATGCCGCAGACTGCTGCATCTGAAGTAGGATTCACAAAGCTGATGGAATCCAACGCGACAACAGCTATGCATCTTCAATCCAATGGCCATTGCTCTTACAGGATCTCTCTACCAAGAAAGAAGCAGCTACGTAGTACTTCACCTGCAGACACAAAACACTGTTAACAACGGTTTAAGATGTCTAGAGAAAAGATTTAAACTACAGAACTGGTAAAAGGTTTAATGCATACATCAGGTCCACGAGAGATATAATCACCAGCGTAGCTGGTGTACATTTCACTGACATCATTGCTGCCATAAGATCCTGGCACCATATAATTCATGTAAATAGGAATCATACACACAATTGGTAAACACTCAGACCACCCAGAAAAGACTCGAACTCGAAACAACACCAAAAATAAATAATTAAACTACCTACCTCCACTATAACCTAGACTCTGACGACTGCCATAAATCCCATACGAGTCCTGAGCAGAGAGAGAACTTCTGCTGCTAGCACCATACCCCAGGTGAGATCTCCCAAGCCTAAATCATAACGGGGTATTATAAATAGGTGCTTAAAAGAAACCAATTACAGCTACTAGCAGTAAGATGGAACTCACAAACCTGTCATTATAAGCTTCCCCGTAATGAGAAGCACTGCAAACTTCCCCATAATCTAGTTGATCCCTTTGGCGCGGACCAGCATCAGCATAACGTTGAGGTACATCCCCCTAAGGTAACACACATACAAAAAATAATCATACTACTAAAAAAACAAATAAGTACAACTATTGCAATAATTGTACTCAAGACTAAAATCCCTGAAACTAATCAAACAATGACCAAGGTTATTGGATGTGCGTACTTGGTCTCCTTGTGTAGGACCAAAGTTTGATAACCATTTCACCACATAAGATGGTACATTTATATCCATGGCTTTTGTTGGATCTGTTTCGCATACACGAGGTAGAGACAACGCAGCACAGTTCACAATCACATCAGGCTGGCAATACATCAATTAAACTTATTATAAGATTTTGAAATCAGTACATGATTGCCCACATCAAAAATTAAAATAATTACGAGTTTGCAAACCTTTTCAAATGTAGTGGAGATTGAATCAAGACCTTGTCCAGTTTGTAAAAACCCAGGACTATATGTAAAACTTATGCAGGACTAGGAGCAGTTCCAGATTTGTCTGTGTCCATCGGCTCGCCTGCAGCGAATTCACCCTCCCCTGCGCTCGCATCGACGTCAGCACCATCGGTTTGGGGTTCGGATGTGCTTTGTGGTGGAGGTAATGGTGATTCTGCTGGAATAGGTGGCTTTGGCTGCTGGCTTGGGTTTCTTCATCACTGGTCTGCAAAACCTGTTCCAACGAAACAAACAAAATATATTCATGACTCAGGAGAAAGTGGATGAGGCAATCAATCACGAATCCAAACTTGCTTGCAAGAGTTTCAAACAAATACCCATCCAATAAAATGGCACGTCGTCCTTCAACAACTGGGTTTTCCAGAGGAAGAGTACAGTAGTCAATGACCTGTCACAATTAACATAGAAATTTATCCATAAGAACGGTGTATGGCATGATTCTAGAAATAAAATCCAACTCAACAAAGTAATTCCAGAACAATCAAATCAAAATAATAGAAAAGAAAACACAAACCTCCAATTTACGAAGTTCTGGTAACCAAAACGTACTTAAACCATCAAGAGTGGCTGGTCTATCACATGCATAAGTTAATACAACAACATCTGCTAACTTTAATTCTTGACCAAGTGTAAATTGATGCCTATCAAGGGCCTCTACATACCTATTAACGTCAGCAGACAACAACACTAGGTTAGCATATTTAGGCAGAGAGTCTTCCTGTTGCTGCTTCTCTCTCAACCATGCTTCTGCTTCCACACACTCCTTAATGACCTGCCACATTAAGTCGAGTTATTTCCTAAGTGAGTTTCATACAAATATACAAACAGAAACTCATTTTCTTTTTCTATAAATGAAGGCAGGCTCATATTTGGCTAATACTAATAAGTGGAAGTGCAATAATTAGGCATCGATAATTGGCAGAAATTGAAATAAAAATTACCTCCATAGCATTCAACAAAGCATTGAACAAAGTAGGAAGTGCTCTATTTGTAACAAACGCATTCCCTTCCACCGACAGCTTCTCAAATCGCACTTCAATTTTAGGAATATCATTTCCAACCCTGGTATAACAAAACCGAAACCAATCAGTACCTTAAACAAACCTTATTTACAAGTGAAACTCCCTCAAACTGATTAACAAACTGAAACCCTTAAAACTGATTAACAAACTGAAACCCTTAAATCTGATTAACAAACTGAAACCCTAAATTCGAAATAACCCAAACCCTAAAAAATATGACGAAAGACTTACACAGATGAAATACAAATGATGAAATTGAAACCCTAAACTCGATTAACAGATGATGAAATTCAAATTCTGAACTTGATTAACATATGTGATTCTACAGGGAAGAAGAAAAAAAGATAAGGAAAAGAAAATCTAACAGACAAAAAGAAGAAACATATACCTAAAGCTGAGATTCAAGATCAGTTCTTGAAAGCTCCAACCGGATGAACCCTAAAATGAAATGGAAACAAAAAATGGTATCAGATCAAACCCAAAAATCTGATTTAACAGATGATAAAACCCTAAAATCGATAAATTGATGATGACTTATGCAGATCGAAACTAAAATCGAAACCTAAACTCGTTAATCTTACACAGTTCTTCAAAGATCAGAAGATTAACGAGTGTGGAGACGAGAGGAGAGGAGAGAAGAAGAAAGAACAGGAGCAGAAGAGAGAAAAGAAAAAATTGAAAATGAAATCTCGATTTGGCTAAGTGCTGAGATATCCTCAAAAGCACGCATTTGAATCGCACACGCATGGGAGGAAATATCCTCTGGTATAACTCATCGTGGGTGGAAACATAATGCCACACATGTGAATGGCAAACGCACATTCTGAAGGTGTGACCACCCAAGTGTGACCACCCAAGTGTGACCAAGCGTGTGACTGGCACGCGTATAAAAAAATTTGTAACTGCTTAGCCCTGTTACAAATTTTTAAGAAATTAGTAACGGCTTTCACCTATTACGAATTTTTCGTAACGGCCATTTGTAACGGGAAATTCGTAACGGCTTATACTAATACGGGAATTTGGTGTAGTGAGTGCTCATGGAATTGGAAGTGCCTGCATGCCATAAAAGAACTTATAAAACCTTTCATCTCCTAGATTGTTGGGGATGGTCAATTTATTGATCCATGGTGTGACAAATGGATCCCTTCTCTGGGCTCTGCCACACCCAACCCTTGGGTTCCTCCCGATCTTAGTATTAAAGTTACTTATTTTATTGATTCCCAAACTAGAAGTTGGGATGTGTCTAGACTTAATACCCACTTTTATAATGCTTCTTTTCAGAAGATTATCACTATTCCCTTAAGCCAGCTTTGCACTTCTGATAGGAGGGCTTGGGATCTTTCAAAGAATGGAAAATTTTCCTCGAAATCTGCCTACTTAGGCTCAGAGGCCTAAGGCATTCCCCTTGTAAAAATATTTGGAAGCGTATTTGGAAAATTAGAGTCCCTTACAGAATTCAGGTCTTTTTATGAAGAGCAGCTAGAAATGCTTTGCCCTCCAGAACTATTCTTCACACTAGAATGCCTATGCATAGTGTGGATTGTCCTAGGTGTTTGGATCCTCAGGAAACTATTGTGCATGCTTTGGTCACTTGTCCCTTTGCTATAAGAGTATGGTTCATCTCAGATTTTAACATAAACACTCAATTTTTCTAAAACAAATCCTTTGTTGATCGGCTTCTTTTCTGGTTAATTGATCTTCAGTCTAAACTTTCTGAGTATGATCAATGTTTCTTTGTGGCTATCTTATGGTATCTCTGGACAAGTATAAATAACCTCATTTTTCAAAACACTAAGCAAAACTTTACTGTTGTCCTAGCTAGAGACAGAGCTATGCTCTCACTAGGAAAACCAGAAACTCTACTTTGACTATCCCTCCTACCTTATCTGTCAGTATTAGTGATAAATGGATTCCCCCATCTTTTGGTTAGATTAAATGTAATACTGATGATGATTTTCATTAATATCTTTGAAGCAAATGGTGCAGGGTATGTGATGCGTGATTTCTCAAGAAAAGCAACCTTTTGTGCTTCTTTAGTCTTTGATGTTCATTCTGCTGAAGAAGCTGAAACAAGAGCCATCTAGGCAGTTCTGAAGAAACCTGTGGAACAACACCTAACTCATATCATCATAGAAAGTGATGATAAAGCTCTCATCGACCAATTCTCTGCTGGAAATTTCGACGGAGATTCGAGAACGGATGCTATCTTTAAAGACATTTTATTTTTTTCCTCTAAATTATCTTCTTGTATTTTTAGTTTCCAACCTCGCTCTTGCAACTCTGTGGCTCATGAGCTTGCCCTTTGGGCAAAAGCAAAACAACTCTTCCATGTACTGGTCTACACCCCCTGTTTGGATCCTTCCAACAGTTGAGGAGGACCATTAGCCTTTTTGAAGGCCTTTGCTTATAAAAAAAAAATGGCTAGAATAAAAGCTTTTCTGTAATGTACACAAAATATGATGTATTTGTACATGTTGTGTAGTATTTTAGACATACTAGTTTGAAACCCGTGCTATGCACCGGGACTGTTGTAATTTTTTACATCGTTGGTTAATATCAATTGAGGCGGGGCTTCGCCCCGCACCCGTCCTAATAAGAGTTCTAATACAATGAAAACTTAATTAATTAATACTCGATTATTTAATAAACTCTCTTAAATAATATTTTTAGCCGGTCTCTAGTTGGAGGACAACGTGCCAAATTAATAATTATAAAATAATATATTTTTGATTATCTATGTATGCCCCATATGAAATACAAATTAATAATCCTATATATATATTCAATACATTAATGATTTATGAAGATTTTTTGAAAAATGATTTATGAAGAAACTATTTAATGTGATTACCATTTTAACGATCTCGTTTCGTGAAGGGGGGTCTATTGTAGAACTTTCATCACTTTCTTTCCCATTTTTATCAGTTGCCACAACACTCTTAATTATATCTTCATCAGTCAATAGTTGCATAACTTCATTTTCTTTTGGATATTCGGGACATCTTGACATTCATTGAACTGACTCATCTTTTTGATCAAACTTGTTTTATTTGTTGATTGAAGTTTACAACGAAGCAAAGCGAGGGGTTGAAGGGTGCTTTGAAGAATTTAATATTTGAAAATAATTCTCTTATAGTAAATTTTTCTATAAGTTAATATTTTATCAATTTATCGGTTAACTAAAATTTCGCTCAATTAATAAATTTTTATGGTCCCGACAACATTAATTTATAGAGTTTCTACTATAGAATTACTATCCACTAAATTAAAAATTAACAACTAAAACTATGTAACTAAAAATTTCTACTAATCAAACTTATAATATTATTATCATCTACAGATCTCACATGGTTTTAAAAACTAATTTCAAGGAATTTAATAAAAGAGTAATATATTTTACAAACAAACTAAAATAAATAGATTTAAGTAATCTCAACCTCACATACTAAAAATAAATATAAAATGTTCAACATTGCAAACCTTGATAACTCACGGGAGTAACTAAGAACATCGAGGTCGATTTATTAAATTCTATGCTAGACAAATCAAAAGTGCTAATAATAATCTTGCCCATTAATTCAAAATATTTAATCACAAACCTTAAACAAAATAAATTCTTAACTACTAATTAAATAATTGATATTATCTAAAAACTACTAATTAACCAACATGATACCTAGACACCTGGTACTTTGAGAATTGGCTCCCACTTGGTGAGGCGGAGCTTTGCCCGCACCCATCCCAAAAAGGGTTCCAATTAATAACTGTAGTGCATAATGAAACCATCAATCCTAATTTAGGATATAAGCAGTGGGAACTAAATTCATCAATTACATACTGTTTAAAGATTTAGAGATTAATAAATCCTCTAAAAGAAAATACTTTTGGAAAATCATATCGATTTTTGAAATAAATAAGTAGTTCATGACATTACCAACATCAGTACTCTAAAAATAATCGGTAAGGATAGATTTGAAGTCATTTAATCCAGTAGCACTACAACGAAACTTTGTCTTGCTAGATTTTAGAATATTCATTTCTTGCTTAATCCATATTTGCAACTTAAAAGTAAATAAACAAAGTCATAATAAAATTATGTCTCAAAAATCCAATAATGGCTTCCAGTTCATCCAAATATTGTTCGTGCTTCACCCTCTATACACTCCTCACCTGCCTTACAACCATATCATATACTTGTGTTAAGAATCAACCCACCAACTCAACTGCTCCTCTAGGTTCCAACTTCATATAGTTAAAGAAAAATAAATACTAAAAAGAAAATATAATGAAAACTCATGTACCTACGTCAAGAATCAAGAAACCAACTCAATTCACTATAGTTAAATGAAAAGTCACGGTAGTTGTATAGTTGCATCAATGCCTGATATTAAAAAGATACTAAAAAAATTATATTAATATAAAATCAATTGCCAACTCTAAAAAGTGTAAAACATATGGAGTCTTTCCTGTCGAATAAAGATATATCAGTGCTTCAACTTCTGTAGTTAAATGAAAAATCACACCCACTATATTGTATGAATCAATATATGATATTATAGATGCTAAAAAAAACATGATATTTAATATAAATGGATTGGCAACTTTAAATAGTACAAAGCATAGGAAGTGCTTCCCATTGAAGAAGATGTAATCAAGGAAATGCATTGATATGTCGTCTATATTTACAAATCATATATATATACTTGCGTTAAGAATCAAGCAGAAAACTCAACTCGGATAATAGCACCTGTACACGAAAATATAATTGTATCAATACCAGATATTACTGTCACAAAAAAAGGTATATAAAATCAATTGTCAACTCTAAAATGTGCAAAGCATATGAAGTGCTTCCTGTCAAAGAATATGAATCAAGGAAATGCGTTGATATATCTTTATTCGGAAATCATGTACTTGCGTTAAGAATCATATAGTTGTATTAATAGTTATAATGGAGATACCAAAAAGAAACATTATATTCATATAAAATAGGTTGTAAGCTCTAGAAAATGCAAAGCATATGAAGCATTTCCCGTCGTAAAAGTCGTAATCAAGGAAATGCACTGATATATCTTTTTCAGAAAACATATACTTGAGTTCAGACTTAAACGGCAAACTCTCTATAATTACACTATGGTTTATATGTAATTTTTTATTAAAGGAAAAGGCTTTGTATCCCAGTATTTTAACCCGAAATTATTAAGAGAGAGAGAGAGCAGGGACCTACTTCCCCACGCATCAATACTGATGATAGAAAGGATAAATTCCAAATTTATTGGGCATCAAGTAACATTGTTGATTCTTGTAATAATTTTATGCAAAAAAAACCGAATAAAAAGGATAATTGGATAAGGGGTAATTTGCGTTACCTCCCCTCGCGAAGATCATAATTTGAGTTACCTCCCCTACAGAAATAAGATTAGTGAAACCTCCCCTCGTCACATTTCCGTCCAAAACTGGTTATCTGAGTCAGCAGTTTTGTACAGGTGGACCATTTTTGACACGTGGATGTTGACTTTCCCAAATTGATCTGTTTTTCCAAGAGAGAGAATAAAAAGACAGATCCCATCCACGACATTAATGGTCTCAGCTCCGCACCGACTTCCTCCCACTTTCCACATTCTTCTTCTTCCGTCCTCATCCTCGATCCCTATTTGGATGTCAATCCTCCTAATCTATCCAACCTAATAGATCAATTCAAACAACAACAGATCAATTATAGCCATTCAACTGCCACCGGAACAAATCTGGTTTAAAGATGAACCTCTAATTTGATTAGTTTTTTTTTTGTATTGATGATTATTTCAATTGAAAATTTGGTTTGTATATGTTTGATTGAAAGCAACAACAGTTTATATAGTTTCAATTATCGTTCAATTTTGGGTTTTAGTTCGGGATTTTGATTTGGGTTTTCGGTTTGGGGTTTATGATTTGAAAATTTGGTTGAGTTTTGTCATTGATATCCCTGGTTATAATCCCTATCGATGAGAATATAAATTATTTTGTTGATTTGTTCCATTAGCTATGTGAATCAAGTAACAATTTCATTTCCAGAAAATTAACATCGGAATTAACGCTACACGAGATTAGTAACAGAAACTAGGTCGAGCAGTTCATACAGAATTCGTAACTATGGTTCCTTGCCGCTGCTTTATAGTTATATCATAGTTCAGGTTGGTGTTAATCGAAGTCCAAGATGTCTGGGTCTGTGTTTTGATTGAAAATTAGAATTGAAGAACAGAACTTGATGCCGTTGAAATCAGAGATGGATGAAGGAGGTTTAGACATAATTCTAAAGCTAGAAGTCATGAAAGAAGAGCTTGCTGGCGTTGTTTAAATGGCCATGGTTGATGAAGTATGGATTTCTTGTTTATGTATGATTGATGGGGTTGTCTTAGAAATCACATTTGCAGGTTAAAGAGAACTCGGTAAAACAGCAAAATGGGCGTCTTTGATTTACCAGCTTCAGGCGCATCTGATGGTCGACAAAAGGCCTGAACCACAGGAGATGGTGAATCTCGTCTGCAACGTCAATCATCACCAGAATTGATGTACACGTTCGTCGGGTCCGGCGGTGGACAATCTGGCGAGACAATTTGGGAAAGTCAACATCCACGTGTCAAAAATGGTCCATCTGTACAAAACTGCTGACTCAGATAACCAGCTTTAGACGGAAAATGTGACGAGGGGAGGTTTCACTAATCTTATTTCTGTAGGGGAGGTAACTCAAATTATGATCTTCGCGAGGGGAGGTAACGCAAATTACCCCATTGGATAATAAGATATTTAACATACGAATTTCTAACCAAAGAAGATTTTGATTATCTGAGGAGAATTTTGGTTGTTTTGAGCTGCCCCGGCCAATGGAAGGAGGGTAATCTCCTTGTATTATTCCCTTAATGGATTTTTTTTTATCTCCTATGATTATTCACATTTGTGGAAGTTCAATTTAAAATTATTATTTTCCCAAACATAGAGTATATAGTTTTGAATGTTATCCCTACCTTGAAATTTTTTTGAAATATTTTTGTAGCATGGAATCACTTAACTAAACAGCGGATAGCTCCCGTAGGGTTTGTTTCGCAAAAATTGCATTATACGTTGTATCTAATAATTATTATAAGATGACTCCATGTATTATATGTGAGAGTTGACTTTGGAAAATAGTTACTCAATTTCAATGAATTATAGGATGAGATAGCGCACCCGACCACACACGTCTTTACAATTACACGAAAAGTACGTACTTTTAAAATTTCTTTTTGTTCACCGTGAAGTAAGGTATCTATGCAAGCCACATTAGTGGGTTGTACTACAAATAATATGTTTACATAGTAAGTTCCTGTTCCACATTTGTTGTTTCTTTGTTAATTATTTCTTAATTAGTTTTTACTTTCTTCATATATTAGCGTTTCCTGAGTTAGTGCAACTCAATTTATTATGAAAATTGTATATGTACTCATTGCGGTTGACCGGTGAATTGCATTTGTAGTCATAAAAAGTTGGAATAAAAACAATGCCTTAAATTATAGCACAGCTCAATAGTGCTTACTCCCAAGTACGTACAAAAAATTTCATTGTATCCGTTACTAATTTAAAGAAAAAATTAACACCATAAAAGTGTTCGGCGTATTTGATTTTCATTTGTTTTTAGTAATTATGACCATCATTTGTTGTCTATTTTTCTTGTTTTGTATTCCGTTTTGTTTTGAGCATAATATGCTTTTCCAACAATCAAAATGAGACTAACCTACGTAATATTTTTAAATTTGTACATAAGTATAATATGCATTTTTTTCATTTCAATTAATTGAAAAAAATGCTTATAAACCATGGAGATATATTTCTTGCATGGCTGATCAACCTTACCAGAGTTCAACAAAACAACCTATCACGATTATATATTAGTCTCTTCTTAGTAGAACTCGTGGTATTACTGGGTACCGGGTTATGCAACCGGAACCTGGTTGATTACATCATAATACAATTTGACTGCAGATAATTGGATAATTTAATATTGCAAAAACCAACTGAAAGTTGTTGTAATTCCTGGGGTGCATGAAGCGTAAAGAAAACATCATTTATATCATAGGAAAAATAACCTAGCTTCCATTTTTATTTCTTTTCTTGTACAATTTGATCTTAAAAAGATTAAGTCTGTCATTCGGAAATGAGATGTGCTAGAACTCACATTTTTAGAAAGTGCTTAGTTAATTATGGTGACAAAAACAACCAATACCACTTTTCGAACATCATATATGGAATTGTTTCGTTTTTTCTTTTTAGGCAAAATCTAAACGATATGTCAATTTTTTCTGTACAATCACACTCCCCCTAATCTTCGCACGGTCCTCATCTTCACTGAACATAACGAAATCTTAGTGAACGATTGTAAAGTATAATAATCCAACTGTCAACGTAATGGAGTATACTCCGTATAAAAATGTCATTTCTTTAAGCAGCATACTGGAAAATTTTAATTTATGGGAAGAAAATCTTCTTAAAAGTTGTGCGTTTATATTTTGCATGTTCTTACCAAACTCAATTAGATCATCTAACTCAATGCAAAGGGAATTTAAGAACGAACAAACAAGACAGTGCAATTTCATTTATCCCATATGAATCATATGATAAAGAACAAATTCATGGGCATACTACCAGAACAAATGCAATTTCATTCCTTACCGAATTGATGAGTTTGAGATCTTGACTGAGTTCAAATCTCTGGTAGTTTCTGGTGATCACCCATAGCTTTGTTAGTTTCTCTGTTTGCTGGGTGGATACACAAACAAATTAAGATTCTCGTCAATATTGCCTAAGCTATTTTTAGTATAAAAAAATCTCAATCACAATAACCTTTTTTTGTCCTTTGAGTCGCAACACCATAATCAACAGAAAATCTCAAGCACGGTATCATGATCAACGAAAATAATAATTGAATTGAGCAATAAAACCAACAACCTGTAATAAAAACCACCTGAAAGTATAAAAAGTCGTAATTTAGAAAGGTCATAAGCATATTTCTAACAAAAGAAGATTTGATTACCTTGAAGCAGAGAAAAATTGAAAGAAAATATGGATTGTTTTGAGTTTCCCTCATACGATTGCAGTAAAACAACAACTTAAACAACTCTTATTACCCGTTCAGAACTAATATTTACAAAACAGTAAAAAGGAAAAGAAAAAATCAATTAAACTGATTTCTAAGAAGAAAAGTAGCTCAATGGATTGAATTCTTTTGTATCATAAGAAGAAATTTTACTAGCATATGTAGAACGAATCTTTAAGAAAAAAGACATTTGTTCAAGCGTTTTTACACATGAGAGAATATTATTATTTTTGGAATTAGTTGAAATTCTAAAGATATTTTCTTTCTCTAATCTTTTTGCTTAGATATTGGAATTAAATTTATATTTACCAAAAAAAATTCTAAGAAGATAAATTTTTTTTTTTATCTATCGATTGTTTTAGGAAAATATCTACAATATTATTATTTTAGGTAAATTGTAGAATATGAAATTAATACTTAACGAATATGAAATTAATACTCACCTGTTGAAGTCAATTTAGGTTTCCAAATCCACATATTCCAAACTACCTATAAACATATAGGTAAGCTAGAGAAAAACCTGGTATTTTCCAAATATACTAAATGTTGCCTACCTCCTTTAGTTTAGCCCTGTAATGTATTTTTTTTCCCAAATGTTTCCTCTACTTTAAGCACTTCATAAATCAAAACTAATCTTAAAAAAAATTAGTAATACATCAAAATTTGAAAACATAATTTAGAATTATAAAAAAGATCCTTGTTCTTGAGAACTCTTGTGGACAAAAGGTGATCTAGTGAATATCTGCCGATGTTAATATGCCGCCCTCCGCTTCTCTCCCCATCCCGATAAAATAAATCAAAACAAAATGAATACTCGGAGTAAACCCTAATTAAATCTTCAAAATCTAAAGTTACAAATTAACCAAAAACAACACAAACATAAAACAGAAAATCAAAAGCAAAGAGAATAGAGAGAATTTAAACTCACACCTGGTCGAGAATTTTGTTTTGCGCACCTGTTAACAAATCAATAAAACAAACATAAAACAGAAAATCGAAAGAAAAGAGAATATTGAGAAATTAAACTCACAACTGGTGGAGAATTTTAATTTGCGCACCTATTAACAAATCAATAAAACAGTGAGTCAAAATCACAAATCGTAAAAAAGAAAACAACTACTGAAACACTATATATTCCAACAAACCATAATTGAATATAAATTAAAAACTTTCGACTTGTTCTTCATGGAGAAGAGTATCTACAATTTTATAGAGAGGCTTCGAAAAATGAAGTAGGCTCTTGACCGAATGCTTTTAAATAGAAATACCATTGACAAAACCATAAATAAAACGTTTTTATTTTGGATATAATATAAATCTATGTCTAAAAATATATAAAATTTCTACATATTTGATCTGTATTTACATAATTTTAGAAAGTTAAAGCCATACAAATCATGACGTAATTTATGGTAATATTTGCATACCAATGATATTTTGAAACGAAACTCATTGTATATTTTTGAATAAATATTTATCTTTTAAATTTTTTAATAATAAATACATAGATTTCTTACCTTAAAAATCATCCAAAAATATAGATGTCCAAAATTAATATATCAGTTTCTTTATTTTCTGGATTATTTATAAAAATACATGAAATTATAAAAATACCAATAAAATGCTTTATAAAAATACATGAAATTATAAAAGATTCAAAAAAATATTATGTTATCCATAAATACGTTGAATTGATTTTATTTTATTTTATTTTATTCATAAATGTAAGAATTAGTATTTTTATTTATTTTATGGATTTTCTATAATAACTATATGGAATTATAAAAGATTCAAAAAATATAAATTATATTATTTTATTCCATAAATATGTTGAATTTAATTTATTTTTTTGTTTTAATCATAAATGTCTGAAACTAATATATTAGTTTTCTGTATTTTCATAATAAATACACGAAATTAATATAGCAATTTTTCTAAATAATAAGGGTCGTCCGTCGGGTGTGTCCCAACAATCCACCCAATCTACACCGCACATTGTCTGATCAACGCAACATATCTAACGAAATTTCATCCGACGAATACGTGTGGTTTCTCAATTAGCCAATGAGAGCGCGAGGTTACGCTCACTAACCAATAGGAGAGAGGGTAAGCTCCACCAGTGCTACTTTTATTCTGGAGTGAGGGATGGTATTGAGTTTTTAGGTTGTTGATTATGACGTGTTTTCTTAGTGTAGGAAATAAAAAAGACGAAATCTATGGAGCTTTTGGGTAACACCAAAAAAAAGAAAATGACTTTTGTTAACTTGTATACCCGTAAACATGTTAAGGTTTAATAAAGAATTATTTTATTTTTTTGGAAATTGTGTTTTTTTGTCTTTTTCTACTAGAAATTGATTTTTCTTACACTAAAAACAACAATTTTTGTTTCCAATACAAAGAATTACTGTTTCAATGCGATAAAACAAAGTAACTTTGTTTCTAATACAAGAAATTATTATTTTAATGAACCTTAACATAGTACAAACGTAGAAAATGGAATCAATTTTATATAATTAAAAATGTGTGGTCAAATCAGTGCCGCAACTATATTATTAGGGGTGCCTACCCTAAGTAGTCTAGACAAGACAATAGAGAAGAAAAACAAACTAGTATTATTGCACACTCCACATTGCCGGGATTACGGAACTTGCTCTACTTCTTAGCCTCATCAAGTTTGCTATTCTTCCATGGAATATGACCTGAGACGAATTTTCTTTTTGAAAGTGCAAAAAGAAATTGTAATTGTGGCTGCTGGGATTCGAGCCCAGGTCTCCACGGCCACAACGTGGAATTCTTACCACTAAACTACAGCCACACATGTGATTTAATTCCTCAACTAGTAATTTTGTTTTGATTACCCACGACCAAATCTTTGGTTCACTTTTTGGGGTATGAGCCAAAGTGCATTTGAAATATTGAAAAGTACATAGAGACATATTGGAAGGACTGATAGCAAAAGAAAAAGTTAGAAATGCTGTAAATCAAAGGAAAGTAAGAAAGCGCATTCAAAACCTCATCATCATATTGAAAATTTTAATATATTGCTTAACATTTTTACCAGCTTTACATACAGATGATGCATTCGAATCTATCCAGTACAATTACGTCTGACACTACATAGATTTAAGTTCCAAAGGAAGATGTAGCCAAGTGTCTAAAATCTTACAGCAGAAAGTGAGGTGGTGTAATGGTGTCAGCTATCTTTCATCTTGCTTGCACTGAGCCAGAAACTCATGCTTCCCATCTTCCTCGTTTCAGGAGGAACAGCACCATGCCATTATATTATGAACTTTCCGAACTGTATGCCACAGGGCTTCCGAGTTCCAGAATGTTTTTCAGCTGAGAAGCCGACATTGTACAGACCATCAAAGGATGAACTCCACAAATATCTCATTCTTCCAACAATCTTTCTGGCTCGCGGTTGGGAACAACACCTCGCTTCAGAGCTACCCCATACACCTTACAAGCATCCAACCATCTTTCCCTGCGATTGAATTCATCAATCAACAGGTTATAAGATAGTTTATTAGCCCTTATATTTCCACTAACCATAAGAACCAAAACAAGAAACCCCTCATCAATCATACCCTTCTTGCAGAGAGCTCTAATAACAGCATTAAACGTAATTAATCTAAGACGATACCCTAGCTTCATCATCTTGTGCAGATTTGCCAAAGCTTTCTCTGCTTCCCCTCCAATTGACAAAGTTTGAATCACCATACAGTATGTGTTGGGGTAAGGAATCAATCCCGAATCCTTGATTCTCTCAAACACTTGTTCGACATCTATAAGCAGCTTCTGGTCAGTCCATGATCTCCTGCATATAACTCTAAGAAAGGTATTAATCATCCTCTCGCTAACTTCAAGACCGATCTCTAACATCTCCTTATAAACCCGCAATGCCGCTTCCACTTCATTCCATTTCAATAATCCATGTAACAATGTACTATAACTGATATAATCTGGAACACAATTTGTCTTCTTCATTTTGTCCAACAGATTGATCCCTTCAATTGCCCTGCCTTCTTTGCAATAACCATTAAACAACGTATTAAAAGTCACAACATTCGGCTTCAACCCTTCAGCTAAAGCTTCTTCGAGTAACTCCATTGCCTCATCCGACCTACCAACCTTGCAATACCCATCCATTACAGCAGTATAAGTATATATGTCTGGTTTCTTCGGCGATTTCTTAATCTTCATCAACAATTCATACGCTTCTTCAACTCTACCAACATAACACAATCCATTTATCAAACAATTGTAAGTCTGAACAGTAGGTTCACACCCAATCTTACCCATGATATCGAAAACCTCGACCGCCTTCTTTAGCTTCCCTCTACGACAGAACGAATTAATCAAAATCGTCATCGTTACAACATTTGGATGAAACCCATTTTTCACCATCTCATCTAAAACCCCTCTAGCTTTCTCAGCTTCATTTTTCTTACAGAAACACCTAATCATAATAGAATATGTCTTAGAATCAGGAACCAAGCTATACCCAGACATTTCATCAAACATCTTAACTGCACATCCAGTCTCATCTTCTTTCACTAAACCCATTAGAAGATTGTTAAAATCCTGCAAATTCGTAAACCCACGACCATAATTCTCAATTCTTTTAATCTGTTCTACAGCCACAGAATCAATAACTCTTAATTGTTCACTATCCCTCTTATCTTCTTCAATAATGGTCTCAATTTTATGCAGAGTTGTGGATAATCCTCCGTTATCTTCATGACCCAGAACTTGACTTTCACGAAATGGTTTTTTGGGAATGATTTCGTTATGATTATGAACAAGATTACTGGTAATTTCCACATTTCTAGTACAGAAAGATAATGTTGCAAGAAGAATAAGCTTACCTTGTTGAGTTTTGTTGAATGGATAGTACCCAAGAAACAATGAGGAACGAGTATGAATCTGTGGAATAAGAGAGTACGAGGGACTCAGAAGAGAAGATGAAGAAGAACAAGAAGTCATGAGAGACAGTCAGGAACAGAGTGTAGTTGCAGAAGATAAACTGGATAAAAGAGAGGGTTTTTTGGTTTTGTCTTTTTGTTTTTCGAGTCTTTGTGGTATAAAATCAGGGATGATGTTTTACAAATCGACCTGGTTAACTCGGATCAGTCAGGATTTCCGATTCAAGATGAACTCCCAAGCAATGTATTCAATAGGATTTCGGTGTGTTTCGGTCCCTGGACAACTTTATCATTTAGGAGATTTCGGGGTAAATTTTTGGAACAACTATCGATATTTTGTTCTCGAATTTAATATCTATAATATGTATACATTAAACACTTTTCACACACAATTGTGTACAAATATACTGAAATACCACCAATTTTTGAGAAAAGAAATAAGTTTTCGTTCAAAATTGTAGAAAATCCAGAATTCACACAAATTTCAAAAACTTCGACATTTTCGATCGAGACAACCGAAATTTAACCAAGAATTCCAGCTAAATTCCGTCTTGGCGAAATCAAAGATTCTGCTATCTTGAATACCAAAACTGGAATCTTCAGCGAAATCTCGGCCATCTCCGCCGAGATTTATTACATTTCTCCCAAGTGCTGAGACTAGAGACCAATGTTTTTAGCACGAGTATCATGGTCTCCGTCCATGGGCATGAAATATCACTCAATCTTGCCGATCAAGATAAGAAGGCTTTCAAGACGGTGGTGATTTAAAGAGACAGGTTAACGGGTCGAGGAGCAGTATGAAAATTCCATTATCAAAATCAAAACCAAACCTGAAAGACTCGATTCAATATATTTAATGTGAAACTGCGAATTACACTACCAGGGGCGAGTTCAAGTAGTCTAAACTTTCCAATGACTTCATCAACTGCTTGGCTAAGTGGTATAAAATTGGAAATAAGGATTGCAAGATTTTACCGAGAATCTCAAGATAAAGCCTTCTAGGTGTCTTGGTCTGTATGAAGACACGAGCGAGACCGGACATTTGTAGGGATATTTATAGTGACATTGACTAACTGCAACGACTCAGTTTGAAGTCCTACTCTTACTTCAATGATTTATTATGAGTATGGCGTGCAGCGTAAACAAGATGGATAACACACTTAATTAAAGTAAGTTATTAGTCATATCATAGCAATTTTCCTATTTATATATCTTCTTATTTATTTACACGGTTTCTTACTTAATTTTCTCACTAGCAATGTATGTTTGATTTATTAGGTTGGTGGTGAAGCTCCACTGCCGGGCAAATATAGTGGCGGGCCAGAATTAAAAAATGGGGGGTTAAAACAATTTTATATAAAATGTGGAAATTGATGGACTAAACCTAAAATATTAGATGGACTAAATGCAAAATAAAAGATAAAGGTAAATGTCTAAGAAATAGGTTATGCGTACTAACCTACCTTTTATTGCTTTGGGGATATGCAATATTACGTGCATCTTTACTTAATTCGCTTTAGAACCCAATATTAGTCAACCTTTTCTGCGTACCAGTTGGTAACTGAATTTAAGCCTGACATTCGTGTTCTTACGCATTTTTGGTTGCAGTATATACGTGCCATTACGAGTCCACATCGTACTATGATGGTTCACGAAAATGATTAAGTAATTTTGTTGGATATTTACTCTCAACAATTGTCCGCATTTTAAAACATTTGACAGGAGATCTCTTACTGCTAGATTTGCAGGTTATCACTTTAATGAGACAGTCTTCTCGTCGTTAGGTGGAGATAGAAAAAGTATTTTCTAAGGGAACGACATGTCGTGGTGTGTTCCCAATGTTTCTCATATAGATTCTTGTACTCCACAAATGTAAATGTGAAGTGATAAAGAATATTCGATTTTCAGAATGTACATTGATGTTGCTAAAGTGATGAGATCACACATACCAGCTGCAAACTTACCTGCTAAGTTACAAATCCTCAATACGGGATATACACCATTGTTTCAACTACACTAAGTGTAAGTGTGGTTGTGGATCCATAAAAATAAGTTGAAGAGACCACTTGGTTCGATCAATCCTCCCCTAGAAAGGAAGTAGGTGAGTATAGCACAACTTATTTATATCATCATAAATCATCTAATAAGATTGTCTCTGAATATGTCCATGAATCAAACTGGAGGACGCTCGAAAGTTTTAAATGATTCTATAGAACAATGAAATCCTGACGGATTATGAGAATTTATATGAGTCAATGGAAGGATCATGTGTGCACAATGATGATATAACCCATAAATAGTTGCTCCAAAAGTAGAGCACAATGAGATCGAACCATGCTTTATTTTGATTAGTTTCAAACAAATAGCATATTTGGCCTACGGAATCCAGGAAGAACTTAATTCTTTGAAAAATATACGGGTATTTGGTGTGGTAGTGCTAACCAACCTAGTGTAAATCCTGTGGGACATATGTGGTTATTTCTCATAAAGTGTAGTGAGAAGAATGAGGTCTTAAAGTATAAAGAATCACCTTGTGGCGCGAGGTTTCTCACAAACCCCTGGACCGTTTACTCTTTTAAACATCATAATGGTCAGTTAATTAGTTTGCTTGGTAGTTTCAAAAGAATTTGAAACATAGTAGATGTGGTTATATCTCTGGAGATTTAGACTCAAAGATATTTTCAAAAGTGCATGATGGCCTTTTTCTTCCCAAGTCGAATGACTCTAAACCACGGAGTATGTTTGTAGTTACACTGGAACACTCACTTATTGAATTAAACAATCAGGCGGATGTGGTACACCCGTATAAGTGACTATTTGATTGGGAAGGGATAAACAAATAAGATTTCGTGCCATGCGTATTAAATAAGTTCCTTTTCAGAATTATAGCTATTTATGTCGACGGTATGGACATGATAAGTACTCTTAATGGAATAAGAGATCTTACAATCTATATAAAATATGAATTTGAGATGAAAATTCTGGGAAATCTCGATCTTATTTGTGTTCTAAACTAGAAGAACGAGCTTGTGGTATATTATTCCACCAGTTTGCATATTCCATTGTCAGGCAATCCTGCTAGCACTCCCATGATTAGTCGAGTTTCAAATGTACATAAATGACCAATTCGTTTAAAGGAAGATGACAAAGTTGTGTCGGAAGATGAACTTTCCTTATCTAAGTATAATAGACGCATTATTGTACTTAGCATAACATACTTGAACAAATGTTACATCCTCAGTGAACTTGTTAGCTAGATATAGCTCAGCGCCAACGCAACGTCATTCGAATGTTATAGTGAATGTAAACATGTACTTAAAGGTAACTATTGACATAAACTTGTATTATCCCTGCAAAGACATAAAAAAAATGCTAACGAAAGTGCAATCCAAAGGTTGTTGATTATGAAAGAACAATAATCTCTTCTCCAGCGAAAGTAATCAGGGGGGAGATATAGTAGACTATTTTTTAAGTCATTACTGATATTCAGTTTCGAAAAGTACGACTAAAGGAACTGTCTAGAACAATTCTTAAAGTAATCAGGGGGAGATGCCGACATCAGGGGGAGGATCCAAGGATATGATGTCGACATATTTTACTTCGAAATTGAAGTTGTGGTGTACTATTTTTCCCTTCGACCGAGAATAGTTTTTCCCAAAGGGTTTTGTTACTCGACAAGGTTTTTAGCGAGACAACACTAAAAACATCAAGTATGTTGAACGTTGAATACATAAAGATCGCGTTGATATTACTGAAAATATCTGAATCAAAGAAATGAAACGTGATAGTATGTTAAGCAAAGTAACTTGCATAATCAACAACATGGTCTTATAAACATTCAAGTCACCAAAGTAAAGTATGATAAACTCCTTTTGACTGCATTAGACTAATGAAAATTGTCTGACATCAGGGTGGGACATCTAATGGTGTGTTGAACTATTTTTCTTCACCGAGGTTACTTTTTCCTACAAGGTTTTGTTACTCGGCAAGGTTTTTTTAATGAGACAACAACAAACGCCGGGAATGTAATTTCCCAGCTAAGGCTACTGCCTTTCCCACGAGGATTTTCTTCCTTAGAAGTTGTGAAAAAACTAGTTAACTTCAACGGAGCAGAGTGATCATCTTCAACGGATCACCTTTACTTGCATCTGTCAGGTTGTACTCTTTTCCCTTCGTCAAGGTTTTATCCCACTGGGTTTTCCTTGTCAAGGTTTTAATGAGGCAACATATACGCATCCAACTATGTTCTAAGTTTTCTTAATATTGTGCTATTTTCTTTGGTTCAGGTTTTGTCCCTATGTGTTTTCCTGACAAAGTTTTAACGAGGCATTTAACTTAGATCATTGATCTTTGAAGATCGTATTGCATGTGATTAACTACATGTAAAGTACGTGACAACATGTGAAGTACTACATGTGAAGAATTTTACCAAGGTTTTATACTACTGAGTTTTTCCTTGTCAAAGTTTTAATGAGGCAATTGATTTCGGCACAAGTCACTAAGGAGGGGACGACCTTTGAAGAACTATATTCGAAGCACTATATGTGAAGCACTGCGTATGAAGTTCTATTGGACAGCACAAGAGGGAGTGTTGCAGGGGATATGGCCCATAGATGTGCGGCCCAACTAGGTAGTTAGGGTTTTCCCATGGTTGTATATAAAGCATACTCTTCTATGTAATATGGCTGCTGCCTATCAATACAATCCCTTTTGCCGTTTCTCATTCTCTTGGTATTCTCTCTGTTTTTCCCTTAAAGAGGAAAAATATTATTTTGATAATGATCAAGACGGTCAACGACGGTCCGTGACGCAAACTCTAATTAAAATTTTTGGATGACCCAAACGCAAATTTGGTCACTTTTTTGTTACCCAAAATTAAAATATCCCAAAATTTATACCTTCGTACTACTAGAAAGCTATGGCAATTCGCAGTGCCTGCATTTACTTATTCGATCCCAAAGCAGTCACTAAAGTATACATACATCAACTATACTCTCGTATTCAGATAAAGCCAACTCATGAAAGAAAAGAGCAATGCTAACAAAGAAATATAGCTTAGAATTAGAAAGTAAAAAAACGATTCCATAATGGATGATATAGTATGGATATTTAGTAAATGAGATAATATCAGCATTTAGGTTCACACAAATGTTATTTATTATCCAAATTCAGAATTAAACTCGACAAAAGTTACCCATGGTGGTGGATGTTGCTAACTTAATGTCAGAGGTAACCGCCACTATTTCAAAACAAAACACTCAATTGAAGATCAAAAAAGATACCGAGAGCTGCAGGAAAATAACTTATGCTACTTCTTGGCAGATTATAGATAGGAGCTGCTAGATAACCAGAATACAATCTTTGCACACGGAACAAGTTTTGATTCCGCATTAAGAACAATTGCTGCATTAAAAACGCATTTAGAATATGTGGCTAAAAACGAGAACCAAATCTTAAACTGACTTGAAGAAAAATATGAGACAAATAAATGAGCAACAACAATTTTAGACTTGAAGCAAATATCTGCCAAAGGGACTGCCGAAAATTCCTCCACATGAAACTATAAGAGCAGGTAACTAGAAACCATATATGCAACAGATGCTCCAACAGCTAGCCCACGACTGCATTTTATCAATCAATACATATTTTTTCAAGTGCAATGAATTTATGGAGGAATAAGTAAAATCAACTAATCTAGAATTGTTGGAAGAAATAGAAAATGTGAGTGAGCTCGTGGTGGCCAATGGTGCAGCTTGGGATCTTACTGCAGAAATCAAAACACTAGATATAAATATAAACAACTCTAAATATTATTATCTGTAAGAGAATGTTAAGAAGTAACATGAAAAAAATAATTCCTTCGTACTACTGGAAGCTCTTGCATTTAATTATCCCGCTCCAATATGTGAAGAAAAGCATTCACTAAAGTATACATCAACTTTACTCTCCCATCCATACAAGGTCAGATGACGAGCAAATGCAAATCTAGCAAACCAATATAGCATAAAACAATCCCATAAAGTTGGATGGATGGCATAACGATAAATTAACAACAGTCTCAATGTATTACTAAGACGGTGTCAGCATTTAGGTTCACACAAATGTTACTTGTTATCCAAATTCGAAATTTACCAGTTTACAAGTACATGTATTCAGGGTCTGCATCCTCCTGTTGCTTCTCACGCCTTTTCATCTCCTCAGTTTTATCCGACTCCATTACTTTTGCATCTTCTTCCCCTAATTCTTTCAATGAAACTAAGGTGTTCTTGTGAGGGGATACTTGAATGTAACTATTAAAATTCACAAGGCTTTTCGAGGTTGGAGTTTTTGTGTCGCAAATTTTGATGTGATCATCACTGTCAGTTAAAATAACATCACTCTTACATAAAACACCACCTCCCTTCGTAACGGCTAACAATACCAGTATTTCCAAATTATCAATCCTAAACTCTTTCTTCCAATAATTCAATGACCATGGTTCTCCCCCTCTTCCTTTTCATGATTATGATTCTTCTTTTTTAATATCCAAATATCATTGAATCCGTCTCGTTGGTCCTCAAGAGCGAAAAACAAAAACCCATCCAAAACCCCTATTCTGTAACAAAGCCAATCACTGCCTGGTGGCGAAGGAGGTGGTGAAATATGTTCACCAAACTTCTCCTCAGACAAATCAAAGGTACCAATTGTTGAGATTATTAGTCTCCGATTTATAATCTCTTAGGGACTTTCCACTCATTGCCAATTGGTTTTGAGTTGGATGCCCGTGTTCTAACATGGTATCAGAGCAGGCTATTTTGTGTCGAGTCATTGGACCGTACCTTTACTCCGCGTCACCCGATTTATTGTCCACTCGTTAGATCCAAGAAGGCTACACGTTAGGGGGTGTGTTGAGATTATTAGTCCCCGGTTTATAATCTCTTAGGACCTCTCCACTCATTCCCAATTGATTTTGAGTTGGACGTCCTTATTTTAACACCAATCATTTCTAATTCATGGTCCACCCAATTAAGAAATCCATTGGAAAAGAAAATCCTATGACTCAAATATAGACTTGTGGATCCATAATTGAACTTTCCAATATTTCTCCACCCATTGCCACTGCCTAGAGTGTAAATATGGACTTCAAAATGGGTCTTGGACACATAAAATCCTACAACTTTGTATTCTTTGGTTGAAGGAACATAACCAAAGCTTGTCTCTTCATACCAATACCCATCATTATCAGAATGTTTCTTGATTTCCGGAAGCATAACACATTCTCTGGTGATAGGGTTCCAAATCCAAACAGATTGGGGGCTATTGTAAGCCCTTTCGAGAAGACAAACCAACCCATTAATTGAACCAATAAACCTAAAATGCTTAAGCGCAAAGGGAAAATTGATTCTTTTAATTCTCTGAATGGGTGTTGTCGACTGATCATCATCATATTCAAAATAGTGTAATCTACCAGATTCAGAGAGAACAAGAAAGTCCAATTTACCTGATACAGCAGCAGGATGATTGAGATGATGATGAAAATGCATCCTGATAAATGATGGATGACCAACAACATTTCTCCAATAAGTGCATATTGATTTGCAATTGAGCACCAATTCCGTTGGTAAGCGGGTTAAGATGTCTAATTTCATCTCAAGAGGTAGAAACTTGAAGTAATCCATCAAGAGATCAGTGATCCCATCTTTTTCCATTTATCTTTTATATTTTTCCCTTTCTTCTTCTTCTCTTCTGGCATGACTTCTCAAAAGCATCACCATGATTAAACCCTATTAAGAACAAGCAATTATAAAGAAACCTTGAAATTGAATTGGAATGTTTGAAGTTTAAGTGCAAATCTCAAGTTCTCAAGAACAGAAAAATCAAATTTAGCTAAAGCCACTGATCAGAGTTGTTGAACCAAAGAGATTTGCTGTAGGGCTGTGATTTCAAGTAGATCTGTTGGAAGAAGAAGACGGGGTGGTAGCTTTTAGGGATGTGGGAAAAGACTAAAGAGTAAAGCAGGAAAAATGATAAAATAAATAAGGGGTAATTTGCGTTACCTCCCCTGACTAAGATCATAATTTGAGTTACCTCCCCTATAGAGATACACTTAGTGAAACCTCCCCTCGTTATAAATTCTGTCCAAAAGTTCTGTTATCTGTCAACTAAAACGCGTACGTGTACCATATAAAACAGGTTGTAGACACGTGTAGCACTTCGAAAATTTCCTCCACACAAAAATAATACAAGACCTCTGATCGAACATGGGTAGAATGCGGGAGACAAATTCTGGGTTCATTCAACAACTCGCTAGAAAGGCTCCACTATTGCCAGATCTGGTGATCTTTGGGTTTTCTTCCTATTTTTTTGTTGAGTTGTTTTGATTAATCAAGAAATGAAAATTGTTTTCGACGATGATATTAATCCTCTGGTGTCTGTTTTGTAAATATTAATGATGGCTTAGGAATTTGATTAACTAAGGTACCGATTCAATTTGTTCTTTATATCATCAGTGACTCTTAAAGACGATGATGGCCCACTTGCTGTAAGACGATGGAGAGCAAGAGGAATTTGGTGGTAGCTTAGGATTTAATATGGACGGATTTTTGGGTGAGTTAGGATTCAACAACTGAATTAAACATAAGAGAGTTGTTCTAAAGGAACTAATTTGGGATTGCTTGATTATAATTTGGGACCGAATTTCGAATGTACTCATCTGTATATAGATTTGCGATTAATCGGTAGTGGTGATGACGATCAACGAAGACCTTAGGTACAAATAGGGGATTCAATTCTTTTATTTTTCGTAAATTTTGTGTACTCTCATCACATCAATTTTTTTTTTTTTTTTTAAAAAAATATCAATTGCAGGTTTGATTGTGAAGAACAGACATGGTGCAGAACCGTCCGATATTTTCGTCCAAAGGCATACTCGTGTCAGAATATGTCCTCCCATATAAAATCAGTACTTGCGATATTTTTTTATTTTTTTTTTGCCTGTTCTTACGAAGAAGGGAAAATTAGGCTAAGGCCCAACCCATGGATAACCCATAATATGAGGCCCTTAATTAAAACAAATTTAAATCTAGGCCCCGAGTTATTAAAGGACATCCATACCCTTTTATATATTGTCAAGCCCATAATTAAATAAAATTTAAACCCAAAATTATTAAATGTAGGCCCAAAATTATTAAAATACAGTGTGAATGTGTAAACAGAAGTTACACATGCATATGGCATGTGTATCCAGAAGTTACACATCCTTATGCCATGTGTAATGCAAAGTTACACATCAAGAAAATAGACATCAAAAAGAACGCATACAAAAAATACATGTAATACTTTAATATTCATTTATTAATTTCTTAGCATGTGTAACTAGAAGTTACACACGCATCTGTCTAGTGTAATTGAGAGTTACATATGCATCTATCTAGTGTAATTGAGAGTTACACATGCGTCTGATTTGTGCTTTTATGAAGTTTAAATCTTTTCCTTTCCTTCTTGTCTTCCTCCCTCCAAAATGCTTGCATATCTGCAATGAAATAAACATCCATGGATTAGGTTGGATGAACAAAAAGCAAAAAAAGAAAAAAAAAATATTAGAACGAATTGCAAGGCAAAATTATAGAACAAAGATCACAGAAAATACACATGATAACCTATCTTAGCATGTGTAACTGGGAGTTACACATGCATCCGTCATGCGTAATCATCAGTTACACATCCATATCGATGTGTATGCAGAAGTTACACATCCTCATGAGATCGGTTTCTTCACAACACAATAAAGAAACTTGAAAGCAAGTGAATGTATCTTGAGTCAGACCCTCATTCTGCATCCAGGTATGAGTAACAAGCTATAATATACGCAGAAAATGACAGAATAGGGTCAATGCATAAACAAACCATTATGTTGTCCATACACTACTTTCACTATGGACTTGTTATGGACTTAAACTGGTTAACATATCTCCACTAGTTAGTCCTACATTTACTTAAACAAACCATTTCCACTACTTACCTATAGACAGAGATATATAGGGGCATCTGGATTTGCTCGCAGTAGCATTAACTTATCACCTCGATCATCATTGACAACAAGCCGCTCATTTTTATTGTTTCAGGAACAATTGCTCTAAATTCTCAATCACTAACTGAACCTGAATCATTCAAAGCACAAGTAACTACTTAGGTTTAATCATACACAATACTACTACTTGTGAAAGACCTACTAATTTGGTAACCAATTGTGTAAATACTATATGTAAGTAAAATATATGTAACCTGAAGTTACACATTCAATCGGCATGTGTAACTAGAAATTACACATCAAATTAGCTTGTGTAACTAGAAGTTACACATCTAATTAGCATGTGTATCTATAAGTTTCACATACTTTTGCATACCAATAAATACAAAAGGAAAATCAAACACAATCAGCTAAAATTCCCAATAAAAATTTAATAGATGTATTATGTTACAAATGAGTCTCACAAGGTAGTAAATTCAGTGATTGTTAGAACAATCAATCTTAACTAATTAAACTACCGAATTGCACGCCATAATACTTTTAGTACTGCAATCAAGTAATCTAAAGAACATTGTCAGCTGTATTTTAATCTGATTTATTGACATAGCGCATACTACTGAGAAATGATGACAAAGTTAATCCATAAGTACAGGTCTAGCTAAGGGTTCAGTGCAGTCTGGAAGCCAAATAAACACTATGAATACTGAAAAGAAAAAAAAAACTGTAAATTATTATGTATAACGTACCATATCCAGAGTGAAAACCCCTCAATCTGGCTTTTGTCATTCTCCGTGCATGATATGGAGAGTGAATGTGGTTTGGTTTGCAGCTGATGAATCCATCTTTAACCAACTTCCTAATGTGTTTCCCTGCACAAGACAACACAAAACCAATAAACTCAACAAAAAATAAGCATAACGTAGATACAAACCAGTAGATCCGCATAGCATGTGCAACTAGCAGTTACACATTCGGTTAGCATGTGTAACTATAATATACACATTCAATTAGCATGTGTAACTTGCAGATACACATGCATCTGAATTGTGTAACTAGGAGTTACACATGCATCATACTTATATATGTCAACATAAAATCAACAAATTCATACGATACATTAAGTGGTAAAGTAACTGAGTCCATAAGACCCTACATAATATACCAAAAAAAGTAATGTTCAGCTATTATCCATGTAGCAAAGCTTGCAATTCATTCTATGCGGCTATGCCTCGTTTATAATAATGAACCTATATATCTTGGGGAAAAATGGTTACCATCAAAAAGTTCAGGTACTTGGGCAGAATATCATCGAATCCATCTGAGATGAAGACACGTCTGACGTATAACTTCAAGTTGGACTTGTTAGCATTGTAGTAACTCCCATACAGATCATGAGGAGCCTTTGGAGGAACAAAAAGAACAGCCTTGAACTCAACATCACCTTCATCACTAACTTGACTTGTTCCAATCAGACCAAACACCAAAAATCCTGCCAAATGAGCTATAATTCATGTCTCATGCTTAGGTATATGAACAAGCAAAGTATGAAATTTTTCTTCTGAGCCAGCTGACTCAAATCCAGAAATGAAAACAAACAAAGAATCCTGCCAAATGAGCTAATCAGTATTAAGAACAAGTAAGGTATGATCTCCTGAGAACAACAATTATTCCTTCTGATACAAGAAGGAACACATGATTTGACGTGTAAATAACACACAACCCAAGCTCAGCAAGACCACAGACAAAGCAAAACAACTAAGCATTTTTAAGGTTTAACGTCAAACTCTATATAAGAAGTTGCGTAGAGGAAGATAGAGATGAAGTATTGTACTGTCACTACGAGTTACACATGCATATTAGATGTGTAACGGCTAGTTACACATGCTAATATGCATGTGTAACTAATGTTTACATATGCCATATGCATATGTAACTACTGATTACACATGCATTTTGTACTCAAACAAGAAAACACCCCAATAAAAAACTAAAATGCCCTCCTCATTTAATAAACTGAAACAATGAAATCATTAAGATGGACCATATTTTAAGTTCCAAAGAGAACAACATACTTTTTTTTTTAATCTGATTCACTACATGTATAATAGCCATTCTAAATTTTGCGTAATGTGACTGTCTGACTGAGAGGAGGTAAACATTTACTTACTATCCAATGCGCACTCTTTCAGTTACACATATCAGTTTCCTAAACCAAAAAGATCTGTCATACTATAATTAGTAGTAATATCTTACAAAACATGAACAAATCGAGAGGCTACTCTAAGATATGAATGTATTAAGTTCATATATTGTTAACAGACATCAACCTAAGCCTTATTATCTCAAATTAAAAATTAAAATCAATCCTAATAACTAACTTACCTGATTTCAATCCCTATTTTTTCACTTTACCTAGCCTGCAGATCCTCTACATACCAAATATTCACTGCAAGCAACACAAACAAGTTATTATATACAAATTGACATTGAAAACACCGCCATCAGCACCAATATTGGCTCCAAATCCTCATCTATAACCCGCACTTCCTCCACCACAACCTCCTAGAATCACAAACTTAATGGAACAGTTGAAACACTCTGCAATTCCACCACCACTGCTGAACATGACACCTCCACTTACTTCTCCACCACTCAACAGGTCAAAAATCCCCCACTAAAACCTGCATCTGCGCCACCACCACCACCTCCTCATACTCAGCATGGCTAGAAGCCAATAAGTATCATTTCCAGTAAAGGTTTCTTCCAACATAATCAAACTATGGTAGAAGATTAAACTGCCAGTAAAATTGAAAGCATAATTTCGATTAGATATATAGTTTGTGTCATGAAACTGCATCTGTTGTTATTGTTTAAACAATTGAAAATAAATATTGTAAAATTATCTATCAAGAATAAAATGAAATTGAAAATTAAGAGTGGTTGAAATTAAAATTAAAACTATGGATAATAGAGACGATGATTTGCTGATATCAAATCTCAAATCAGTTTATAGATCGGAGCTACAATTATATTTACGTCGATTTTGATGAAGAACAGATCAGAAATATTTGTTCAAAATTCTTCAAAAAAATTACATCAAAACAACCAGAGTGAGTAGATGTTGTAGATTAAAGATCCAAACTCTGATCAAGGATCAAACAACGAAATCGAGATTCGTTTTCATATTTTTTCCAAAACTTTTAAAATCAAACTTCAGAGATTTTGATTTCAACTCGAGATTGATAGATTAAAGCTCTTAATTAAATTAAAAAGGATATGGAAAGAATAAACTTACTTTGGTTCATTTTTGTAGATGTTTCTCTTCGATTGAATTGAATCGAGTTTCTTTATGCTCGGATTTAGGTTCGTATCATTTGGTTGATTCTTCTTCAGATCTTCTCATCACTGAAATCGCAAGAACACGAGTTGTTGGCGATGTTTAACTGTGTGAGAACTTGATTTCGAGAGAGAATAATTGTTTCAGATCTGGAAATGAAGAGAAACCATTTTTGCAGGAGATAAACTCGTCTGGAAGAGAGAGAGACGAAATCTGAAAATGAAAAGAATCTTCTGATATTCCTCTTGTTTATATACAAAAGGGTAGTGTTGTCATTATTAAAATCTCTAATAATTAATTATGGGCCAGATCCGAAGAAAATTTGATATTTTGGGCCTAGTAATATCAATTTCTTAAAGCATGGAGTTGATAGTGGATGATCCATTTAGTGGGGCTTCTATATATTGAACCCATAGAGTAGGGTGATTCTAGTATTTTTCACTATGAAGAACAACGTCGCCGGAGATAAGAAGAAGATGACGGAGATAAAGAAGAAGAAAGTATGTTCACTTTTTTATTTGTTTAGGTATTTTGTAATTTTCTTTTTTTATTGTGCCACCCGTATTTCTTTTTGCCACGCGGATATTTTTGCTGAGTCGGTGTATTTTTTTGGCCACGTGTATATTCTTGATGAGTCAGCTAACTTGGAATAGACGGAATTTATAACGGGGGGAGGTTTCACTAAGTGTATCTCTATAGGGGAGGTAACTCAAATTATGATCTTCGTCAGGGGAGGTAACACAAATTACCCCAATAAATAAAGAACCCTTTTATTAGGGCTTAAAAAGGGTGGGTTTTTGGGGGCTTAATGGGGTCATGAAATAACAACCCATGGGACCCCTTATTTATCCGTTTTTGTGATGTCTAATCTACCATTAATTTGATTAGTGGTAATTAAATTGATTAAGCTAACTAATCAGTGTTATTGAATCGATTAGACTAATCAAAACATTAATCTTTTGCAAATCAAAACATGATTTTATTGAGTTTTGAAGAAAGAAAAATGGTGATTTTTTTTTGAAAAATTTTGAAGAAAAATGATGAAACCTTTCATCAGAAAACTCAAGATAACCTTATAATCATCTCCTAACATCAATTTTATTAATTCAAATCCGTCAAAATCTGTAAAAAATCTGGAATTTTCTGCTGTTACGGCTGGGTAAATGGGTCGACCCGGCCGAAATTAGATAAAACAGTTGGGATATTAGGAACTCTCAGCCGTGAACACATAAAACTGATGGGATTTTATGAACTTCTGGACGTTATTCTTCCCAATATAACCTGAGTCTTCATTACGGCTGGGTTTACATAAATTTCCCGTCTGTAATTAGATTTGAAAGTTGAGAAATTTTTTGGTTCAACAAGAATTATTAATATGATTGATAATTACTAGTAATTTCATTAACTAGACCACAATAAAACTCATTACATGCTTAATATATCGACATTACAAAGTTGGTTTTAATAATATCCCTTCCGATGTATCAAGAAATCTTTGATGATGGTCATTTGAGCTTCGAAGCTGAAATTATAACCTTTCCATTTTCTCCATTCCTTGTTAGCTTGAGCTACGACTTCTTCATCAGTCTCATCTCTAAGTCGAAGTTGCTTGCGCATACGAAGTAGAGCCATATACTCTTCCACTTTTTTTTTGCGTATGTTTGAGAATCGAATTACAATTCAATCCCATCGCGGTTGTTAGTGTTTTCTGTTTGACTACAACAATTTTCAAAAATCCTTTTCCAATAAGATTGACTTGGTACAACACCATTCTTTCATTCTTCTCCCTTCTTTGGATAGCATAGCACAAAATTTTGGAAAGAGATAAGTCTTCATCCAAAGTAAAGTAGGTTTTATCCTTTGAGTAAATTGCATTGAGTTTCTAAGAGTTTTAGTAGAGATTATTAGTGTAGAAGGTGTGATTTTGATTTGGAATGGGTGGTTATATGGAGATGGAGTTATTTCAAGTTTAAATAAGTGGTTGAAAATCTAGAACCTTCTATAGATCAGCCTTCTAACGGATCTATTTTTTCAAAATTCAAAAAACTAGCTGATATGATGTGGTATTCAAAATTATAGGTATTTACGGCTAGGAAAACACATGGTATACCGAGCCGTAATTCTGTATAAACCTGCAGGGTTTGTGGTGTGTCATATTTACGTCAAGGTATTACGGGCCGTAAATAATAATTGTTAATTTTTGTTAGGATTACGGCCTGGATATATAGCCGCAACAAGGAGCCATTGTTTTTTTTTAGGTTATCAGAGTGACATATGGATAGGAAATCCCCACCGTATAAATATTTACGTCCGGGAACTTCAAATGTCGACCAAGGCGTAAATCAGAGTTGCAAATTTATTTCAGAATTACGGTTAGGAGTTCTAACCGCCGAACTGATACACGGCACGGAAATGTAGCCGTAACCAAGAATCATTTAATTTTTTGAGTCTCCAGTGCAATACACGGCTGGGTATTTCCTGACCGTAACAGGGCTACGGTTCGTTTTCCTATCCGTTTCCGTATAACGGTATGGACTTTCCAACCGAAGTTCTGTACAAGTTTATTTGACAAGAATTATATGCACTTTCGGCTAGGTTATGTGAAGGATCGACCTATCGGAAAGTGCACAAAAAATTAGTGAATCTTGATTGTTTCCTCAGTTTCCTTAGATTAGACAAATGGAAAGACTAACATTCATTCATAAATGCAAAGTTATAAAAATTCATCCATCCAAATACATAACCAAACAACAAAATAATAAATAGAAAAATTCTTAGATAATAAAATATCCATGAAGTAATATAATAAAAAGAGAGTAAATAGTCATTCACTTTCACTTGATCCCTCCTCTGAAGTGCGCAAAAACTCATCCAAACCGTCCTCTTGCTCAGGTTCCACAACTTGTTCTATAACTCTAGATTTTTTACCTCGACCGCTGCCACCTTGAATTGGAGTCTTTTTACCTCCACCACGTCCACCCCGAGCACTTGTTCCAGCACAGCTACCTTTTGCACTTGTTCCAGCACGGCTAACTTTTTCACTTGTTCCAGCACGGGTACCTTTTGCACCTCGACCACCTCGACCATGGTCACGGGTGGGGGGGGGGG